>NC_060144.1:184160626-184760626 GCF_021461385.2 Schistocerca piceifrons | reverse complement strand
TGAATCTGCGCCTTTACGCCCTCACATATTCAGCTGAAAGTCCGGGGCGTTGGTACCAGACGTTGGCAACGTTTCTTAGAAGCAGAATCCTAAGGAAAAATTATGTTAAAATAATCTTCCGGCCGCCTACAAAGTATTGTGCTCATCTCGGTTGAGGATAGGACTGTCTGGGATTACGGTAGGCTAGAATCTACACAATAAATTCCCAGTGTGGCCAAACCTACATGCCTCAGACCACATACACTGTACGTGAAAGGTGCGGTGGACGGAAATATTGGCCTCGACGAGATCCTTCTAGGATTCAATTATTAAGGAATCTGTGGAAATACGTTCAGTGCAAAATCTTATTAATGGCGATGGCGGCTTTCAACAGGATAAGGCGTGGGATCTGGTGATTTCTTTAATACCTTCAGAAAGACAACACCTTATGCCAAATAACGCATCTAGCGACAGTCAATTACAATAATCAGACATTTGAATTCGGACTATGCGAGCCTCCATTCTGACGGAGGGCGTGAATGTACACTCATACTCATAAATTAAGGATAATTGCAGAATGTGGTGCTACACAACGTGGCACTGCACAAAACTGGCGCTAATAGCATAGACACATAGGGAACACACACGACACAGATCTATGAGTCCACGGTATTTGCCATAAGTTGAGAAAACCGACCCGAAACACATGTGCTACAAAACGCCACTGTTTCCTGCGCATATACGCCGACATCAGTATGGGATATGATCACCATGCACACGTACACAGGCCGCACAAAGGGTTGGCATACTCTGGATCAGGTGGTCAAGCAGCTGCTGAGGTATAGCCTCCCATTCTTGCATCAGTGCCTGTCGGGGCTCCTGAAGTGTCGTACGGGTTTGAAAACGTGCAGCGATACGTCGACCGAGAGCATCCCTGACGTGCTCGATGGGGTTTAGATCTGGAGAACAGGCAGGCCACTATATTCGCCTGATATCTTCTGTTTCAAGGTACTCCTCCACGATGGCAGCTCGGTGGGGCCGTGTGTTATCATCCATCAGGAGGAAGGTGGGACCCATTGCATCCCTGAAAAGACGGACATACTGGTGCAAAATGACGTCCCGATACACGTGGCCTGTTACAGTTCCTCTGTCAAAGATATGCAGGGGTGGACGTGCACTAATCATAATCCCACCCCACACCATCAAACCACGACCTCCATACAGGTCCCTTTCAAGGACATTAAGGGATTGGTGTCTGGTTCCTGGTTCACGCCAGATGAAAACCCGGCGAGAATCACTGTTCAGACTATACCTGGACTCGTCCATGAACATAACGTGGGACCACTGTCCCAATGACTACGTACTGCGTTCTTGACACCAGGCTTTACGGGCTCTCCTGTGACCAGGGGTCAGTGGAATGCACCTTGCAGGTCTCCGGGCGAATAAACCATGTCTGTTCAGTCGTCTGTAGACTGTGTGTCTGGAAACAACGGTTCCAGTGGCTGCGGTAAGGACCGAGCAATGCTACCTGCAGTACTCCGTGGCCGTCTGCGGGCACTGATGGTGAGATATCGGCCTTCCTGTGGTGTTTTACACTGTGGACGTCCCGTACTGTAGCGCCTGGACACGTTTCCTCTCTGCTGGAATCGTTGCCATAATCTTGGGATCACACTTTGTGGCAGACGGAGGGCCCGTGCTACGACCTGCTGTGTTTGACCAGCCTCCACTTGCCCTAGTATTCTACCCCCCATAACGTCATCAATATGTGTTCTTTGAGCCATTTTCAACACACAGTCACCATTAACACGTCTGAAAACGTCTACACACTTAGTCGCTGCACCGTACTCTGACATGCACCAACACACCTCTGCGTATGTGGACTGCTGCCAGCGCCACCGTACGACGACCGCGGGTCAAATGCACCGCATTGTCATACCCTGAAGTGATTTATACAGCAAACCGCCCACTAGAGCGCTGTTTCACCATGTGTCAGCATTATACTTAACTTATGAGTACTAGTGTAGTATCAACATTACGTATGCGCCTGCGCGCCGTAGATGGAGCAGTATTCGAAGAGGGTGCTAAACTCGGCTTACTGCCCACACTCGGCTTAAAGTTTAGTTCACACGACGACACCGGCTTGCGCCACTCGTTGCCTGGAACAAGTTGCGCGCAAATGGTTTCGTATATGTCAGTAGACACGCTGCCATCAGTGCACACTTCAGTTTCGTCCTTTGTGAGTGCCGTATATTCCTGTCTAAAATGAAAATTTTGGCACCTGTACGTTTTGTGCCGGGGTTAATGCTTCTTTGCGTTGCTTTGCTGCACAAGAAAAAGAAAAAGGATAAAATAATTAAGATACGTAATCGGGTTCGTGAGTGGTTCAAGAAAAGACCTCAGCTCAGCTGCTGAGCAGCCTTTGTAAAAGAAATTGTAATGCAGGGTCCAAGAAGTTATTTTAATCACCTACGAATGTCACCAGACGATTTCATGTATCTTTTAAGCACAGCAGGAAAGATGCTGTAATGCGTTAAGCATTGTCGCTAGGGCTAAAGTTACAAATTGCGTTGCGTTTCCTGGCAAGTGGCGATTCATATTCTCCACTACATTACCCATATCGCTTTCCTAAATCCACAACTGCCAACTTTGTTCCAACTGTTTATGATGCCATCTAAATGGAACTTGCGGAATACATGAAGGTAAAGCATAACATTGTTTAATTATTTTGTAATATTATTATTAAAGATCAGAAAAATACATTTGCAATGTGACCACACCATTACAATTTACCTTAATTCATTGGGGCAACACAGTATAAGCTGCTGACTTCTGTCTATGACTGCCCTTATTCGCCATCTAGTATTTCCTCGGCAGCAACTAACTGTTCTGAATGGACCTGTTCTTTCTTTTGCCATTCGGCCAAGAAACGCTTCCGCTGATGGGTAATTAGAGACTGGTTTTCCTCCGTCAGTTCTACGTTATCTTCTTCTGGCCACTTCCGCATTTCCTTCATAATGCTCCTGGTAATTTCATCCTCCCCCTCAGACTGATTTGTAATTGACATTAGCGCATCTACAGCATTTTCGAGATGCTGCAAAAGGGTCTTCGACACCGTTTTCCTTGTACTGTGTTTTGATGCTGACTGCAAGTAGCTGCTGTAAGATTGAACACTCACACTGTCATTGATTTTATTCATGCTAGATGTGGGTGGAGACTGTGCTTCACTTGTTATTATGTCCTCCAATACATGCTGAATTTCATCTTCTTCAGTTTCTTTATCATCCTCCTGGAAGGGGGGGAATAACCAGACTTGTAGTATACCTGATCATTCTAATGAACTGCAAGTCGTGTCGCGAAAGTTGGACCGAGCCGAAATTGCTTAGGCCTAGTTTACGCGACGACACTAGCTTGCATGCAACTGCGCTACCTGACCAATGCGCATGCGCGGCGCGCGTTTGCGCAACTAGATGGTGAAACTAAGAAGTTTCGGCTCGTTCCAACTTTCGCGACACTACGTGCACGAGTTTTGAAGTTAGACGTTTTAGTAAACAAACGGAAATATGAAGTGGGAAACGGAAGAATATTTTCGCCTTTTGGACATCTACGCTAAGTATAGTGTGGAATTTCAATGACGACAACTATAAAAACAAGCAGCGACGTGTTGTTGCACTTGAGGCCATCCCACGCGATGTAAACATTGAAGGACGATGATTCCTGAGCTACAGGGCAAAATGCATTCAATTAGGAGAACATATACAAACGAACTAAGGAAAAGGCAGGTAAGCGAAACATCTGGCTGTGGAACAGCCCACGTCTACAAGACGAAAATCCAATGGTTCGAGATGGCTGACTCATTTTTAAGGAAAATTGTGTACAGTAGAGAAGGATACACAAACCTGGTAAGTTGAATTCTTTCTCAATATTCATTTATTTAAGAAGTCATCAGTGCTAATCATTCACAAGTTTTAGTACTGGCACCTATTTTCAGACTCTTAAATTTTGCCAAGGTACAGCTCCATCTGTAACAAATTAATCTGCAAACTGTGCTCTTCTTAATATTACCTTTTTTATTGCCACATGCTTGTAGCTCAGCATTTATGCTCCTCCATGTCCCTGGTTGGTAAAATCCACTTTAGACATTCTCCTGGTCTATATACTGGGGCTGTACATACTGTTGAGGAGCTGTTTTTCCCTGTCAGTTGTGGAGAGAACATGTAGTCCTGAAAATTTTGTCCTCTATTTGTGGGTGGAGTCCTCTTGGTTTCTCAAACACACGAAATTTCGACACGAGAATTATCAACCCATTTTCTGCAACATGTCGAGCTCTCGAAAGCCGGTAGTTGAATATTTTTTTTTCTTTTACACTCAATAAGACATGTTTTGAAAAAGGCTTCATCAAATACGGTGTCAACGTGAAAGCATCATGTTGCTGTTGTGGTCTTCAGTCCAGAGACTGGTTTCATGTAGCTCTCCATGCTACTATATCCTGTCCAAGCTTCTTCATCTTTTAGTACCTACTGACACCTACATCCTCCTGAATCTGGTTAATGTATTCATCTCTTGGTCTCCCTCTACGATTTTTACTCTCCACGCAGCCCTCCAATACTATATTGGTGATCCCTTCATGCCTCAGAACATGTCCTACCAACCGATCCCTTCTTCTATGCAGGTTGTGCCACAAATTTCTCTTTTTCCCAATTCTATTCAATACTTCCTCAGCAGGTATATGATCTACCCATCTAATCTTCAGCATTCTTCTGTAGCACCACATTTCGAAAGCTTCTATTCCCTTCTTGTACAAACTATTTATCGTCCACGTTTCACTTCCTTACATGGCTACACTCTATACAAATACTTTCAGAAACGACTTCCTGACACTTAAATCTATACTCGATGTTAACAAATTTCCCTTCTTCAGAAACGCTTTCCTTGCCATTGCCAGCCTACATTTTATATCCTCTCTACTTCGACCATCATCAGTTATTTTGCTCCCCAAATAGCAAAAACTCATTTACTACTTTAAGTGTCTCATTTCCTAATCTAATTGACTCAGCATCACCCGACTTAATTCGACTACATTCCATTATCCTCGTTTTGCTTTTGTTGATGTTCATCTTATATCCTGCTTTCAAGACACTGTCCATTTCGTTCAACTGCTCTCCCAAGTCCTTTGCTGTCTCTGACAGAATTACAGTGTCATCGGCAAACCTCAAAGTTTTTATTTCTTCCCCATGGATTTGAATACTTACTCCAAATTTTTCTTTTGTTTCTTTCACTGCTTGCTCAGTATACAGATTGAATAACATCGGGGAGAGGCTACAACCCTGTCTCACTCACTTCCCAACCACTGCTTCCCTTTCATGCCCCTCGACTATTATAACTACTCCCTGTATTTTATCCCTGCCACCTTCAGAATTTGAAAGAGATTGTTCCAGTCAACATTGTCAGAAGCTTTCTCTAAGTCTACAAATGCTAGAAACGTAGGTTTGCCTTTCCTTAATCTAAGGTACGTCGTAGGGTCAGTATTGCCTCATGTGTTCCAATATTTCTACGGAATCCAAACTGAAATTCTCCGAGGTCGGCTTCTACTAGTTTTTCCATTCGTCTGTAAAGAATTCGTGTTAGTGTTTTGCAGCTGTGACTTATTAAACTTATAATTTGGTAATTTTCACATCTGTCAACATCTGCTTTCTTTGGGGTTGGAATTATTATATTCTTCTTGAAGCCTAAGGGTATTTCGCCTGTCTCATACATCTTGCTCACCAGATGGTATAGTTTTGTCAGGGTTGGCTCTCCCAAGGCGGTGTTGTCTACTCCCGGGGCCTTGTTTTGACTTAGATCTTTCACTGCTCTGTCAAACTCTTCGCGCAGTATCATATCTCGCATTTCATCTTCATCTACATCCTCTTCCATTTCCATAATATTGTCCTCAAGAACATCACCCTTGTAGAGACACTCTATATACTTACACCTTTCTGCTTTCCCTTCTTTGCTTAGAACTGGGTTTCCATCTGAGCTCTTGATATTCATACAAGTGGTTCTCTTTACTCCAAAGGTCTCTTTAATTTTTCTGTAGGCGGTATCTAACTTAGCCCTAGTGAGATATGCCTCTACATCCTTACATTTGTCCTCTAGCCATCCCTGCTTAGCCATTTTGCACTTCCTGTCGATATCATTTTTGAGACGTGTGTATTCCTTTTTGCCTGCTTCATTTACTGCATTTTTATATTTTCTCCTTTCATCAATTAAATTCAATATTTCTTCTATTACCCAAGGATTTCTACGAGCCTTCGTCTTTTTACCTACTTGATCCGCTACTGCCTTCACTATTTCATCCCTCAAAGCTACCCATTCTTCTTCTGCTGTATTTCTTTCCCCCATTCCTGTCAGTCGTTCCCTTATGATCTCCCTGAAACTCTCTACAACCTCAGGTTCTGTCAGTTTATCCAGGTTCCATCTCCTTAAATTCCCACCTTTTTGCAGTTTCTTGTTTTAATCTACAGTTCATAACCAATAGATCGTGGTCAGAGTACACAGCTGCCCATGGAAATGTCTTACAGTTTAAAACCTGGTTCCTAAATCTCTGTCTTACCATTGTATAATCTATCTAAAACCTTCCAATATCTCCATGCCTCCTCCATGTAGACAACGAAAGCATCATCAGCAACTAAAATTGCGTCTTCTGGCAGGCCGTGAGTTCTGGACCCTAAGTTTTAGTGTACAACTTGCACAAATACCACCATTAGACGCCCTCCCTACTTCACCTAATGGCCTATGGCAGCAGACGACCGACGCGAACGCCTTTGCTAACAGCACGAAATCGCCTGTAGTTCATCCTGCGCTCGTGACCATATCGGTTGGACCCCAGGCGACTGGAAAAGCGTGGCCTGGTCAGATGAGTCCCGATTTCAGTTGTTAAGAGATGACGGTAGGATCCCAAGGTTGCTCAGACCCACGGATCCACGGGCCCAGATTGTTTAAAAGGCACTGTGCAAGCTGGTGGTGGCCTCATAATGGTGCTTGCCGTATCTGCATAGAATGGACTGGGTCTTCTGGTCCAACTGAAACGATCATTGATAGAAATAGTTATGCTCAGCTACTTGGGGACCATTCGCAGCCATTCATGGACTTCATGTTACCAAACAACGATGGAATTTTTATGGATGATAATGCGCCATGTCACCGGGCCACAATAGTTCGCGGTTGGTTTGAAAAATATTCTGGACAATTCGAACGAATGATTAGGTCACCCGGATCGTCCGATATGAATCCCATCGAACATTTATTGAAGATAATCGAGAGATCAGGTCGTCTACAAAATCCTGCAGCGGCAACACTTTCCCAATTATGGACGGCTATAGAGGCAGCATGGTTGAATATTTCTGAAAGGGACTTCCAGTGGCTTGTTGAGTCCATGCCACGTCGAGTTGCTGCAGTACACGGGGCAAAAGGAGATCCTATACGATATTAGGATGTATCCCATCATTTTTGTAACCTCAGTGTATTTTCTGCAACTCTGGAAGAACGCAAAGTTTATAACCTCACGAAAACCACAAAAGGACCAAAAGTATTGGAACGAATCATACTCAAGGAACTTCAAACATTTCTGAATGTAAGAAAAAAAATTATTAATTCAACAAAAATGCGGTTTCCGGAGTGAGCACAATACGATCCACCAAGCTGTTAGGCTTACTGAGCAAATCTGCACGCCAAGAAATATCAGAAACAGCAAGGGGACTATCTTCCTCGATACTGAGAAAGATTTTGACAGTGTTTGGCAACAGGGATTAATTTACAAAGGCCATAATCAAAGCCGCCGCAAACACCTAATACGCATGTAAGCACAGTTTTTCGGAAACCACCCATTGTACGTCCATGTACCTGGCGCAGATAGCACGATCAAACAAACAGAGGCTGGAGTGCCGCAAGGCTCCATCATGGGCCCACACTACTATTCGATCTTTACTTATAGCACCCGAAAGCAGCCCGATGGAAACTTCTCCCTGTTCACATATGATACAGCCCTCTAAAAGAGCAGCCCAGACCTTCTTTTCACAGCCAGGAAACTCGAAATGATTCAAGATTGGGCAAATCTATGAAAAAATAAGCATTTACGGCAACGAAACCCAAATGATTATGTTAATCCACCGGAGGATAAGCCAAAATGCAACAGTCACTTTTAGTGATGTAGATTTATTTCGAAAAAACGATGTAAAATGTTTAAGTATTGTGTTTGGCAAGGCGATAACTTTCAGTGATCATATCACACAGATACGAAGTGCATGAGAAAAGTAATGAGACTGAGTTTTTTACGTGCCAAAATGATACGATACGTTATTTTTTCAAATAAGGATATTGTTCTCTTCAAAGTAGTTCCCTTCGGCAGCTACAGACCAGTAGATTCGTCACTTCCAATCTTGGTAGCAGCGCTAAAGCCCTCAACTGGGAGGGCCTTTACGATGTGCGTCACATTTTTTTGGATGTTCTCCAGAGTCCGAAAACGACGGTCTTTTGAGACATTTTTCAATTTCGGTATGAGGAAGTGACAGAGACTCAGATCAGATGAATAGCAGGGCGGTAGGTCAACAGAAATGTCTCTTGGGTTCAAAAATTCTGTGACTGAAGTGGCCGAGTGACATGGGGTGTTGTCATGATGCAGTGTCCACTTATCTGCAGTATCCGGTCTCACTCGATTCAACCTTTTCCTGAGCTTTTTCAAGGACATCTTTGCACAGTCAGTTCCACAAAGAAGTGTACGCCTTTATCTGTATGAAATGAAAGAGACTATTATAAATACATGTTTAGATGAAAATACATGTTGTTAATAATTGCACAATTACCTAATAGTCAATCCAATCGCCACCACTACCAATTATAGCTTGGCATCTTTGCTCTCTCTCCGGTAAATCATCCACGTTTCCAGCCTCTAAACATCGTCTGACCCACTTCGCAACGAACATCTTTAACTTTTAAGAATTTTAGCAGCAGCTCCATATGAAAGCCTTTGGTCCCTTTCGATGATTTGCAAGGAACACTGCCCCGTGGCGCTTCAGATATTTCGCACTCATTTTAAACTGCAACCGACAAAATAAGATATTGAACTGTCACACTGTTTATCTATACACTGTGCAGAAGCGCATTGATTACAGCTTCGAAACAACCAAATGAAAGTGGGCTTCGTCGCTAAACCAAGCCATGCTTGTGCATACTAATTTCCGTCGTGCCCCGCGCCCAGCAGTGCCAGATGGCTCTCGGATAACGTTGACTTGTTCTGGTCGAAGGAGTTCTAGCCCCCGAATAGCCCGGATCTGACCCCACTCGACTACTATGTTTGGAGCGTAGTCGAAAGAGTTGTCAGTAAGACGAGGCACCCTAATTGTCGCATCTCTATGCACCGTTATCGAACCAGAATTGGCGAATGTGGACAGCGCTGTTTTAAAGAGTGCGTGCGATCGCTTCAGAACAAGATTGGAAGTGGTCATTGCGGCTGAAGGGGGCTACGTTGAGTAATGTTACCTCTTGAAAAATACCATTACTTACATGTAAAAGGATTTTCATTTTCATTTGTATTTTTTTACATAAATTTGCTTTAAATAAGAAGTTTCATTTGTCCGGGTTTAAGCGTCGCACCCTGTATACAGGATGGCCCATTGATAGTGACAGGGCCAAATATCTCACGAAATAAGCATCAAACGAAAAAACTGCAAAGAACAAAACTCATCTAGCTTGAAGGGGGAAACCAGATGTCGCTATGGTTGGCCCGCTAGATGGCGCTGCCATAGGTCAAACGGAAATCAACTGCGTTTTTTAAAATAGGACCCCACCCCCCCCCCCCCCAATATTCGTGTAGTACATAAAGAAATATGAATGTTTCAGTTGGACCACTTTTTTCGTTTTGTGATAGATAGCCCTGTAATAGTCACAAACGAATAAGTACGTGATATCGCGTAACATTCCGCTAGTGCGGACGGTATTTGCTTCGTGATACATTACCCGTATTAAAATGGACCGTTAGGCAATTGCGGAAAATGTCGATATCGTGTTGATGTATGGCTATTGTGATGAAAATGTCCAACGGGCGTATACTATGTATGCTGCTCGGTATCCTGGACGACTTCATCCAAGTGTCCGGGCCGTTAGCCGGATAGTTACGTTATTTAAGGAAACATGAAATGTTCAGCCACATGTGAAACGCCAACCACGACCTGCAACAAATGATGATGCCCAAATATGTGTTTTAGCTGCTGTCACAGCTAATCCGCACATCAGTAGTAGACAAACTGCGCGAGAATCGGGAATCTAAAAAACGTCGGTGTTGAGAATGCTACATCAACATCGATTGCACCCGTACCATATTTCTATGCACCAGGAATTGCATGGCGACGAATTTGAACGTCGTGTACAGTTCTGCCACTGTGCATAAGAGAAATTACGGGACGATGACAGATTTTTTGCACGCGTTTCATTTAGCGACGAAGCGTCATTCACCAACAGCGGTAACGTAAACCGGTTTAATATGCACTATTGGGCAACGGAAAATCCACGATGGCTGCGACAAGTGGAACATCAGCGGCATTATGGGAAGAAGGATAATTGGCCCCCATTTTATCGATGGCAATCTAAGTGGTGCAATGTATGCTGAATTCCTATGTAATGTTGTACCGATGTTACTACAAGATGTTTCGCTGCATGACAGAATGGCGATGTACTTCCTACATGATGGATGTCCGGCACATAGCTCGCGTGCGGTTGAAGTGGTATTAAATAGCATATTTCATGACAGGTGGATTGGTCGACGAAATACCATACCATGGCCCGCACGTTCATCGGATCTGACGTCCCCATATTTCTTTCTGTGGGGAAAGTTGAAGGATATTTGCTATCGCGATCCATCGACAACGCCTAACAACATGCGTCAGGGCATTGTCAATGCATGTGCGAACATTACGGAAGGCGAACTACTCGCTGTTGAGAGGAATGTTGTTACACGCATTGCCAAATGCATTGAGGTTGACGAACGTCATTTTGAGCATTTATTGCATTAATGTGGTATTTACAGGTAATCACGTTGTAACAGCATGCGTTCTCAGAAATGATAAGGTCACAAAGGTACATGTATCACATTGAAACAACCGAAATAAAATGTTCAAACGTACCTACGTTCTGTATTTTAATTTAAAAAACCTACCTGTTACCAACTGTTCGTCTAACATTGTGAGCCATATGTTTGTGACTATTACAGCGCCATCTATCACAAAGCGAAAAACGTATTCCAACTAAAACATTCATATTTCTTCACATACTACACGAATATGTAATAAAAATGGAGGTTACTATTTTAAAAAACGCAGTTGATATCCGTTTGACCTATGGCAGCGCCATCTAGCGGGCGAACCACAGCGCAATCTGGTTTCCCCTTTCAAGATAGACAAGTTTCGTTCTTTGTAGTTTTTTCGTTTGACGCTTATTTCGTGAGATATTTGGCCCGGTAACGATCAATGTACCACCCTGTAGAGTTTCACACCATAGCTTCTTCAACATACAGTTTTAGATTTTTTAATTACTTTTATTAAAAGTTAATTGGAATAAAGCTACACAATTTCAGATATATTTGGCGACTCCTTTCATCAGATAGCGTTTACATAAGCATACCACTTGCATTTCACAATTGAAAAGAGCGCTCACATTACACTACATACAACACGAAAATTAAGAATAGGAGACCTTTATACAAAGCAAAACAAATAAAACTGTTAAAACGTTTAGAATTTCAAGGAGCGTATTCCAGTCAACAATGTTAGAGGCTTTTTCTAAATCAGCAAACGCTACAAATGTGGTTTTTGTTTCCCTTATCCTATTTTCTAAGATCAGTCGTAGAGAAAGTAGGGTCCTGCGCTTTCTTACATTTCCCTGGAACAGAAACCGTTCTTCCGTAATGTCAGTCTCAATCATTTTCTTCTTCAATCTACTGTAAATAAACGTGCCAATATTTTCCAACCACAACTTACTGAATTGGTGGTTAGTTAACTTTTCAAAATGGTTCAAATGGCTCTGAGCACTATGGGACTCAACTGCTGAGGTCATTAGTCCCCTAGAACTTAGAACTAGTTAAACCTAACTAACCTAAGGACATCACAAACATCCATGCCCGAGGCAGGATTCGAACCTGCGACCGTAGCGGTCTTGCGGTTCCAGACTGCAGCGCCTTTAACCGCACGGCCACTTCGGCCGGCCGTTAGTTAACTTTCACAGCTGTCAGCATCCTCCCTTTTTTTATTTGTAATTGTTAGGTTCTCCTTGAAGTTTGAGACAATTTTACGTCTGTCATATTCGAGAGGCGTTCAGTAAATAATGCAACACATTTTTTGCTGAACGCAGGTTTGTTTTATTCAGGATTCCAATAGACCATACTATTCCCCTCTCTTCTGGCTACCAAACGCTATGTTTCAACACAATCTCTGTTCAATGCGACAGCCTTAGGCCACCTTACTAGGAGAGCCTGTATGCCCGCATTTTACCACTCTACTGGTCAACGCCGGAGCCAACATCTTGCTGTCTGAATAACCTCCCTTCGTCAACGTATTGCATCCAGCGGAGTGCATCCTTCTTTGGGACAAACAGATAGAAGTTCGAAGGTGCAAGATCCGGGCTGTAGTGTGGAGGAGAACAAACAGTCGTCGTCCAACGACTCGCCGTGATTTTGTTCACTGCCACGTCTCCACACACATTCTGCAACCGTCTATGAATATCTGCGATGTTCTGGTTATCCGCAAAAAGAAACTTACGGATTCCTGATTTTCGCGGTACACTCGTGATATGGCCGTACGGGAAAATCCCCACTTCATCGCTACCTCGGAGATGCTGTGTCCCATCGCTCGTGCGCCGACTGTAACACCACGTTCAAACTCACTTAAACCTTGATAACCTGCCATTGCAGCAGCAGTAACCAATCTAACAACTGCGCCAGTCACTTGTTGCCTTACATAGGCGTTGCAAATCGCAGTGCCGTTTCCTGCCTGTTTACATATCTCCGTATTTGAATATGTATGCGTATACCACTTTCTTTGGTGCTTCAGTATATTAACTAATGTAATATTAGTGTTATTTTTAACCTCATTAAATTGTCAAATGCTGTATTCATACCGGTTTTACTCAAAAGAGGTACTTTTTTTGACTGGGCAGAAAATACCCCACATCCCAGGTTATGGGTTTTTTGCATGACTCTCCCATTCTCCACTTGGCAAGGTAAAATCTCCTCTTAATACAATGTCATCATCAAGCAATTTCATCGTCAAGCAATTTGCCGTTGATATTTTCCATGTTGTCTGTTAATGAGCTCTGCCTTTACAGCTTGAAAGATTACAGAATGTACACCTGTGAATGTTTTGAGAGCAGTAGTCATCGCCGAGTGCTGAATGATGTTTTCAGTAGTTGTGACAGATTTTCCAAACCAAGTAAATAGTTGCAAGGGAAATCGTGCGCTTTTCCAAATGTGGTGCCACATTCCAGCATGGACGCTGAAGGAAAGGCCTTAATGTGAAAATGGTTCAAATGGCTCTGAGCACTATGCGACTTAACTTCTGAGGTCATCAGTCGCCTATAACTTAGAACTAATTAAAACTAACTAACCTAAGGACATCACACACATCCATGCCCGAGGCAGGATTCGAACCTGCGACCGTAGCGGTCGCTCGGCTCCAGTCTGTAGCGTCTAGAACCGCTCGGCCACTCTAGTCGGCCCTTAATGTGAGACGCGAGCTCGCAGCATGCGTTCAGGAATCTTTTGGGGGAATGCTTTAGAAATACTGCAGGGCTGGACGACCCTGTTTATAAATAGGACGAGATGTTTCCAGTTCGGAAGGTTGAAAGGGTTGCTATTGTTCCGGGCGTCCTCTGGTGCGCTTATCGGCTGCAGCAGGTAGCGGCACGTCATCTGGGAGGCCCACGCGGGCTCTTGTACCTAGCAGGTAGCGGCCAGAATTCGCGACTGATGTGGAATTTCCACCAGACTCTACCTACAAACATTACATGCGCTCACCACAGCATGCCAAACTAAAGGCATTATTTTTCAAACTTCAGTTACAGCAACAAATACTAAAAAAATGCATATTACTTATGTTACCATTATATTTTATGAGGTTGTAATTAATTGGGAAGTTTCAGCTGTGACGAAGAGAGCCTGCAATCTCTAAGTTTTTTGAAATCGTCCAAAAAGGCTTCGTCCACATCTGAAATTTTAGATCTGTCGTAAACTGAACGAATTGTTCAAACGATCGATTTTCCCAACTGAATGCAGCGCTTAATAATAATAACAAATGTAAAGATCTTTTCTAGCAAGCCAGCCGCTGAATATTAAGACGAAGGGCTCCACCAGAGATTCTACTAGGCTGATTTCACGTAAATAATATATTTAAACTGTACACAGATAAAGGACAGAGAGAGAGAGTGAGAGAATCCTCCATTAGCATAATTGTTTCTCTGTCTTTTCACAGATCAGCCTAACTAGAAAACACGAAGACCTGACTTTATTGTACCGATTTATGTGTGAGAGGGAAAGAGCGATAAAGGCGACAGATACACTTCTGTACAGACAAAAAATTACACCAAGTTAGCGGCAAGCTGCATTCACATAGACTTTCATCATTTACAAAAGCAGAGTAGAATTCATTATAAGGTGTTACTTATTTTAAAATATAGTGTTTCATGTGCTTTTCATCAGCATTTGAGCGTAGTTTATTTTGTAACTCTTTTATAAAAATTGATGTTAGCCAGCTGGTTCAAGGTTGTAAAATACTGTAATGAACGTCACTCGGACAGAGTGTTATATTAGGGGAAGGGGAACAGTGACAGTCAATAGGAAGAAACTGAAACATTTAGTGAGGGCAAGGCATTGCCAACTGGGTTTGTGTGTGAAGAGTGAGGGGACTGGTATCGGAGGTTTGGTACAATACAGAGATCTATATCTAGGATGCGATTTTGTAAAACTTGGCGAGTTTTGTTTTTCTGTGGCAAGTTGCCACATAGTGAAGTTTTGGAATCTCAATCGTTTCAAGAGTCCATCGCGCCTTACAGTTTCCCAGGGAGTTATAGCAGGAGACACTTTGAGTGTATTTGTGAATTTGGCTGTCAGCTGAAGTTTAGTGAAGTAGCTAGTGCCAGTAGTACGGTTTTTTAAGTGAATAAAAAAATTGAAGTTTGTAGACATTCATTGTGTTGCTTAGCTTTTTTGTTATAAACAACTCCAGCTACGTCCTCTGATTTAAATTGCTGTTGACAAGTTTACAAAGCAGTTATGAATGTGTAATCTTTGTAAATAAGAACTATTTTGGAGGGGTGTGTGGCAACCCGTCACTAGGCTATATCTGACGAGCCAAAATCAGGTAAATCCGAAAATCCGATCACGAATTTACTTTCTCTTTCCGAGATACTTGTTTCGGAATCAGGTTGTAGCTAGTGGGCTCCTGTTTCAGGAGGTCAATAAAAGCATCCAGTTATCAAGTTTGACCCTCTCTTAATGTTTAATTTCACATTCACAATATGCAATAACATCGCTAGGTGTAGTAGAAGTAGTATATCTACACTGATTCTGCGCCCTTTGTTTACATGTGTGACGTCATGCAACTAATGTCATTGACCTAGAGATGACATCACACACAAGCCAAGCTCGCCTTATTGTCATCATTCTCATCAGTAATATCATCCTCATCAGTCACGTCATACAGGTAAACCCCTGTCCTGCCTCCTCTCTCTTCCCCTGACCTCCCTCTCTTCCCCTCGTCCTCTCCAGCCAGTCACAACAAAGTATGAACATGAGACGTAAAATCACAGGGGGAAAAAAAGAAGGGATTTGTCATTACGTCACAAACTTGAAGCTGAAGTTTGCCATCTTACATAGCCCAAAACATTAGGTTCACTGCATTTATATCTCCGTAATTCACCACAGTGATACTTCCTTCTGATGCCACTCTGACCTTCCCACGTCCAGTTTCGACCGTTGAGGATACTTATCGAATTTTGTGGTCTAACCAAAAAGCGTTATGCTTTTATTGTGTGGAGACGTCGTTGTTTCGTTAAAAATGCCAGATTGTTTCATTTACGGCTGTACTAATTGATCCGATCGTAACCTTAAATTTAAGGAATCACATTTTATTTGTAACTAGAGCCGTTCAAGCAGTATTTTATTTGCTTACATGAAGTATGGCTGCCCTATTTACTTTATTTCTTGCGTTTTTAATTACTTTCCAAACTGCAAACCCTACGACTTTCAAGCCATACTTTAACTATCTCTGCACAACACATGGCTACGTGACCCCGCTAATTGTTGGTGCAGCATCTCATGCCCTAAATTCCTCTCGCTGATGATCGCATTGTTCACATTTACTCCGATTTTAAAACAATTCTGGGTAGAACAACTGGAGACAGACGTCATGAGTGTGTCAGTTCTGTGTTGTACTACCCCACCACTTATGCCTTTCGGTAATTAAACTGTAGTAGCATGTAGATGCCCAACGAAGACTGTCATAGCAGAGCAGCCAACTCAAACAGACCCCTACTCTCGGCATTTGGCGTAGCTGCGCGAGTACTTGTCGTAGATGGTTCCTCGAAGCGCTCGAGAGCCGTGCCTTCAAATGCAGCATCCCGTCGAGTTCGAGGTCTTCCAGCATCACCATGATATCCCCCTAACGAGCCTGTTTCGGCAAGTCGCCGGTGAACTGCTGTAAATGTTTGCAGGTGTGGGTGGCATCTTCCTGGGTACCGTTCCTCATACAGCCGTCGAGCTTCATGAGCATTCCTGTCGGATAGTCCATAAACAAAAACCACATCTCGTTGTTCTTCAAACGTATAATGTGCCGCCATGCTTACTGTATGACTAAATTGCAGGTGATGTGTGTGTGTGCTCTGAAGCGAAGTTTACATGTGAATGCCTCTGGCATTAGGTGGAGACAAAACAGCAAGTCCTATTCGACACGTGTGCGTGTCATGTTGGGGCAATGACAGAGCAAGGGACGTTTTTTTTGTGCGTGAACCAAAAACCATAGCGCTGCCTGTAAACCGACGAACGGCAACAGCGCAACTCCGCCCCCCCCCCCCCCCGGCCAATTGCAGCATGTGGCGCCAAGTTTCCGTAGTTTAAAGATTGCGCCTTGTCGACACACACAACATTAGTAAGTTTGGTTCCTACTGGCACAAGCTATCCAGGGTTAAAATTTCGTGACAAATTTTCTTCACCCTGTGTATATATGTGAGGGCTCCGCTACAGGTATGTTTGGGACGAGAAAGCTGCAATCTTATAGAATCCTCACATCTTGCCTACCAGAGCATAGAGCCATAAAAATATCTCTAGCCTTCTTAGAACTTGCGTATGTCCACCGATATATTGCTCTTCTATCGGCAGACCGGCGCCCTCTTCTCTGCATTCTCCGCCCAAATCTCACTGTTGCCCTCTTTCTGGGACCTATTCCCGTACTTGACAACAGCCCCACCGAAGAAAAACGCTTTAGGAACTTGGGAGCGGCGGTCATCTCGTGCAGAATTCCAGTGACGTCGTTACCTGCTGTCAGCACTGTGTCGGCTCGCGATGGTCGTCCGCTCACCCTGTCCAGAGCACACAGCAGCCTTCGCCGAAAGGTGTCCTACTTGGCGTCGCCGTCACCTGAACAATCTGCGGTAAGTTAATGATACCCATTGCCCCACTCTGATGTGCTGTCTGTCTGTGAAGCTGCCAGCCCGCCCAAATGCAATTCTCAAGAAATAAAACGCCTACTAGTACCTCATGTATTGGCAATCACTGTCGGATAATCTGTAATAAAAATAAAGGAATACACACAAATCTAACAAATTCGATCTATATATCATTACATAATTTGAAAAGGAAAGTTGCTACTCACCATATAGCGGAGATCTGAGTCGCAGATAGGCACAACAAAAAGACTCTCACAATTAAAGCTTTCAGCCATTAAGACTTTCGTCAACAATAGACACACACACACTCACACAAACGCAACTCACACACACGGCTGCAGTCTCAGGCAACTGAAACCACAATGCAGGCAGCAGCACCAGTGCATGATGGGAGTGGCGACTGGGTGGGGATAAAGAGGAGGCTGGGGGGGGGGGGAGTGGAGGGATAGTATGGTGGGCTTGGCAGACAGTGAAGTGCAGTAGGTTAGACAAAGGGTACCACCATCTATTCCAGTCCAGTCACTGACGTCACCTATCCCATCAAAGGCAGGGCTACCTGTGAAACCGGTCATGTGATCTACAAGCTAAGCTGCAACTACTGTGCTGCAGCCTACGTAGGCATGACGTCCAACAAGCTGTCTGTCCACATGAATGGCCACCGACAAACTGTGGCCAAGAAAGAAGTGGACCACCCTGTTGCTGAACTCTCTGCCAACCATAATATCCTTCATTTCAATGACTGCTTTACAGCCCACTCCATATCCATTCTTCCCACCAACAACAGCTTTTCTGAATTGCACAGGTGGGAACTTTCTCTGCTATACATCCTGTGTTCCCATAACCCTCCTGGCCTCAACCTTCGTTAGTCACTGTCCTTACCCACCCATCCCCTTCCCTGTTCCTATTCCATCACTACACGGCTGTCATTCCACCATCACACCCAGTCTTTTTATTTCTCTCCTTTTTCACTACTGCTCCGCGCCCCTCTCCCTACCTCTTCCCTGATCACTGTCTAACCTGTCTGCCACCCCCTCCATACTATCCCTTACCCTCCCCACTTCAGCCTCCTCCTTACACCCAACTAGTCGCCACTCCCACCATGCACTGGTGCTGCTGCTTGCAGTGTGGTTTCAGTTGCCTGACACTGCAGTCACTTTGCATGAGAGTGTGTGTGTGTGTGTGTGTGTGTGTGTGTGTGTGTGTGGTGTCTACTGCTGACAAAGGCCTTGTTGGCCGAAATCTTTAATTGTGAGTCTTTTTGTTGTGCCTATCTGTGACTCAGCAACTCTATTATATGGTGAGTAGCAACTTTCCATTCCATAATACATGATATTGTTATAATCCATCCTGGATTTTCCATTGTTTGATTCAATACATAATTTACATCTCAGAGGTCGATAATGTGAAATTCGATGAAATTGCCGGTTTCGACATATTTCAGTGTGTATGACTATATGAATGCCGGCCACTGTGGCCCAGCAGTTCTAAGCGCTTCGGTCCGGAACTGTTCTGCTGCTACGGTCGCAAGTTCGAATCCTGCCTCGGGCATGGATATGGGTAATTGTCCTTAGGTTAGTTAGGTTTAAGTAGTTCTAAGTCTAGGGGACTGATGACCTCAGATGTTAAGTACAATAGTGCTTAGAGCCAATTGAACCATTTTTTAACTGTATGAATATGTTTGTATGCTTTGCTTCCTTTCTGAAGAAAGATCTGGCCGAAAACTTAGGTGAATACACTATGCGTCGTGTCTGCCTGCCGCTCGCCCTGTGAGTAGCTATCTACCCGCTTCACAGTGTAGTTATGCCCTCACGAAGTTTGTCGTAAATATTCCCCTGCACTTCATCAGGAACAATGATGGACATAAGTATAATGCCATAAGAAAAAAATGGTATTCATTACACCGCATTAAGATAGTCTGTAGCACAAACAGACGTTCACAATGCTGCAGCCAAAAGTTTGATTACTGATCCATTTATATAAAATGCCTGACAGACAGCAAAGTAAATTTTGAAACTAAACGGAAGACGCTTCTGTTTGACAACTCCTCTATTCCACAGAAGGCTCTCTATTATTGCAATGTGAGAATGGTGATGCGTAGGAATTACTGAGTAACATCTATCCATCTTTAATTAAAAAATACAAAAATAATAAATGACTAGCATGGAGCCATGTTTAAAAATTTAAAATGAGACGTTCCACATCATTAATGATTTATTGTGCAAATGATACATTGAACATGATAGTAACTAACTATTGGTATATCATAAAGCATAGTACAGACATATATACTTTGAAAAAATTTAAAAAATCAGAAGTAAAATGATCAAAGTAGACATACAGTTTAATTGTGATATGTTTGGTTATTCCTCAAAAACTGACAAAGTTACTAGCGAGAAAAATTCCAGAGCAAGAAACAAATACTAAGCTACAGCTGGAAAGGTAGGCCTTATGCTACACAGGTTAGGCTATCATTACTAAAAAGATGACTTACATACATGTCAAAGCAAAATACTATTTTACGCGGTCTAGGCGTTTGAGACCATTCCCTTATCACATTTATAGTATTGCGCAATGATGTTACATATTTTAAAAATTATATCATTTTTTACGCTGTAAATTACTATTATTGTTCACACTGAATGACGCATCATAGGTAAGATTACAAACCGAGAAGATGTGTAAATTACAGTGAGACTAATGCACTGACAATCTAATAAAATAAGACCTCTACTCTGCGTGGCCAAATGGGTCGTATTACTAGAACAAACATGCACTAAAGAACAGTAAAAGCGTTCGAAATACCCCCTGACACTATGTTATTCATGTAAGCACTGATCTGTTTCTTTGACATTTCAGTAATCGTGCACTCTGTTGACATGTGCAAGATACGCTAGCATGCCTTGGTCCTTTCATCATTGGAGAATGCTGTGCATAACAGCTGAAAGAAGAAAAGATGCAATACCAGTAAGCAAACAAGCACTGTTTTCGGAGTTCCAGCTTTATTTGCTGTCGATACAAGTGCAGTAAAAGGAGGAATTAAAAATAGAGTACGAAATAATACTTTGCACATCACTTCCTCTTCTTGGTTACTCCTATCAATACAAAAAAGCCGCGCAGGATTAGCCGAACGGCGGTCTTAGGCGCTGCAGTCCTGGACTGTGCGGAGGTTCGAGTCCTCCCTCGGGCATGGGTGTGTGTGTGTTTGTCCTTAGGATAATTTAGGTTAAGTAGTGTGTAAGCTTAGGGACTGATGACCTTAGCAGTTAAGTCCCATAAGATTTCACACACATTTGAACAATACAAAAAAGTTACATTAGCGGGGCCAAATGTGTCATATTGCTAGAGCAAATACACATTCAAGAACAGAAAAACTTTTGAAATAGCATTCATGTAAACAGTGTAATTTTTTAGAATTTAGAACAGTTGTTGGTGCACACGAAAGAAATAATGAACAAGCAGCAGTCGTAAACAGTAGTCTGCTAATATTTTCGTCTATCTAAAATGGCGACAGGTCAGTGCCTTTGACACTGGCTTCAAAACAACTTACAGCGTAAGTCTATAGCGCCTTCTCACTTCTCTTTTTTTTCTCATTGGTACAAATGGTGTCAGGTGACATTACTCCTGTGAAAATGAACACCATGATGTACTTTTCTAAGTATATCTCCTCCTTTTGTGATTATTGAACAGAGTATTTGCTATTACTAGTTGAAACTTATTACAGAACTCAATTAATCTTTCTCCTCTCTCATTCCTTGCCCCAAGCCCATTTCTCCTGTAACCTTTTCTTCTACTCCTTCCTCTACAGCTGCATTCCCCATGACTATTAGATTTTCATCTCCTTTTACGTGCTGTATTTTTTCAATATTCTCATTTATTTTCTTTATCTCTTCATCTTCAGCTTGCGACGTCGGCATGTATACCTGTACTATCGTTGTCACTGTTGGTTTTCTGTCGATTCTGATCAGAACAACCCTATCACTCACATTAACTCAGTTGCTGCTGTACTTTCCTATTCATAACGAATCCTACTCCCGTTATGCCATTTTCTGCTGCTGTTGATATTCCCCCACACTCATCCCACCAGAAATCTTTGGTCTCCTTTCCATTTCACTTCACTACCCCTACTATATCTAGATTGAGCCTTTGCATTTCCCTTTTCAGGTTTTCTAGCTTTCCTATCACGTTCAAGCTTCTGACATTCCACGCCCCGACTGGTAGAATGCCGTCCTTTCGCTGATTATTCAATTTTTTTCACATGGTCACATCATCCTTGGCACTCCCTTCCCAGAGATCCGAATGGGAGACTATTCCGGAATCCTTTGCCAATGATCATTACGACACTTTTTCAAAAAACGTTATGTGTCTTTAATGCAATGGTTTCCTTTTTTGGTATGGTTTTAGGGCGCAAAACTGCTACGGTCATTAGCGCCCTGTCTGTGACTTAGGAAAAGGTAAAGGAAAAAAAAAAAAAAAAAAAACTGGAAACCAGCAGCAATGGGAGCGAAACTCAAATAAGTGGGGAAACTAAAAACAGAAGGAAACCTTAAAAAAAACACTATAGAAGGGGGGTTGTTTGTCCCCAAAAAGAGCTTCAAATGAGTGACGTCATCTCACTGACACTAATAAACTCGAGAACGCGATCGGCTGAGTGCGTGTCATCTGCTAAAATGGAAGATATATCAGGCGACAGCTGTACACGGGCGCATAACGGAGTAAAATAGGGGAACTCAAGTAAAAGGTGTCTCACCGTCCACAATTGAGAGCAGTGGGGACAAAGCGGGGGAGATGGCTAAAAAGACAGTGCCCTATCCGGAGCCTAGTTAAAATTACCTCCTCCCGACGACGAGTTCGGGAGGAAGAGGTCCAAGCACAGGGAAGAGCTTTCACGCCCCGCAATTTATTATTGGGAAGTGTCGACCAATGTGAGTGCCATAAAAGAGCAACACGACGACATAAAACATGCGGTAGATTGGCGAAAGGAACCATACGAACAGCAGGCTGAAGAAGAGAGACTGCATCATTGGCCGCTATAACGGCCGCCTCGTTTCCAGAGATACCAACATTTCCTGGGATCCAGAGGAACGCCACAGAGACGCCCCCCAAGTGGAGCAAGTGGAGACAGTCCTGAATCCGGTGGACCAGAGGGTGGACAGGGTAGAGAGCTTGGAGACTGAGGAGAGAGCTGAGAGAATCTGAACAGATAACATACTGTATCCGCTGATGGCGACGGATGTATTGGACAGCCTGGAGAACAGCGTAAAGCTCCGCAGTAAAAACTGAACACTGGTCGGGAAGCCGAGATCGATTAGGGTTGTCGCCAAAAATATAGGCACTCCCAACACCAAATTATGTTTTTGAGCCATCAGTGTAAATAAATGTGGCATCCTTCATTTGTGCGTATAGAGCAGCAAATGCCCGACGATAAACAAGAGCAGGCAGGTCCGGGGCCGGAGCCAAGGCGGTGCTGTCAAGAAAGTTTTAGGAAAGTGGAAGGAAAGAGAACGTAGAAGTTGACGGAAGCGGACTCCCGGTGGTAGTAGAGAGGAAGGGCGGCCTGCATACCCTAAATCCATGGAGGCGTCGAAAAAAAAATGTCATGGACCGGATTAGCAGGCATGGAAGACAGATGGCTAGCATAACGACTCAGAAGGACAGCTCGCCGATTGGACAGCATAGGTTGCAGTCTCAGCATAAAGGCTTTTCCATAGGGCTGGTGTAAAAATCTCCAGACGCTAAACGTAATCCCCGGTGGTGGACATGCCGTGCGCACACGCTGCAAGATTTACGTTTGTTTTTCCTCGAACCAATGGCAAACCACCTTCACTAAGACCTTGCCTAGTACGGCGGTGCGGGTCTCCCGCAAAGTCCGCTACGCTCTGTAAAGGAGTATGGGACTTCATCGTCATCATTTCCTCGAACATATTTTTTAACAATTACATAGATTTTTTTCTTCATCAGTAAATACAATGTGCTCATCCATGCGTCGTGTGCAAATATACTGATGTCGGTGTACATAGTACACAGATGGCGTGCATAAATAGATATTTTCACCACACATACATACACACAGACACATAGTTACTTACACTACGATGAAAGGGCCATGCTATTCTGTCACATTCACACCCAGTCTGATTCTCTCCCTCTCATTCAATCAGTCTCCCCCCCCCCCCCACCCTCTCAAGTGAATAGTGTGAGTACAGGAGAGTTTCAATCCCGTCAGCATAAATTACTCTTTTTATCATCACGAGGCGACAGGCCGATTTTTTGTGGCAGCACAGCGTAATATTCGCGCAAACAAAGTTGGCACTAGGCGCGGTGGCTGATGAGAGCGACTGTAAATGGGAAATGCCTTTACAGTCGCTCCCACCAGCCACCGCGCGGAGTGTCAACTTTGTTTGAGCGTGTCCTCTCAGTCGAATCCTAGTTTTCTGCACCATGCGCTGCGGCTGTGTCTGCGGCGGAGCACCGATAATACCACTGTACAGACATCGCAAATAGTCTTTGATGGAGCAGGCTCTTGATGCCACACGACACACGCCCTTAGGTTGCCTCTGGGTGGCACCTTCCAATGTGTGATACTCACACACTTTTGCTTGCAGGCCTACAAATTGTGGAATTCCACAATCGGCAATCCATTCACGTCGTTTTTCATAAGGCCGATAACCTTCTTCTTCTGTGGAACAGTACCGTAAGGATTATCGGCCTCGTATGAAGATGTGTTGAATTCATTGCCATGGTACCTCATTACTTCGTATGGATCGCATTCCTTCGCCCAATAGATTAAACTATCTGTGTCAATATTAAGTAATTTAGGATCAGTGAAATGAGGTTTCGCAAACTCGTAATGAAAGCAGTACATCTGGAGTTTGGATAGGTCTAGTATGCACATCCACACATAGATAAGTTTCGTGAACGCTGGTCCGACCTTCGCTATCTCCACAGCAACAAAGTTCTCACTGAGAATTGTGGCCTGTATAAAGTTTGGTCTGATGCATTTTATTACGCCCCAATGTCCGTCCCACTTAGTTCTAATCAAAATTTCACGATGTTCCCTCAAATTATCCATTGTTTTACCGAAAATTGAATTATTCATTAACTTAATAAAATCTTTCTCAAAGTCAGACATCACAGAAGCTATCAGTATCGTATCCAAATCGATATGCTCCTTCAACCAGGGGCATTGCATGAAGAAGATAGCCCAGGTGATTCTAACCAGCTCCATCCCCAATCTTGGAACTTCTGGGGTGAATAATGTACCTCCATTTATCCCCCAAAGTTGTCATCAGTTTTGGGATGGAGCGTCCTCACAGAACTAGCTGTTCTGCACACAGCGGAAAATCGGCGATGTATCATGCAAACTAACAGAGTATATGAGTTCTGAGTCCACCACAACCCTAAATTAGAATCAGCCTCCATACCCTCGATTTTTCCACATAATTCCTTGCATTCTCCCGGGTTCGATTCCCGGCGGGGTCAGGGATTTTCTCTGCCTCGTGATGACTGGGTGTTGTGTGATGTCCTTAGGTTAGTTAGGTTTAAGTAGTTCTAAGTTCTAGGGGACTGATGACCATAGATGTTAAGTCCCATAGTGCTCAGAGCCATTTGAACCATTTTGAACCTTGCATTCGTCTTCGGGCAGCCGTGGAAACCTGTCAATCGATAGTGATTGTTGCATGGCGTGCCCGTATAACTTACTGACATCCAAGTACATGATGTAACTCGTATCAAGGGATGCGTTTAACCTCTCAAGCCTGCATGGCTTATTTGCCTCGGCGTCCCTATGAACACATTGGCGAAGTCTCCCACGTATCCCTTGCTCAAAGAAAAGAAGCATATCAGCATTGGTCAGTATTCCTATGCTGTGCTTCATTTTCTTGATCACGGCGTCCCAAGACAATCCATGTGTTATGTAATAAAGGTGGGATCTAGAGAATATTTGGTCATCTATAGACCCCAGAATTTCTCGAAAACGTCCGCTAACAAGTGCACGTCTTTATCCATGTAAAGCTGTTCATACTCTCCTAAAGTGGAAATGTTGAATTCCCACCAGACATTCATGGCATGCTCATACTCTGCATCCGTTATGGCGTTGCCTGTAAGGTTGCTGCAGAAATCAGTTATGTCGAGTAGCCTGCTTTTGTTGAGTTTCGCCATACCATCCACATACTCATATGGGAAAAGCCCCTTCCTAGTCACAAGTTGAAACTTTTCCTTATCAGGAAATGCAGCTCGAGTGATATGTATATTCCACAGAGGTAGAGTTTCAACAAGTTTCTGGAGTGGCACCTGCATAAAACGTAGCGTATCAACGAAGTGGAGCGTAATTCTTGGTGTCATTCATTTGGAGGATGAAATATACTTCTCAACGCTCTTAGGTGTGACACTGCCCTGATCTTTCTCCAAACCGAAATCAGCCAAGTGCTCAACTAGAAGTGAATGTCATATCCACTTAAATTATGGAAGATAACGGGAATGTGCCTTGGTAGCCGGTACATCAAATTGCACGTATTGTGAGCAGTACCACGGAACTTCTCTGTAAGCTGATAGTGGTCCCTACGAGTAGTTTCTGGTTTTCTATTCAACGGCTTTATTGTGCAAATCTTCATTCTCCTTGACTTTGGTCATGGGAACGTTGTCACTGTAAAGTTCATCAATCTCCCACGAAAGTTTTTCAAGCTCAGTGAGTAGCCAAACTGCAAGATTAGCCCCAACATAAGATTTGTAGCGGTTAAGACTCGAAATATAAGGTGACACAATTTGGTACTTGGAACATATGCTACATGTTTTTTTTCTGTGAAGATACCATGTGAGTCTTTGGGGTCACCTTCACAGTGGGTCAAAGTCGGCGTACACCACAAACGGGCATCGCTCCTGATGGTGAGGATTTTTAAACTTTATGAACTTGTCTTCCTCGATAGACACAGTAACACGTACGGGGTCCTTGGAAGCACACTCTACTAGATGCCCTGTTAATAACTTGTCGGGGGAAAGATAAATCAGACACCTTAAGCAAATAAGCTTTACACAACAATCTGATGACAATTGTGAGGAAAGGAGTCGGGACATGTCTTTGATCCAAACAATGATATTTACCTTTCTCCTTATTTTCCTCATTGGAGAATAGCAGCATGTTTACATTCAGCTTAATCTTACTGGTAATTTTTTTACAAATTAAGGGGGGCCGACGACTAAATACTTTTCTGCTCATCTGACCTGCTTTTCTTCTCCAGGGCATAAACATGAACCGATATACCGGTATTCTGCAACTCAAATTTAGGTATGTCCTGGATCTTGACGGGGAACTCGATACCGTCAAAATTATAAAACCCACGAATAATATGACGTACATGGTATCTACCAGGAAGTTCAGGATGATCTCTGTAATTTCTCTCGCAAACCAGGATTCACCGTGCAAGACAAGCCCGATGAGTTTTATTTTGGACATTAATAAATGCCTCCTTATTAGCTATATCTTTAGGAAGCTTGATATAGCTTGATCCTCCATTTATTGGGCTTGACCTTCCATTTTCTGGATCATAGTCATATGTATGGATGTCAAAGTCTAACATTGGGCTGAGTGCCTTACTTGATCCTCTAACTTCTATCTCAAAAAACCGGTTCAGTGTAGAAGTCAAGGTGGACTCACAAACCACTTGGCGATTGATGTGCTCCGCAATATCACGCTATTTTCCACCCAAAAGATAATGATGGCTTGTATCTTCAATGCCAGAGGCCTGTTTGCAGAGATGCGACAGTTCGACACACAGCACAGCACTGCATTTGATGAAGGGAGACCACAGATTATTAACAGAGGAGCTCCGTATCCAGAACTGGTACACATATTTTCAGGAACAATACAGGGTTTCAGTATCCTCCTGCTGGATTTTCGGTCCTAGTGTACGAGATTCGACCTCAAAGGTGACTGCAATCACCGGGTATTCTAATTGCGGTATGGTGTTACAAATCTCATATCCTTCACTAATAGGGCGAGAGAGGGAACTGTCACGAGCCACAGGTTTATTATTACTATTACTATTACTATTTTTCCCGAGGGCATGCAGCTTTACTGTATGATTAAATGATGATGGCGTCCTCTTGGGTAAAATATTTCGGAGGTAAAATAGTCCCCCATTCGGATCTCCGGGCGGGGACTACTCAAGAGGATGTTGTTATCAGGAGAAAGAAAACTGGCGTTCTACGGATCGGAGCGTGGAATGTCAGATCCCTTAATCGGGCAGGTAGGTTAGAAAATTTAAAAAGGGAAATGGATAGGTTGAAGTTAGATATAGTCGGAATTAGTGAAGTTCGGTGGGAGGAGGAGCAAGACTTCTGGTCAGGTGACTACAGGGTTATAAACACAAAATCAAATAGGGGTAATGCAGGAGTAGGTTTAATAATGAATAGGAAAATAGGAATGCAGGTAAGCTACTACAACCAGCATAGTGAACGCATTATTGTGGCCTAGATAGATACGAAGCCCACACCTACTACAGTAGTACAAGTTTATATGCCAACTAGCTCTGCAGATGATGAAGAAATTGAAGAAATGTATGATGAAATAAAAGAAATTATTCAGATTGTGAAGGGAGACGAAAATTTAATAGTCATGGGTGACTGGAATTCGAGTGTAGGAAAAGGGAGAGAAGGAAACATAGTAGGTGAATATGGATTGGGGCTAATAAATGAAAGAGGAAGCCGCTTGGTAGAATTTTGCACAGAGCACAACATAATCATAGCTAACACTTGGTTTAAGAATCATGAAAGAAGGTTCTATACATGGAAGACCCCTGGAGATACTAAAAGGTATCAGATAGATTATATAATGGTAAGACAGAGATTTAGGAACCAGGTTTTAAATTGTAAGACATTTCCAGGGGCAGATGTGGACTCTGACCACAATCTATTGGTTATGACCTGTAGATTAAAACTGAAGAAACTGCAAAAAGGTGGGAATTTAAGGAGATGGGACCTGGATAAACTGAAAGAACCAGAGATTGTACAGAGTTTCAGGGAGAGCATAAGGGAACAATTGACAGGAATGGGGGAAAGAAATACAGTAGAAGAAGAATGGGTAGCTTTGAGGGATGAAGTAGCGAAGGCAGCAGAGGATCAAGTAGGTAAAAAGACGAGGGCTAGTAGAAATCCTTGGGTAACAGAAGAAATATTGAATTTAATTGATGAAAGGAGAAAATATAGAAATGCAGTAAATGAAGCAGGCAAAAAGGAATACAAACGTCTCAAAAATATGATCGACAGGAAGTGCAAAATGGCTAAGCAGGGATGGCTCGAGGACAAATGTAAGGATGTAGAGGCCTATCTCACTAGGGGTAAGATAGATACTGCCTACAGGAAAATTAAAGAGACCTTTGGAGATAAGAGAACGACTTGTATGAATATCAAGAGCTCAGATGGAAACCCAGTTCTAAGCAAAGAATGGAAAGCAGAAAGTTGGAAGGAGTATATAGAGGATCTATACAAGGGCGATGTACTTGAGGACAATATTATGGAAATGGAAGAGGATGTAGATGAAGATGAAATGGGAGATATGATACTGCGTGAAGAGTTTGACAGTGCACTGAAAGACCTGAGTCGAAACAAGGCCCCCGGAGTAGACAACATTCCATTGGAACTACTGACGGCCTTGGGAGAGCCAGTCCTGACAAAACTCTACCATCTGGTGAGCAAGATGTATGAAACAGGCGAAATACCCTCAGACTTCAAGAAGAATATAATAATTCCAATCCCAAAGAAAGCAGGTGTTGACAGATGTGAAAATTACCGAACTATCAGTTTAATAAGTCACAGCTGCAAAATACTAACACGAATTCTTTACAGACGAATGGAAAAACTAGTAGAAGCCAACCTCGGGGAAGATCAGTTTGGATTCCGTAGAAACACTGGAACACGTGAGGCAATACTGACCTTACGACTTATCTTAGAAGAAAGATTAAGGAAAGGCAAACCTACATTTCTAGCATTTGTAGACTTAGAGGAAGCTTTTGACAATGTTGACTGGAATACTCTCTTTCTAATTCTAAAGGTGGCAGGGGTAAAATACAGGGAGCGAAAGGCTATTTACAATTTGTACAGAAACCAGATGGCAGTTATAAGGGTCGAGGGACATGAAAGGGAAGCAGTGGTTGGGAAGGGAGCAAGACAGGGTTGTAGCCTCTCCCCGATGTTGTTCAATCTGTATATTGAGCAAGCAGTAAAGGAAACAAAAGAAAAATTCGGAGTAGGTATTAAAATTCATGGAGAAGAAATAAAAACTTTGAGGATCGCCGATGACATTGTAATTCTGTCAGAGACAGCAAAGGACTTGGAAGTGCAGTTGAATGGAATGGACAGTGTCTTGAAAGGAGGATATAAGATGAACATCAGCAAAAGCAAAACAAGAATAATGGAATGTAGTCTAATTAAGTCGGGTGATGCTGAGGGAATTAGATTCGGAAATGAGACACTTAAGGTAGTAAAGGAGTTTTGCTATTTGGGAAGCAAAATAACTGATGTGGTCGAAGTAGAGAGGATATAAAATGTAGACTGGCAATGGCAAGGAAAGCGTTTCTGAAGAAGAGAAATTTGTTAACATCGAGTATAGATTTAAGTGTCAGGAAGTCATTTCTGAAAGTATTTGTATGGAGTGTAGCCATGTATGGAAGTGAAACATGGACGATAAATAGTTTGGACAAGAAGAGAATAGAAGCTTTCGAAATGTGGTGCTACAGAAGAATGCTGAAGATTAGATGGGTAGATCACATAACTAATGAGGAAGTATTGAACAGGATTGGGGAGAAGAGAAGTTTGTGGCACAACTTGACCAGAAGACGGGATCGGTTGGTAGGACATGTTCTGAGGCATCAAGGGATCACCAATTTAGTATTGGAGGGCAGCATGGAGGGTAAAAATCGTAGAGGGAGACCAAGAGATGGATACACTAAGCAGATTCAAAAGGATGTAGGTTGCAGTAGGTACTGGGAGATGAAAAAGCTTGCATAGGATAGAGTAGCATGGAGAGCTGCATCAAACCAGTCTCAGGACTGAAGGCCACAACAACAACATTACTGCAAGTACAAACAGTTGCCGACGATGCTACTGCTGATGGCTGTCGCGTGGAGGAGCAGGAAGGTGCACGTACCTTGCGGTTCATGCAAGAGTGTGGGGGAGGAAGAGATTGTGCGTTGCCCCAGTGTGAGTAGCTTGGCAGCAACTGCAGCTACAGAAATGGTGGCAGTTCCCACAGCCCTGCGCCAGTTTCCAGAGGGAGGGTGGCACATGGACGCCAGAGAGGTGATGGGGAAGCACCAGGGGTGGCACCGGGGGTGGCACGGGGGTGGTGGTGGAGGCTGTGAAGGCTGCCGCAGCTTACTACACAGCGACGATGTCCGTCTTACAGGGTGAGCATGCCGCACTAGACTTCGTTTAAAGGGTTAGTTTATATATAGGGTGGTCCATTGATCGTGACAGGGCCAAATACTTCACAAAATAACAGTCAAACGAAAAAACTACAAAGAACGAAACTTGTCTAGCTTGAAGGGGGAAACCAGATGGCGCTATGATTTGGCCCGCTAGATGGGGCTGTCATAGGTCAAACGGATATCAACTGCGTCTTTTCAAATAGGAAAACCCATTTTTTACTACGTATTCGTGTAGTACGTAAAGAAAGATGAATGTTTTAGTTGGACCACTTTTTTCGCTTTGTGATAGATGGCGCTGTAATAGTCACAAACATATGGCTCACAATTTTAGACGAACAGTTGGTAACAGGTAGGTTTTATAAATTAAAATACAGAACGTAGGTACGTTTGAACATTTTATTTCGGTTGTTCCAATGTGATACATGTACCTTTGTGACCTTATCATTTCTGAGAACGCGTGCTGTTACAGCGCGATTACCTGTAAATACCAGATTAATGCAATAAATGCCCAAAATGATGTCCGTCAATATTAATGCATTTGGCAATACGTGTAACGACATTCCTCTCAACAGCGAGTAGTTCGCCTTCCGTAATGTTCGCACATGCACTGGCAAGCGCTGACGCGTGTTGTCAGGCGTTGTCGGTGGATCACGTTAGCAAATATTCTTCAACTTTCCCCACAGAAAGAAATCCGGGGACGTTAGATCCGATGAACGTGCGGACCACGGTATGGTGCTTCGACGACCAGTCCACCTGTGTTGAAACATACTATTCAATACCGCTTCAACCACACGCGAACTATGTGCCGGACATCCACCACGTTGGAATTACATCGCCATTCTGTCATGCAGTGAAACATCTTGTAGTAACATCGGTAGAACATTACGTAGGAAAGCAGCATACATTGCACCACTTAGATAGCCATCGATAAAATGGGGGCCAATTATCCTTCTTCCCATAATGCCGCTGATGTTCCACTTGTCGCAGCCATCGTGGATTTTCCGTTGCCCAGTAGTGCATATTAAACCGGTTTACGTTACCGCTGTTGGTGATCGACGCATAGTCGCTAAATAGAACGCGTGCAAAAAATCTGTCTTCGTCCCGTAATTTCTGTTGTGCCAATTGGCAGAACTGTACACGACGTTCAAAGACGTCGCCATGCAATTCCTGGTGCATAGAAGTACGGTACGGGTGCAATCGATGTTGATATAGCATTGTCAACACCGACGTTTTTGAGATTCCCGATTCTCGCGCAATTTGTCTGCTACTGATGTGCGGATTAGCCGCGACGGCAGCTAAAACACCTACTTTGGCATCATCATATGTTGCAGGTCGTGGCTGTCGTTTCACATGTGGCTGAACACTCCCCGTTTCCTTAAATAACGTAGTTATCTGACGAACGGTCCGGACACTTGGATGATGTCACCCAGGATACCGAACAGCATACATAGCACACGCCCTTTGGGCATTTTGATCACAATAGCCATACATCAACATGATATCGACCTTTTCCGCAATTGGTAAGCGGTCCATTTTAACAGGTGTAATGTATCATGAAGCAAATACCGTCCGCAGTGGCGGAATATTACGTGATACCACGTACTTATACGTTTGTGACTATTACAGCGCCATCTATCACAAAGCGAAAAATGTGGTCCAACTAAAACATTCATATTTCTTTACGTACGACACGAATATGTAATAAAAAATAGGGGTTCCTATTTTTAAAAAACGCAGTTGATATCCGTTTTACCTATGGCAGCGTCATCTAGCGGGTCAACCATAATGCCATCCGGTTTCCCCCTTCAAGCTAGACGAGTTTCGTTCTTTGTAGTTTCTTCGTTTGATGCTTATTTCGTGAGATATTTGGCCCTGTCACTATCAATGGACCACCCTGCATACTAGACTCTCGCTAATCCGGCCCTCAGTATCCCGGCCTCTCAGTAATCCGTTGCACATACAAAAACAAGTGCACAATGAATTATCGTGTGCAAAATGCTTAGTTAAACAATGCTTTGTACACTGTATTTCAAATTGTAGCCTTCTTTACAGTTCGGAATCATGTCTTCTAAAAGGAAACACGTTGCGCTGGACTCAAGCAGAAACTCGAAATTTTAGGTAATGTAAATCGAGGTTGTTCGCAGAAAGTCATTGCTGCTGAGTTCAGTGTTGGACGAGCAACTATTTATGACATCAAAGAGAAAAAAGATGTTATTCGACAGCTCTCAACACAAACGAATACTGAGTTGGGAAAACGGAAGGTTATGCAAAAATGGTTCAAATGGCTCTGAGCGCTTTGGGGCTTCACATTTGAGGTCAGAACTACTTAAACCTAACTAACATACGAACATCACACACATCCATGCCCGAGGAAGGTTATGCGAAATAGTGAGAAGGAAGAACTGGATGTAGCTGTTTATAGATGGTTCATATAACAATGCAGTAAAGGAATTCCAGTCAGTGGCCCGATTATAAAGGGAAAAGCAGCTGCATTTAACAAACAACTTGGCGGCAGTAACTTCTTTGCAGCGAGCGAAGGTTGGCTATCATGCTGGAAAAGACGACATAGCATTCGGCAACTGACAGTCACCAGGGAAAGCCACTCAGCTAACGATAAGGATGCTGATGAGTTTGTAAGCAAAATACAGAAGATAATAGAGGAAGAAGATTTAACTGCTGATGCCTCGTATAATGTTGATGAAACAGGGCTTTTTTTACAACATGCTTCCTTCAAAAACATTAGCTGCTGAGGACGAGAAGGAAGCTCGTGGTTACAAGCAACAGAAACAGCGCATAACATTAATGACTGTTGCAATGTAAATGGGAGTCATAAACTACCGCTTATGGTGATTGGAAAATCCCAACACCCACATTGCTGTCAACACACTGACATAAATACTCTACCAGTGCAGCATTGCGCTCAGAAGAAAGCGTGGATGCATAGACAAATATTCTCTTGGTGGTTCCAGCAGTGAGAAAAGGGCTGAAGAAGAAAAAGCTTCCACTGAAAGCTATCCTTATAACTGACAATACCCCAAGTCATCCTTCAGATGTTTCTCTAAAGTCAGATGGTATACAGGCACTCTTTCTTCCACCAAATTTGACAGCTCTAATTCAGTCCATGGATCAGGGAATTTTGGAATCAATTAAACTTCATTACGAGCGGGAAGGAGCGCCTGGTCCTGGGCACGAATCTGCCTGGCGGATTTGTGCCGAGGTCCGGTGAACTGGCCAGGGTGGATGGTTTTTAGGTGGTTTTCCATTTGCCTTGGCGAATGCGGGCTGGTTCCCCTTATTCCGCCTCAGTTACGCTATGTCGGCGATTGCTGCGCAAACAAGTTCTCCACGTACGCGTACACTACCATTACTCTACCACGCAAACATAGGGGTTACGCTCTTCTGGTGTGAGACGTTCCCTTGGGGGTCCACCGGGGGCCGAACCGCACAATAACCCTGGGTTCGGTGTGGGGCGGCGGAGGGGTGAAGCGGGCTGCAGTAATCGTCGTGAGGTTGTGGACCACTGCGGCTGCGGCGAGGACGGAGCCTCTCCTTCGTTTCTTGGTCCCCGGTTAACATACAATACAATACAAACTTCGTTATCGACATTCACTTCCCGTCTCCTTGCTGAACGAAAGTGAAAACGACTCTATCGAGACTATGCTGAAGGCGTGTAAAACAACTAACATACGTGATGTTTTCCAAGCAGCCGAAGCATGGAATAATGTGGAGATTGCTACCATAATGAAGAGATGGAGAAAATTGTGGCCATCCATTGATGCCGAGTTGGATTAAGTAGTGAGTGACAGCGATGAGCCAGTCAATTCGGAATTATCAAATACTTTGTACACTGACATGTTCCACAACCTTCCAGGAGAAGAAGAAATTGATGATGAAGATGTAACTAAGTGGCTGAGTGAGGAAAACTGTGATATGGACTCAACCTTAACAGATGAAGAAATAATCAAAAGCGTGCACGAAAGTAATGATGAAAGTGATGAAGAAGACACAGGAGGAGAGAGCATGAAGATTTCTCACGCTGCTGGTGCTGAAGCTGTCGAGGTCTTCCTGGAATACATTATGCAATAACCAGATACATGCAGTACCAAGTCCACCCTCAGGCATGGGTGTGTGTGTTGTTCTTAGCAAAAGTTAAAGTTAGTTTAAGTAATGTGTAAGTCTAGGGACCGACGACCTAAGCAGTTTGGTCCCTTAGGAATTCACACACACATTTGAACATTTGCAGTACTGATGTAAGGCTTGCATAGCGGTTGCGTTATAAATATGCCACTGTTGCATATCATCATTGCGACGGTTAAAAATTAGGGACATGTTTCACAGTGAGTGATACGACTGCATAATTATGTGTAGTGTATACTCAAGGACTAAAGGGTGGACCATTGATCGTGACCGGGCCAAATATCTCACGAAATAAGCATCAAACGAAAAAACTACAAAGAACAAAACTTGTCTAGCTTGAAGGGGGAAACCAGATGGCGCTATGGTTGGCCAGCTAGATGGCGGTGCCATAGGTCAAACGGATATCAACTGCGTTTTTTAAAAATAGGAACCCTCATTTTTATTACATACTCGTGTAGTACGTAAAAAAATATGAATGTATTAGTTACGTTATTTAAGGAAACATGGAGTGTTCAGCCACATGTGAAACGTCAACCACGACCTGCAACAAATGATAATGCTCAAGTAGCTGCTGTCGCGGCTAATCCGCACATCAGTAGCAGACAAATGGCGCGAGAATCGGGAATCTCAAAAACGTCGGTGCTGAGAATGCTACATCATCATAGATTGCACCTGTACCATATTTCTATGCACCAGGAGTTGCATGCTGACGACTCTGAACGTCATGTTCAGTTTTGCCACTGGGCATAAGAGAAATTACGGGACAATGACAGATTTTTTGCACACATTCTATTTAGCGACGAAGCGTCATTCACCAACAGCGGTAACGTAAACCGGCATAATATACACTATTGGACAACGGAAAATCCACGATGGCTGCGACAAGTGGAACATCGGCGACCTTGGCGGGTTAATGCATGGTGCGGGATTATGGGAGGAAGGATAATTGGCCCCCATCTTATCGATGACAGTCTAAATGGTGCCTTGTATGCTGATTTCCTACGTAATGTTCTACCGATGTTACTACAAGATGTTTAACTGCATGACAGAATGGCGATGTACTTCCAACATGATGGATGTACGGCACATACGAGGTGCGGCTAGAAAAAAACCGGACTGATGCTGGAAAAAACATTTATTTACAATTTCATGTTATCTCCTTCAATGTACTCTCCTCCTCGGTCTCTACACCGCTCCATACGAATTTTCCACTGTTCATAGCAATGCTGCAGATCATTTTCGGTAAGTCCATACATTACTTCCGTCGCTTTTTCTTTTACTGCTTCAACAGTCTCAAATCTAGTTACTTTCAAAGCTGACTTGACTTTAGGGAAAAGAAAAAAGTCACAGGGGGCCAAATCAGGTGAATAGGGTGGATGATCTAAGATGGGAATGTTGTGTTTTGCCAAAAACGTCTTCACTGACAACGCACTGTGAGCTGGGGCATTGTCTTGGAGAAGGATCCATGACTTTTTTCTCCACAAATCGTTCCGTTTTCTCCGTACTCGCTCACGTAGGGTAGCCAGGACGCTAATGTAGTAATGCTGATTCACTGTTTGTCCCTCTGATACCCAATCAATGTGCACAATCCCTTTGATGTCAAAAAAAAACAATCATCATTGCCTTGAATTTCGATTTTGACATTCGTGCTTTTTTTTGTCGTGGAGAACCAGGAGTTTTCCAATGCATCGATTGGCGTTTAGTTTCGGGATCGTAAGTAAAAAACCACGATTCATCGCAAGTAATAACATTTTGTAAGAAGGTGGGATCACTTTCAATGTTTTCCAGGATGTCAGAACAAATCATTCTTCGGCGTTCCTTCTGTTCAATTGTGAGACACTTTGGAAGCATTTTTGAACACACTTTGTTCATGTTGAAACTTTCATGAAGAATCTGCCTAACACTTTCCTTGTCAACTCCTGTTAACTCAGACACTGCTCTGATTGTTAAACGGCGATCTTGTCGAACAAGTTTACCGATTTTTTCAATGTTTGCATCAGTTTTTGCTGACAATGGTCTGCCAGTGCGAGTGTCATCACTGGTGTCTTCGCGGCCATCTTTAAATCGTTTAAACCACTCAAACACTTGTGTTCGCGATAAACAATCATCGCCGTACACTTGTTGTAACATTACAAACGTTTCACTTGCAGATTTTCCTAGTTTGAAACAAAATTTGATGTTAACACGCTGTTCTTTCTGTACACTCAACATTTTCCGACGCGCAGACAAAACGTCAACTACTTAAAACAGACGCCACGGGCAGACTGAGTGCAGGAGGCAGATGAAACTCGAGCAGTAGGCGAAGCGAGAGTCACGTGACAGGCCACGCGACTTTCAGCCTTATTGCATTCGTTTTATTGTTTCACCAGTACTAGTCCGGTTTTTTTCTAGCCACACCTCGTAGCTCGCGTGCGATCGAAGCGGTATTGAATAGCATATTTCATGACAGGTGGACTGGTCGTCGAAGCACCATACCATGACCCGAAAGTTCACCGGATCTGACGTCATCGGATTTCTTTTTGTGGGGAAAGTGGAAGGATATTTGCTATCGTGATCCACCGACAACGCCTAACAACATGCTCCAGCGCATTGTCAATGCATGTGCGAATATTACGGAAGGCGAACTACTCGCTGTTGAGAGGAATGTCGTTACACGTATTGCCAAATGCATTGAGGTTGACAGACAACATTCTGAGCATTTATTGCATTAATGTGGTATTTACAGGTAATCACGCTGTAACAGCATCCGTTCTCAGAAATGATAAGGTCACAAAGGTACATGTATCACGTTGGAACAACCGAAATAAAATGTTCAAACGTACCTACGTTCTGTATTTTAATTTAAAAAAACTACCTGTTAGCAACTGTTTATCTAAAATTGTGAGCCATATATTTGTGACTATTACAGCGCCATCTATCACAAAGCGAAAAAAGTGGTCCAACTAAAACATTCATCTTTCTTTACATATTACACGAATATGAAATGAAAAATGGGGGTCCCTATTTAAAAAGAAAAGCAGTTGATATCCGTTTGACATATGACAGCCCCATCTAGCGGACCAACCATAGCGCAATCTGGTTTCCCCTTTCAAGCTAGACAAGTTTCGTTCTTCGTAGTTTTTTCGTTTAACGCTTATTTCGTTAGATATTTGGCCCAGTCACGATCAATGGACCAGTATATATATTACTGTGAAAATATCTCAGCACTTTGTTTATTAGAAGGTGACATGCATTCAATACTACGAAACCCTTAGTAAAAAAAAGTAGCAGTGTTGCAGTCTTCGATTTGAATCTGTACTTACCAGGTAGCTCTCCATCCTCCTCTAATGTTCTCTGCCACTTGCCATCATAGGCACTGCTGCTGCTTGATGCTGCTGATCACTTCATGGTAAATCAGAGACGAACAATATAACGATTAAAGCACATGAGCGAGAACAAGACAATCGACCTCACACAACGGTGGATGAAGGGAGATTGAGGCTGGGAGTGGATAAGTGGGGCTTTATATACCTTCACTGATTCAGTGTTGGCCAATAGGAACACAGTATTTTGGAACACCTGCCTTAGCATTAGCCAATAGGAGGACAGTATTCTGGGACACCTCGGTCTGCTGGTTTCAGGTGGATGTGCCGCAACCCGAAGTAGCCATTTGAGGTGGGAAGTCCCTAGCAAAGGACGCCACCATAAACAAAGGGGACTGCAGCTGCGGGTTGACATGGCGGCCGGACGGCCACAAAAATGCATCTTGCGTCCGTTGTCATGGGCAGAGGAACTTAATCGTCGCCCAGTGTGCACTGTGTAATTTCAATGTTGATTGAAGTCATCGTATTCTCGCACTAGTAAAAAAACAAAATCTTTGTATGATACTCCAACAAGTTTTTTCTTCGTAAAAAACTCAAATTTACCAGCTGCAATACGTCCATCTCGGGGTGTTCCAAAGTGTTAAACAAGTACGGTGCATAGCAGGAGGAACTTGAAATGTGTGTACACATGATACAGAACAGTTTTGCGATAATATTATCGTATGCAAACTTTACATAACCTGTTTGCTTAGCCCTTGAAAATTTAACCCGAATAATGTACTCTAGTATTTTGCGCTCGCAATGGTGTCTTAGTCGAGAAATTTGTATGATCGGAGTGTTAGCTCTACGATAGTTTTTATGAGTGTAAACATGGCGTAAGGCTCAAATACACTAACACAAACTCCAATTTCGTGGTCCGAATATGTAATAAGCCACTGTGTTGGCTGGATTTACAACTATAAAATACGAAAAGGTTTCCTGGACCTTACGAAATCGGGAAAAAAAGACGTGAGGGCTTTTCTAATTGTAATTACACCCTTTATTCCTTGACAAATATGTGATAACGACGATGTGGTGGGACGGGGGTTGCAATTGGGGAGCTATGGTGTGCTGTGCAAAACGACACGCAGCTGTTGCAAGAGTGGACATACCATAATTTTGTCGGACGCTACACAACTACAAATGATAGTCAGAAATGTTAAGTTGCTTGAACTGTGTCTTACATTACGATATTTCTCCAGACGTTTGTGGCAAGTAATCAGACTACTATCCCTTTAAAAAAATTCGTATGTCTAGCCATAAGGGGGGGGGGGGGGGAGGCGTAGATTTGACGTGGAGAATTGTGATTTTTGCGCATTGAGGAGTATATCCGACCATAAGGGGTGATAGATTCTATTCGTAAACAGCTGCACAATATAGCAATTAAAGGAGTCAGTTAGGTCTGCTATAATGTACAAACAGGGCGGGTGATACGCCTGTAACAAAATGGATGCACAGAACGTCCTCTCGTGGGTTAACCTAAGCAGATCATCACATGTTTTTTGTTGCACTATCGCCTGCGATGATTATTACAGCACACCAACTCATACTGGTGATGTATTTCCCGGAGGTTGGAGTCCTCCCTCGGGCATGGGTGTGTGTTGTTCTTAGGATAAGTTAGTGTAAGTAGTTTGTAAGTCTAGGGACCGATGACCTCAGCAGTTTGGTCCCTTGGGAATTCACACACATTTGAACATTTTTGATGTGTTTCCAACCCTGTCGTCTGCAGGAACGTTGTTGATTATCACCGACGCCTGTGCTTTACAACACTTGTTTGGGAGAGTACTGGCAGAATGCAGCACCTTCCCGAAGCACTTACAGGAAGACTTAAATATCAAATAATTCCCTAGAATTGAGGAGAATTGAGACACCTATCCGGCATGAGTGTGGACATACCATAATTTTTTCGGATTCTATACAAATATTAACGATAACTGCACTGCTTCTTTGAAATTTGTATATAGCGGTGTAAAGTTACTGTGGTGGGTGTTTCGACATGTGCAAAGAAAATGACTATGTCCGGTTGTAAGGGACCTATAAATATGTCGTGGAAAATTGGGATTTTAACGCAGTCATGTTCAATCATGAGAAAGATATAGATATTGATATTTCCAGATCCAAAGTCGTGAGAAGGATGTATTTCTGTTGCATCGTCCATTGCTGAAAGTCATCAGATTGGTGCTGCAATCGTAATGCTGAACTATAATTACACTGATAAATATGGGGCTGGCTACCTATGACGACTTGCCTGCCGCCCGTTTGCTTGGCGGAGATACCCTCTGACCGAAACACGTGGAAATTTCCAGCTTAATGCACGAGCCGTCGCTGAGCCTCCACAGCTGGTCAGGTGACGTACAACAGTGTCATCTTTTGGATGGTTGAATAGCGAACTAATACTCAGAATGTGTTGGGCAGCCTTCGTGACCGCGTGAGAATTCTCAGATTTTTACGTGGACATTTGAGAAGATTTAGTAACGATGACTGACAAGTGTTGGCGCTGGACGTATTGATAACATCCGAATTCCTACCACTCAGGTTATCCTGGTCTCCCTACACGCTCGGGAGGGCCTCTCTGGCGGGCCGAGTCCACCTGCACAACTGGCGCGATTGCTTTGCTGCGCGTCCATGGCTGCAACTTGCATTGGATGATGCCTGGCCTGGTGCACCACATGTGGACATCGGGACATGCACGCGCAGGATGTACGAGGTTTTATGGGATCTCTGACATCTAACTGTGACAACCACTACTATGGAATGAAACATGGCTTAAGTGTGTCGTGCTTACAAGAGAACATTTTTTTTTAAATTTTCGATATGAAGACAACATTTTAGTTTCGTCGTTTCTCCCATTTAAAAACTTATAGATATCCATGAACCAAATTTTCATTTTATTAAAAAATAAATTTACGTAATTAAAATTTAATATTCAAAAAACTAAATTAAGAAAAAAAATTCTAAAATTTATGCAAATTAAATAACATTGATCTAACCATCTTTATTTTGTTTTTTACCTCGATAAATAAAATTTAATCCAACAATTTTGTTTAATTTATCATCGTCTTCTGAACAGATTTTAGTATGACGATCTGGAACAGTAATTTCATATTTACCTCTAAAAGTAATACGCCTATAACTTTTTGACCATATTTAGTTATGAAAATTTCAGCTTTTGAAATATTGTAATTTTTTTTCAGCACTGATGATTTAGTGAACGGATGTGCACATCCATTACTATAGCTATTAAGTTCACTTATTAGATCTTTAACGAAGTCGTTCATGCTCATTTTCTTTTGCTTTTATTTATATAGGAAAAATTTAGATTTCAAATTGCTTAACATAAAAATTTCAAAATTTTGAAACTGACAATTTTAATTTTTGAATATCGAAATTTTTTCACATTTTTAAAAATTTTGAAATTTTTTGTTGATTAAGTAATTAAAAATTTTCAGTTAAAATTCTATGTTTGAGAATCATAAGTTAAGAACATACACAGCCATACCCGTGGGAGGATTTGAACCTCCGTGACATGGTGTCGCTAACCGCGCGACAGCTCCGCGCGGTTGTTTAGGCGTAGGTCAGATAGAATATAATGAAGTTACAATTAAATAAATACCATTAGATGCTGACAGGCGTTGATACATAGGGTGGTCCATTGATCGTGACCGAGCCAAATATCTCACGAAATAAGCGTCAAACGAAAAAACTACAAAGAACGAAACTTGTCTAGCTTGAAGGGGGAAACCAGATGGCGCTACGATTTGGCCCGCTAGATGGCGCTGTCATAGGTCAAACGGATATCAACTGCGTTTTTTCAAATAGGGAAACCCATTTTTTACTACATATTCGTGTAGTACGTATAGAAATATGAATGTTTTAGTTGGACCACTTTTTTCGCTTTGTGACAGATGGCGCAGTATTAGCACGAATATATGGCTCACAATTTTAGACGAACAGTTGGTAACAGGTAGGTTTTTTAAATTAAAATACAGAACGTAGGTACGTTTGAACATTTTATTTCGGTTGTCCCAATGTGATACAGGTACCTTTGTGAACTTATCATTTCTGAGGACGCGTGCTGCTACAGCGTGATTACCTGTAAATACCACATTAATGCAATAAATGCTCAAAATGATGCCCGTCAATATTAATGCATTTGGCAATACGTGTAACGACATTCCTCTCAACAGCGATTAGTTCGCCTTCCGTAATGTTCGCATATGCATTGACAATGCGCAGACGCGTGTTGTCAGGCGTTGTCGGTGGATCACGATAGCAAATATTCTTCAACTTTCCCCACAGAAAGAAATCCGGGGACGTTAGATCCGATGAACGTGCGGGCCACGGTATGGTGCTTCGACGACCAGTCCACCTGTGTTGAAATATGCTATTCAATACCGCTTCAACCACACGCGAACTATGTGCCGGACATCCATCACGTTGGAATTACATCGCCATTCTGTCATCAGTGAAACATCTTGTAGTAACATCGGTAGAACATCACGTAGGAAATCAGCATACATTGAACCATTTAGATTGCCATCGATAAAATGGGGGCCAATTATCCTTCCTCCCATAATGCCGCACCATACATTAACCCGCCAAGGTCGCTGATGTTCCACTTGTCGCAGCCATCGTGGATTTTCCGTTGCTCAATAGTGCATATTATGGCGGTTTACGTTACCACTGTTGGTGAACGACGCTTCGTCGCTAAATAGAACGCGTACAAAAAATCTATCATCGTCCCGTAATTTCTCTTGTGCCAAATGGCAGAACTGTACACGACGTTCAAAATCGTCGCCATGCAATTCCTGGTGCATAGAAATTTGGTACGGGTGCAATCGATGTTGATGTAGCATTCTCAACACCGACATTTTTGAGATTCTCGATTCTCGCGCAATTTGTGTCTGCTACTGATGTGTGGATTAGCCGCGACAGCAGCTAAAACACCTACTTGGACATCATCATTTTTTGCAGGTCGTAGTTGACGTTTCAAATGTAGCTGAACACTTCCTGTTTCCTTAAATAACGTTACTAACTGGCGAACGGTCCGGACACTTGGATGATGTCGTCCAGGATACCGAGCAGCATACATAGCACACGCCCGTTGGGCATTTTGATCACAATAGCCAAACATCAACATGATCTCGACCTTTTCCGCAATTGGTAAACGGTCCATTTTAACAGGTGTAATGCATCACGAAGCAAATACTGTTCGCACTGGCGGAATGTTACGTGATACTATGTACTTATACGTTTGTGACTATTACAGCGCCATCTATCACAAAGCGAGAAAAGTGGTCCAACTAAAACATTCATATTTCTTTACGTACTATACGAATATGAAATAAAAAATTGGGGTTCCTATTTTTAAAAAAACGCAGTTGGTATCCGTTTGACCTACGGCAGCGCCATCTAGCGGGCCAACCATTGCGCCATCTGGTTTCCACCTTCAAGCTAGACGAGTTTCGTTCTTTGTAGTTTTTTTCCTTTGATGCTTATTTCGTAAGATATTTGTCCCGGTCACTATCAAAGGTCCACCCTGTACATCAACGTGGACAGTTGAAAATGTATGCCCCCACCGGGACTCGAACCCGGGATCTCCTGCTTACATGGCAGACGCTCTATCCATCAGAGTCACCGAGGGTACAGACGACAATGTGAGCAGGAACTGATCGCCGACACGCTCCCCGTGAGACCCATATTCTCAGATTATAGTCGACCAACTACATTCGTAATGCCCCTGCCGTTATACCCATTACTCGCGGCAGACAATCGACCGAGTCCCGTAAGAGTTCAGGCAATTTGTGTGCATCCGCACTGAAGAAGGTCATCAGCCGGTTATCCTTAACGATATGAAGATGGCATCTGTTCTTTCTAGAGAGCTGCACGATCACCAGTGGCATCCTTTGAGACATGTCCGAAGATGAAGAACAGATGCCATCTTCATACAGAATATAATGAGGTGAACATAATAAGAGCTGTATTTGAAACAAAATAAATTGTCGTATTTAATGTTTCGCTTACGGCAGCTGAACATCTAAAAAACCCGTTACAGGTACCGACCCGCTTACCAGGTTTGAATGATAATAATAAAAATCACTACTCTCTACTGACACTTTTGCATTACAACAAAAATAATAATTCACCACTTCAGGTGTTAGCTTCCTATTTAAACAGCTTCCCAGCCTGCTTAACACAATACTCCGATCGTTCAACGAGAGGCTCATGAAGCCATGAAAGTACAGTTTGAGACTATACTTGACAAAAATTGTTCCTCACTAAATCTTCATTTGCTAGAGCTTTGTACGATGCATATTGTCATCGAATGGTCAATTAGTCTTGATAGTTCATTTTTTAATAATTACTAGCTACAATCCGTAGCAAAATAGTTCAAAAATGGTTCAAATGGCTCTGAGCACTATGGGACTTAACATCTGTGGTCATCAGTCCCCTAGAACTTAGAACTACTTAAACCTAACTAACCTAAGGACATCACACACATCCATGCCCGAGGCAGGATTCGAACCTGCGACCGTAGCAAAATAGTTACCAAAACGTTCCTACAGCTCAGAAATCTACTCAAAATGCATAAGTAATTACGATAGTCGTCCGATACTTACCAGCTTAGCCAGCAGATAGAAATTTTCAGTACTAAATCTGAACGCTCCAGACACACTCGGAATCACTCAGCACGGGTCCGGACCATCGACTAACTAAATCAGTTTCGTGCGAAATGAACAGTGTATCATTTATCTTTAAAATAATCATATCACATAATAATCATAACTCTCACAATCGGCGACCGAGCGCACGTTGTCTACTTTTAGCCCGGCGCCATTTCTTAGTTCGCAATTTATTGTAAGGCTCCATTTCTGCAACGTGTGTGGTCTTCATCTGATTACCAGAGGCTCTATACTTGCCGGCCGCTGTGGTCGAGCGCTTTTAGGCGCTTCAGTCTGGAACCGCGCTGCTGCTACGGTCGCAGGTTCGAATCCTGCCTCAAGCATGGATGTGCGTGATGTCCTTAGGTCAGTTAGGTTTAAGTAGTTCTAAGTCTAGGGGACTGATGACCTCAGATGTTAAGTCCCATAGTGTTTAGAGCCATTCGAACTATTAAAGCTCCATACTTCCTCCCCAAAGTCAAAAACTTAAAGTAGTTCCAAAAGCAAACCAATTACGAAGCATACATCACATAATGTCATTGTACACGGTCTCCTTATGTACTGTAAGTAGGATAGCGCGACCTCCATGCAAAGACGGAAAAATTGTTGTTATAGTCTTAATGCAACACGTAAATACATATTTAAATATAAAGCATTTCTGTTAATTTTACATTGCTCGGTTGAAGCAAGCCAGCAGTGGGGAGGAAACGAGCCCATTTGAGACGGTGCATTCCGCACGTCTGGATCGAAGGTATTCACGCAGCTCACGTTGCGTTGATGATAGATGTTGGCCCTCGGGACTTCGTTTAATTTAGTTGTTAAACTGTCAGCATAATTCTATTTTTGAGAGGGCCGTTGCATAGTTAAACATAGAAATTTTCGCGAATGTCGCAGTTGGGCTTAGAGCATCGTGTTTGATTTCTGGACTCTGACTCTTTAACGGTAGATATACTTTATGTAAGGGACATATTTCATTTTTGTCAGGGGATTTGTGCTCTAAAGGCGGGGATTGGACTCAAATCACATAGGCAGCCAGGTAACAAAAGCTCAACTTCAGTTTCTTGCGATACCAGTACATCTTACGAGTCAGTACGACTATGATTGGTTGATTAATGTTCAAAAATGTGTGTGAAATCTTATGGGACTTAACTGCTAAGGTCATCAGTCCCTAAGTTTACACACTACTTAACCTAAATTATCCTAAGGACAAACACACACACTCATGCCCGAGGGAGGACTCGAACCTCCGCCGGGACCAGCCGCTTGATTAATGTTAACTTGGCTTCTCATGAACTAGTATGCTGCACTATCTGGACGTCGGTGTGAGTGAAATTGTGCGATAATACGTCTGAGATTTGGTCTGTGATAAAACCAGATACTTTATACAGCGACAATGATGGAAGTAGAAGAAATTAGTTAAAATTTGTACGAGGGCCGGGACTCGAACCCAGGTCTTCTTGCTTACTAGGCAGAAAGGCTAACCATTACAGCACCGCAGCATTATCGTTAATGTCGCTGCAGGCACTGCTCATGTCGAGTGCCCTTCCCAACACAAAATTCGCATCTTCAGCTTATTTTTCCCTTACATTGTCTTGGGGAGGGCACTCGATTTAGATAGTTCGTGCTGCGGTGCTGTAATGATTAGCGTTTCTGTCTTGTAAGTAAGGATACCCGTATTCGAGTCCCACCCGTGCCACAAATTTCAATTCACTTCTTCTGCTTCCATAATTATTGCAGATAAAGATGAGATTTACATGTGTCGCAGAACATTTAATTGTGAGATATATAATATCGCTTTATACATCTACGAAATTTATTCTTATAGTAGTGCAGTAAAAGAAAGAAGAACCCTGATAACTGCCAGTGCTGTTGCCAATTATCAACTGAGAAGCACAAACGGCATGAAAGACTAGTAAATAAATCTTCGATGTTGGGCTTGACAAAATCATTAACGTTACAGTGAACCTAGGTTTATTGTAACCTTTCCCAGCATACATTAGTCAAAAGTAACTCACGACAAAAGCAACATGTAATTAAGACGGATAATCACACCATAATCGATGTGCAGAAATGCAAGTTGCGTACGGCGCAGATGACAGCCACTGCCGCTCGTCAGACAACGTACAGACTGCCTCTTAGAACAGAAGCTCTACTGGCTGCTACAACCATTCACTGTCTTAGCGCTGAATATGCGTACTGCTTCGCATCTTTTCCCAGAGCCAACTAAACAGGACCCTGCTCTGCACAGAGATAGCACCACGAAACACAATCTTCCAAGAACAAAGGAGCACCAAATTCTGACCAATGATGTAACTGTTACGGTCTTGTCTGTTCTCCCTCTAAGAAAGAAATTCGTGTAAATGTACTCCAATCAGCCGGCTTCCCGCCGAAGGCTGTCCTAGAGCATTCTACGGCGATTTCCTGTGTCACCAATATCTTGCTTAGTCCACCAATGCGTTTGTTTTCCCACGTACAAAATTTGCTGAACGTCGGTTCCTATTTTTCCATTCTCGAGTAGTTTTAAGAACACCCAATAAGAACTTCTCTAGCACTTCGGTAAAAGAAATCTTCACGCCACCGTGGCTGGTGTCTGGTTGACGCCACTCGCTTTCACCAGCAGGCCGGAAACATAGTAAACTAAGCTGAATAGCGTTAATGGCGTTGCATCCTTTGGAACAGCAGGATATAGGGATCTTGTTCAAACTGTTTGTCATTCCATTTGTCTTTCGGGAAGACACTGGGCTGAGTACTATGCCCTTTGCGAAATGTGCTTTGACCGACCGTGGCCTGGTTGTAAAATGGCCGTTTACTTGCTACGGGAAAGTATCTCAGTTCATTATTCTTGCTTCTTAGCCAGAACCCTGATGCGTGTACTGTCCGCCTACACTCGCGGAAAAAAGCTTGCGGGGCCGCCGGAATGACGCCCAGCAGAACAAAGTTGGCTGAGTACCGGCGCCCTGTCAGACCAGGGGCACCACGTATCCTCCTGTCGGCAGGGTCCTCAGCTCTTGTCCTTTTAAAAGTATCTCTGTGTCGAATTCGGCCCACAGCCACTGCTGAGGCACACCACGAACTCCCCAGATCATGGATTCCAGACGACATTTACGAGGGCTGTTCGGAAAGTAAGGTCCGATCGGTCGCGAAATGAAAACCACAATGAATATGAAAAATATTTTATTCGCAACAGTGAGCCGCACCTTCGAGCTACCCCTCCAAATAGTCGTCACTCCGACATAGACATACACTACTGGCCATTAAAATTGCTACACCAAGAAGAAATGCAGATGATAAACGGGTATTCATTGTACAAATATATTATTCTAGAACTGACGTGGGATTACATTATCACGCAATTTGGGTGTATACATCCTGAGAAATCAGTACCCAGAACAACCACCTCTGGCCGTAATAACGGCCTTGATACGCTTGGGCATTGAGTCAAACAGAGCTTCGATGGCGTGTACAGGTACAGCTGCCCGTGCAACTTCAACACGATGCCACAATTCATCAAGAGTAGTGACTGGCGTATTGTGACGAGCCAGTTGCCCGGCCACCATTGACCACACGTTTTCAATTGGTGAGAGATCTGGAAAATGTGCTCGTCAGGGCAGCAGTTCTTACACAGAAAGGCCCGTACAGGACCTGCAACATGCGGTCGTGCATTATCCTGCTGAAATGTAGGGTTTCGCAGGGACCCAATGAAGGGTAGAGCCACGGGTCGTAACACATCTGAAATGTAGCGTCCACTGTTCAAAGTGCCATCAATGCGAACAAGAGGTGACCGAGACGTGTAACCAATAGCACCCCATACCATCACGCCGGGTGATACGCCAGTATGGCGATGACGAATACACGCTTCCAGTGTGCGTTCACCACGATGTCGGCAAACACCGACGCGACCATCATGATGCTGTAAACACAACCTGCATTCATCCGAAAAAATGACGTTTTGCCATTCGTGCACCCAGGTTCGTCGTTGAGTACACCATCACAGGTGCTCCTGTCTGTAATGCAGCATCGAGGGTACCCGCAGCCATGGTCTCCGAGCTGATAGTCCATGCTGCTGCAAACGTCGTCGAATTGTTCGTGCAGATGGTTGTTGTCTTGCAAACGTCTCTGTCTGTTGACTCAGGGATCGAGACGTGGCTGCACGATCCGTCACAGCCATGCGGATAATATGAGTCATCTCGATTGCTAGTGATACGAGACCGTTGGGATCCAGCACGGCGTTCCGTATTACCCTCCTGAACCGACCGATTCCATATTCTGCTAACAGTCATTGGATCTCGACCAACGCAATGTCGCGATACGATAAACCGCAATCGCGGTGGGCTACAATCCGGCCTTTATCAAATTCGGAAACGTGATGGTACGCATTTCTCCTCCTTACACGAGGCATCACAACAACGTTTCACGAGGCAACGCCGGTCAACTGCTGTTTGTGTATGAGAAATCGGTTGGAAACTTTCCTCATGTCAGCACGTTGTAGGTGTTCCAACGGCGCCAATCTTGTGTGAATGCTCTGAAAAGCTAATCATTTGCATATCACAGCATCTTCTTCCTGTCGGTTAAATTTCGCGTTTGTAGCACGTCATCTTCGTGGTGTAGCAATTTTAATGGCCAGTTGTGTATGTTGTGCCGTTGTACAAAGTTTCCAGGATCCTCGTCATAGAAAGCAATTCTCTACGCTGGTCTACCTTTCGTTGTTTGTGCCAAAATGTTGTCTTCGTAGCCAGCGTTAATGTGAGCAGAGATGAACAACGGAGGGAACCAATTAAGGGCTGTATCGTGGGTGATCAAACACTTCCTATCAAAAAGGCTGCAGGAGCGTCTTCATTGCCCCTGCAAAACGCGGCTGAAAATTGTCTTGAAGAAAGAAACGCATGACATTTATGTTATGTGGGCTGCATAGCTTCAAGTAAAATCTCTCTTTCCAGATCCACATACTTGGCGGGACACACTGTTGTTTTAGGCATTTCTACATTATTACTTTGCGTTCTGAACTGAGAAGAGCGACGTGAAGCGATCAACAGGTACACTAAAAACACTGCCCAAAATATCTGCGCAAAGTGCCATCAGATTCTCACAGTGGTTTCCATTTCGCGCCTAATCGGACCTTACTTTCCGAATACGCCTTGTACTGTAGCACAAGCAAAAGTTTCCACTGAGAACAATGAAGCTTAATAGTGAAGCTTAATAGTGAAGCTTAATACAAGGGAAAAGATGGCTTGATCTATAGAATCACTGATATAATTATTACCTTAATGAGCAAGCAGTCTAAATCGGAAAGTAGAAAAAGGCTGTGAGTGTAATTAATGGAATCCATACAAATTATAAAAAAGGATATTTATGTATGTATATATGTACCAGTATGTATGTTCCACATCTCCTCATAAGCCATTGAACCTATTTCATCCAAACGTGGTGCACATATCATTTACTGTCCGAAGACAATCGCTGAGGAAGTAAGAACCACCCACCTATCGAAGGGGTGGGGATGAAAAAGCAGCATATCCCACGATGCGAGAAAACCCGTACTTTAGTCTTCCAGCATTTGAGAATGAGACCACTTGGGAACCTGCAGCAAACTTTACACATAATCTCAAACATTTACAAAACTTTTTCTCGCTGACGACCACCGCTAAGTGATTAAAGGAAAAAAGTTAATTACCTCTACATTTTCTCTGTTCACGTAGTAAAACTATCACATGAAGCATTATGTATTAATTTATCACTTCTTTACTGCCAAATGTATTTGTAACACATTTCGCAAACAGTATTCACATAATATACCATCGAATGTACCAGAAACGTTACATCATTGTACGAAGCTTAATTCGAGAGATATTGCATCATAAACACCGAGAAGCGCGACAAACTGACGCGAACTTTTAATTTGTTACTTCTGTACTGCTAACTATCTTTACAACACATTTCGTAGACAGTAGCCACTTATACCACTGGATGTACCTGCAAAATTGTATCAAGGTACAGCACATAGCTCAGCACGTACGACGTCATAAACATTAAGCAGCGTGATAATGAAATTATAGAGTGAAATTAGCTAGACATACAGCTGAAATATGTGTATATATGCGTGTGAATTATGGTAAATATATATGAAATATGTTTAACATGTGCGTATCCGAGCAAAGCCATGGTAAAAAGCTCGTCCTCAACCCCTGGAACGACTTCAGTTAAAAAGCCAAGGAAACTGGTACACCTGCCTCACATAGTTTACGGCCCCCGCGAGCACGCAGAAGTTTTTTTAAAACTATTTCCGTTGAGGAGCTGGAGGTCTTGGAGTGTCAAGAAGAGCACACTCATGAAGAAATGCCCCATAACAAAATTCGGAGGCAAGCAGTCATTTCTGACCTAAAGAAAAAACCCATAGAAGATATTTGTGAGAGACTGTCAAAAATAATTTACCAGAAGTTAAAAGGAGGAGATACGCAAGATATAACTACGAGAGATGTCAACAATTTTCGTAAATCTATTTACAAAGCTAGGCGCAAAATTCTTTCAAAACTGCCGCGCGGGCTTAGCCGTGCCGTCTGCGGCGCTGCAGTCTTGGGCTGTGCGGCTGGTCCCGGCGGAGGCTCGAGTCCTTCCTCGGGCATGGGTGTGTGTGTTTGTCCTTAGGATGATTTAGGTTAAGTAGTGTGTAAGCTTAGGGACTGAAGACCTTAGTAGTTAAGTCCCATAAGATTTCACACACATTTGATTTGAACTTCCAAAACTGCCCACGAATGCTGAAGATGTTCATGATGTTATCAGCACGCTGAAAGTGGAAACCACATACGGGACAAAGTGTTTATTAGAAAATAACACCGAGAAAAATGTGATCACATTTTGTGACTCTTCAAACCTTAAAACATTAACGCAGTGTGAATCTATATATGTTGATGGTACGTTCAAGTGCTGTCCAAAGTCTTTTTGTCAGCTGTTTACAGTACTTGGATTAGTTAATGGCCATTACATTCCATTGGTCTTCTCTTTATTGAACGACAAGAAAACTTCGTCGTATCAGTATGTATTTCAAAGCGTTGTTGATAAATGTAGCGATATAGGATTGAACTTTTCGCCATCAACAATGTTTTCTGACTCTGAAGAGAGCATAATGAAAGCTGGAAGTGAGGTCTGGCCTGATATTTGCATTCAAGGATGCAAATTTCATTTAACACAGAGCTGGTGGCGAAAAATACAAACATTGGGGCTTGCACATGTACCAACAGGCATGCAGAAGAAATTATAGCCGGCCGGGGTGGCCGAGCGGTTAAAGGCGCTACAGTCTGGAACCGCACGACCGCTACAGTCGCAGGTTCGAATCCTGCCTCGGGTATGGATGTGTGTGCTGTCCTTAGGTTAGTTAGGTTTAAGTAGTTCTAAGTTCTAGGGGACTTATGACCGCAGCAGTTGAGTCCCATAGTGCTCAGAGCCATTTGAACCATTTGAACCAAGAAATTATAAAAATATTTTTTGCCCTCTATTGCCCTTCTACAGACCATGCAAATTAAGTTTTCTTAACCATCTCTTATATTCAAACATCGGACGCTTATTAATTTGTTGTATGTATAGTTTTGCTGGAAATGTAACCGTTATTGATGGCTCTGAGCACTATGGGACTCAACTGCTGTGGTCATAAGTCCCCTAGAACTTAGAACTACTTAAACCTAACTAACCTAAGGACATCACTCACATCCATGCCCGAGGCAGAATTCGAACCTGCGACCGTAGCGGTTGTGCGGTTCCAGACTGTAGCGCCTTTAACCGCTCGACCAGTAACCGTTATTCATAAAATGAACACTGAGATAGAATATGTCTTGCGAAATCATATTTTGCTATTTTAATAAATTAATTATGAAGAAATCAACGCTTTAAATGTTTCCAGTTTCTAAAAAAAATATCTAAAGATAAAGGATAAAAGTTTTAAACATACAGTACACGCGAAAATTTTTTACATCTTCTGCTGTAGCTTCATATGCTTTCCTTTGCCTGACTAGAGTATTCATAACGTTTAGAACTGCTACCTGCTTCAAACGGGAGGGTTCGGTCCAATCGTTTTTCAGACTCTTGCGGGCTTGGGAGGATTCGGTACCATTTTTCTGACCACGGGAGGATTCGGAGCTGCGCCCGGAGATTTGATGTTTTACCGGATTCCTGGTATATATGGTACACTCGTGACATGGTCGAAGAAGCCGTGTCCCATCGCTCGGGCGCCGACTATAACAACCACGTTCAAATTCACTTAAATCTTGATAAACTGCCATTGTAGCAGCAGTAACCGATCTAACAACTGCGCCAAACACTTGTTGTCTTATACAGGTGTTGCCAACCGCAGCACCGTATTCTAGCTGTTTACGTATCTCTGTATTTGAATATGCATACCTGTACCAGTTTCTTTGGCGTTTCAGTGTGGTTGCAGTCTAGAAAGGAGTACTGTAGGGTTCAGAACCAACAGCCTATTACTGGGGTGAGTGTGATAACGTGGATGGGAGGATGGGGAGACATTTAGCGACGGAAGGAGGAGATAGGCACAGATAGGATGAGAGATTGACAGAGATAGGGGAGGTGGGAATGATAGAGGGGAGAAGAGGAGATAGACAGGAAAGAGAAGAATAAGGACAATTACAGGGGGAGAAAGAGGAAGAGATAGGTAGAAGGATGGGGGAAGGAGATATGAATAGATGAGGGGGACGGGGAAATGGACGGAGAAAGGGAAGAGGAGAAGATGGAGAGAGGGGCGATAAAGAGATTGGCATAGAAATGAAAGGGGAAGAGATGAACAGAGACAGGGGAAGGAGAAGATGGATAGAGGGAGTGGAGGAGGTTGACAAAGATAGAGGGAGGAGGAGAAAGAGAGACGGGGAAGGGGCAGATGGGCAGAAGGGAGATTAACAAATTGACAGAGAGGGGGGAGAGGAGATGAACAGAGATAGTGGCGGGAGGAGATGGACAGCAGTGGGGTGTGGAGGAGGTGAACAGACAGAGTGGGTGGTGGAAATGGACAGAGAGAGGGGGAAGGAGATGATGGACTAATAGGAGGTGGAATAAATACATACCAGGGGACGCTGGGTACTCAGCTAGTTTATGGAATAAAAATGTGACGTGTCTGGCCGCAAAGGACAGACTCCTCTCAGTAAGCCACCTGTCACCACTCTGCATAAAATCATATCCAGAATTATCTATAACCTATCTATCAACTTCATCTACTTTCTTCAGTAATTTACCAATTTTCCTATTACTAGGTATGAAATAAAACGTTTTGCTAACTGGCACTTTCTCCATTAAATTATTCATCACATCACTTTCATCAAGTGGTTGGATCGAATACTTTAGCCTTATCATTGAATGTTCACCTCTTCCTTCATAGGGTTTCTTGACTGCTTACAGAAACGAATTGCTCATATGAAAGTTCCTTTTTCATCCTTTTATTTTTCCCCAGGGCAATATTTTTCTAACAATTCTTTTGTGAATTCCTGTTTCAATTTTATATCCTCTTTACTTTGGCATCCATCAGTTATTTTGCTGCCCACGTATCAAAACTCATCTACTACTTCCTGTGTCTCATTTCTTAATCTAATCTACTCAGCACTGTCTGGCTCAACTGTAATATATTCCGTTAAATTTGATTTACTTTTTTTTTATGTTCATATTCTATCTCTTCTTCAAAACACTACCTATTCGGTTCAGCCATTCTTCCAAGTCCTGTGCCATCTTTGACTGATTTTTGATGTCATCGGCAAATCTGAAAGTTTTTATTTCTTTTCCCCTTTCCAAAGTTTTCCTTTGGTTTCCTTAATGGCTTGCCGAATACACAGATTAAATAATATCAGGAATAGGTTACAACCCTGTTTCACTCTCTTCTCAACTACTACTTCCTTTTATGTGCTTCCACTCTTATATCTGAAGTCTGCTTTCTGTACAAGCTGTGCTTTTGCTCCCTGATTTTATCCCTTCCACCTTCAGAATTTCAAAGGAAGCACTCCATTCAACATAATCGGAAGCTTCCTGTAAATCTACGAATGCTATATATGTAGGTTTGCCTTTCTGCAACATATTTTCTAAGATGAATTGCGAGATCAGTATTGCCTCACGCAGTCCTAAATTTCCCCGAAATCCAAACTGATGTCCCTCGAAATCGGCTACTGTAAGTTTTCCCAAGCTTCTGTAAATAATTCATGTCAGTATTTTGCAACCATGAAGTATTAAACTATTATTTCGGTAATATTAATACCTGACAGCATCTATCTTCTGGAATTGGAATTATTCCATTCTTCTTGAAGTCCGAAGCGATTTTGCCTACCTCAAGTGTCTAGCACATGAGATAGAGTAGTTTAGTCATGGTGGACTATACAACCTTGAGAGGTGGCATGAGCCCCCTCTTATATTTCTATCTTAGTCTGAGTAATTCGATCTTCCTCTCTAATTGCATGCGGGGAAAAGTCGCTATTCCTTCGCACGCGGACTTCCCACGCAGCGTCTCTCGTCACCCGGGTGGTCTGGTGACAGGCGGGCGCTGCTGATCTTGAAAGGGTTAAGCCGATGGGTGTGAGGGAGTCGTGTGAATGCTTTCCAGACGCTGACATTGTCATAAGAGCGGCGGAGACACGCCCACAGGGGCCTGAAGGAGCCGCTGGGCTAGAGATTCCGTTACTTCGCAGAAACTTAGCGAAAACCCTTTCTGGCGGGCTACTAGCGAGGCGTGGGAATGACTTGTGCTCCCAGGCAGTCTTGGCGGGCAAATTCCCGCGTTTTCTGCAAAATCGTAACTGTTATTGGCTTGCTCAGAGCGTAGCTCCGTGACGTAGCAAAATCGGCGCAGAAATTGCCGCCAAGAATCTCCATTGATAGAATGGTAGTGCTTCGGCAATAGAGTGGAATTTTCCGTCGGTTTTCGAGTTGCTGATTGGAACATTTAACCACGGCCACTGTCATGGGGGCGGGAATGTTCTGTGTTCGATGTGTACGCGTGCTCTTGTGGGAGTCGGCTCTCGCCTTTCGGTCGTAGTAGGTTACAAGACTGAGCTCTCGCTGCTCTGGACAGCCTGCCTTCCGTTGGCTGTCTAATATACTTTTATTTAATTGTAACTGTTTGACGAAATTGCTGAAGTTTCGACTTCAACGTAACTTTCCGAGTACAGTTGGCAACTGAGCGTTCTGCATACAAGCAGCCTATGTTGTCTGTCTTAAGCAGTTTTGGCTAAACTGGATCAGAGTTACTGTGTGACTTCGCTTGTTAAAATCAATCACTGTACCGTCAGTGATTGCGTGGCGAGCCTTCTTTGTCTCCCTCAGAGGCGCATTTGTATTGCTAGGAAGTCTTTAGTCTGGAACAACCAGACCAGGATAATTTGTTTCGGGCTATACTCGCGACATTATCATCACCACGACGGGACGTCGAATCAACCAGCCATCGCCTCCGGTACGCCAGATCGTGTTCTTACAGTTAAGAAGACAGCTTGGTAATGTATGTCCGCAGCACCGGCAGATTAGGGATTCTCCTAGGTGATAATCAGGGCTCAGCAGAGCGCGCCTGTTCGTCTTTTTCTAACTTTGTTCTGTCTTGGGTGTTCATTGTCTGAGTTCTCACTACTGTAGCAGCAATTAATGTTGCGTTGGCTGTGTGTTTCTCTTAAGATTTGAGTTGCAAGGAATTGTCTCCACATACCACTTCGTCATAAATGTCACAATCTAGTTTAGGTACAACTTCACCTTCACAGCATTTATTTGAGTATCCAATTTGAGCCAATTTGATGTATTGTAAATGTTTCATGTGTTTTGTTTATTATTTTCTTATTATATTGTTATTTTGGACAGAACTTTCATTCTGTTAATCAGTAGAGCAACTCTTTCATTTCTCACTGCGTTAATGAAACTTTCCTTTATTTAACTTATTTATCAAATTAAATTATTGCAGGTGCCAAGCTCTTTTCTACTCCACTTGCGGGGTCGATTACAGTCAGTTCGCGTTTCTTTTTAATCCATGTGCAACAGCAAAAGTCGGAGTTAGAATAGGGGGGGGGGGGCTTAGAGCATCATTTATATATGAAGATTCTAGAAGAATTTAGTGTTAAATACACTACTAGCCCCGGCACCTCGCAACCTTATTGTGAAGCTTTTGTCAGAATTTGCCTTTACATACGCACAGTTTGCCTCTTAATCCCATGCTAAAGTAACTCAATCAAAAATATTATTCTAGTGTCGAGGTGAGAGACACTTATGATTCCATTTCCTTCTGACAAGCTAACGCTGATAATAGGACTAGGCCTGCGTTATCTTTATTACGCAATACAACAAGAGCCAGAAACTACTTACATCCTCTGAAACATGTCACAAAACATGTAAACGTAACAAAAATAAAAGATAGAGTTACTTTCTCAGGAACAACATTCTCCGCAAATTTCACTGATGAAATCTCGGTCAGCCGAGTCACGGTATGGCTTGTCGCAACATTTCGAGGTTCGTCATCTTCATCTAAAGATGACGAGTAGGAAACGCTGCGACATGCCGACGTTACGACTCAGCTGATAATCTGAGAAGATGTCGTCAACATTCAATGAACACGTGTATTTCCTGAGAAGGTTCGCAACGTCGATTCGTACCCGACTCAACAATACTTCAATGAAAGGATATAGCTACAAGGACAGAAGGTGGAAACACATACATTCACGAATTCGCTTTACAAATACTCTTCATTCACGTTGTGGCAATCTTACAGTGGTAACATATAAAATGATAATCAGAGGGAACAATGGTAGCAACGTAAAGGTAGAGGTGTAAAATAAATTTTAATTTCGTACACGAGGTATCAGTTGCGATGTAGCACGATTCTGATTAGTATTTTTGAGCCATCAATAATAGAAGCAAGTTTCTAACGCACTGACTGATTAAAAACGTCCAGATCTAGCGGACATTAATATAGGATGTGTCCAGTCTTCACCTTTAGTACGACTTGAGGGCGCTTTCAATGAGGTATCTGAATGTATTTAAAGGAATGGCAACGCATTCTCAATCAAGTACCGAAATCAGAGGAGGAAGTGATGTTGGATGTTGGGGTATTGAGCGAAGACGGCGTATTGTCATGTTGAAATACACAATCTGCGCCTCCGAACTGTTCCTCTGCTGCGCGCAATACACAGTGCTATAAAACGCGTGTCTGTCCTTCCGCATTTAGCCTTTTCTGCGCAATAAGGGGATCTCACCCTGAGCAAGAAAATAACCTCCATACCCTAACACTACCTACAATGTACTACACATGACGGCAGGTAAAGTTGTCGAGGCATTCGTCTGACTCAGAGTCTTCGATCGGATTACCACAGGATATAGCGTGAGTCAACACTCCACATCACTCGTTCCCAGCCATCCACTGACCAGCGACGTTACTCTTCACACCATCTCAAACGTCACTTCTACATCTACATCTACATATATACTCCTCTAGCCACCAAGCGGTGTGTGGCGGAGGGCATGATTCGTGCCAAAGTTATATTTCCCCCCCTCCGTTCCACTCGTGGATCACGCGAGGGAAAAACGACTGTCTGAACGCCTCAGTACGAGTTCTAATTTCCCTTATCTTTGAATGACGACCATTACGCGATTTGAAAGTTGGTGGTTAATACATTCTCTACATCCTCGGCGAAGATCGGATTTCGGAATTTAGTGAGCAGCTCCTTCCGTTTAGCGCGCCGTCTACCTGCAAGGGTGTCCCAATTCAAACTTTCTATGAGATTTGTAACGCTCTCGCGATGGCTAAATGTACCAGTCACGAATCTTGCCGCTCTTCTCAATCTCTTGAATCAGACCCAACAGCCGAACAGTACTCTAAGACTGGACGAACTAACTAATTGTAAGCTATTTCCTTTATTGAAGGACTGCATCGCTTCAGGATTCTACCAATAAAACGCAATCTAGAGTTCGCCTTACCCGTTCCTTGTGTAATCTGATTATTCCATTTGAGATCATTTCGAACAGTCACACCCAGATACTTGACCGATGTTACCGCTTCCAAAGACTGGGCATTTATTTTGTACTCGTACATTAATGGAGTTTTTCGCCTCGTTATATGCAGTAGGTTACACTTACTAATATTGAGTCATTACAGCACGCATTTATTTTCTGCAAATCCTCATTGATTTGTTTACAACTTTCGTGTGATACTACTTTTCTGTAGACTACAGCATCATCGGCAAACAGTCTAATGCCGCTGTCAGTACCATCAACCAGATCGTTTATGTAAATTGTAAAAAGCAGCGGATCTATTACTCTGCCCTGGGGCACACCTGAAGTTTCGCGTGTTTCTGTTGAAGTTACCCCGCACTTAGCAGACTACAGGAATGGGTGGCTTAAGGGGAGCTGCTCGATCACTGTATCCCATTCTTTATGACGCCCTACCCACAGTCATATTAGCTGGATTAATGGTAGTTCTTTGGAACTCACATGCGATTTTTTACAATCAGCCTCAATGAAGCTCGATGGTCTCTACCCATCACTACGTCAGGTCTGCCTGGTGTTCGTTTAGCTTAGCAATCACACCACCAACAGTCGACTTGGGTAGCTTGAGAACGGTTGATCTGTTACTCAAGTGACACCCAGTGACCAGTCCACGTTCGAAGTCACTGAGCTCTCCTTATATACCCACTTTGCTGTTACTGCTTCTCCACTGCCAGAACAACACTCCCCGCCTCCTCTTATACTGGTGGGTTTGCCTCCCGTGGTCTCTAGTGTACAATTCCATCTTACACAAGTGTTCCTGGCAATCCACCAAGGAAAGTGGCCCTGCAGCCAGACATGTAGTACGTGAATAATGATAACTAAACCAGCGGCTGTATTTGAATCCAACGTCGTTTATTCTTTTTAACATGTGCTACCGTTTCGACACCAAATGGCGTCATCTTCAGGCCACAAGTGTAATCTGCCATCCACAACCGTTTCCATGTGCAATGAACAGAATCGTAAACAGCGTGCCAAATTTAACTGGAATCTCTGGCGTTAGGAACTTGCTTATTCTGTATAAGAAATATTAGTAAATAATAATAGTGATGCTGTCACTGTTTGTTGGTAATATTTACTGACAAAATGCAACCTAACGCTAGATTATTAACTGATCACCGATGCGTCGGTTCTCGATTGTGTTCGGGAGACGTACGGAATGATTACACGAAGGGGTTTTCTCAATTGACCTTTTGACCCGGATTGCCTTCACGCAATCAGAACCTTCGATGAAAATACCTAAGGGACCTATTTGAATATAAAAATGGAAATGAAAGCAAATTAGTGGAATTTCGTAAGAGAAAGATTAATAGATCGGAAGTTGAACACATTAGTGGTCTCCCAAACACAATCGAGACACCGCGATAAAGAGCGAACCTGTAACAAAGCTCATAAACAGTTTGAACATCATTTTTGGTTAGTGAAAGAAAATAATAAGAAGAAAATTACTGCATTGTAAGATATTGTGAACAAATTGGCTTTAAACTTCCAGACATTGACAAATACACAATAAATACGTGACTTAACATCTGATATTTCTTTTCTACATGGCGCAGTCCAATAATCGCTGCTTTGTCAGTCCGTTCCTTCTTAAAATTAAATGTCCTTGTGTGTGTGTAAGTACATGATATCCTCACCCGAGTTACCGAAACGTTTGTTTGTCCTTTCACATAGTATTTACACAAAGTAAAAATACAACTTGTAGCAATGCTATGTAGTACGTCTTAACACGTCGGCGACCAAAAGTACAAGGACAATGAAGTCTCTATATGTTTTTAACAAACGATAGATTGTACCCGTGGTCTAGGGGTAGCGTCTTTGATTCATAATCAAAACGTCTTCGGTCCCGGGTTGGATCCCCACCACTGCCTAAATTTTGATAAATAATCAGCATTGGCGGCCGAAGACTTCCGGCATAAGAAGTCAGCCTCATTCTGCCAACGGCCTTCTCAAAGAGGGCGGAGGAGCGGATAGAGGTTCAGGGCACTCTCTTGTCCTAGGGGTGAGAAATTGCCCCTAAAGGCGGAAGAATCAGCAATGATCAACGACATGAGGATGCAGAAGGCAATGGAAACCACTGCATTAAAGACACGTAACGTGTATCCACAGGACATGTGGCCTGTAATTGAAGAAGTGTCGTGATGATCTCTCCATTGGCAAAAGATTCCGGAATAGTCCCCCATTCGGATCTCCGGGAGGGGACTGCCAAGGGGGAGGTTACCATGAGTAAAAGACTGAATAATCTACGAAAGGATAACGTTCTACGAGTCGGGGCGTGGAATGTCAGAAGCTTGAACGTGGTAGGGAAACTAGAAAATCTGGGAAATGCAAAGGCTCAATCTACATATAGTAGGGGTCAGTGAAGTGAAGTGGAAGGAAGACAAGGATTTCTGGTCAGATGAGTATCGGGTAATGTCAACAGCAGCAGAAAATGGTATAACAGGTGTAGGATTCGTTATAAATAGGAAGGTAGGGCAGAGGGTGTGTTGCTATGAGCAGTTCAGTGACTGGGTTGTTCTAATCAGAATCGACAGCAGACCAACACCGACAACGATAGTTCAGGTATACATGCCGGCGTCGCAAGTTGAAGATGAACAGATAGAGAATGTGTATGAGGATATTGAAAGGGTAATGCAGTATGTAAAGGGGGACGAAAATCTAATAGTCATGGGCGACTGGAATGCAGTTGTAGCGGAAGGAGTAGAAGAAAAGGTTACAGGAGAATATGGGCTTGGGACAAGGAATGAAAGAGGAGAAAGAATAATTGAGTTCTGTAACAAGTTTCAGCTAGTAATAGCGAATACCCTGTTCAAGAATCACAAGAGGAGGAGGTATACTTGGAAAAGGCCGGGAGATACGGGAAGATTTCAATTAGATTACATCATGGTCAGACAGAGATTCCGAAATCAGATACTGGATTGTAAGGCGTACCCAGGAGCAGATATAGACTCAGATCACAATACAGTAGTGATGAAGAGTAGGCTGAAGTTCAAGACATTAGTCAGGAAGAATCAATACGCAAAGAAGTGGGATACGGAAGTACTAAGGAATGACGAGATACGTTTGAAGTTCGCTAACACTATAGATACAGCAATAAGGAATAGCGCAGTAGGCAGTACAGTTGAAGAGGAATGGACATCTCTAAAAAGGGCCATCACAGAAGTTGGGAAGGAAAACATAGGTACAAAGAAGGTAGCTGCGGAGAAACCATGGGTAACAGAAGAAATACTTCAGTCGACTGATGAAAGGAGGAAGTACAAACATGTTCCGGGAAAATCAGGAATACAGAAATACAAGTCGCTGAGGAATGAAATAAGTAGGAAGTGCAGGGAAACTAAGACGAAATGGCTGCAGGAAAAATGTGAAGACATCGAAAAAGATATGATTGTCGGAAGGACAGACTCAGCATACAGGAAAGTCAAAACAACCTTTGGTGACATTAAAAGCAACGGTGGTAACATTAAGAGTGCAACGGGAATTCCACTGTTAAATGCAGAGGAGAGAGCAGATAGGTGGAAAGAATACATTGAAAGCCTCTATGAGGGTGAAGATTTGTCTGATGTGATAGAAGAAGAAACAGGAGTCGATTTAGAAGAGATAGGGGATCCAGTATTAGAATCGGAATTTAAAAGAGCTTTGGAGGATTTACGGTCAAATAAGGCAGAAGGGATAGATAACATTCCATCAGAATTTCTAAAATCATTGGGGGAAGTGGCAAGAAAACGACTATTCACGTTGGTGTGTAGAATATATGAGTCTGGCGATATACCATCTGACTTTCGGAAAAGCATCATCCACACAATTCCGAAGACGGCAAGAGCTGACAAGTGCGAGAATTATCGCACAATCAGCTTAACAGCTCATGCATCGAAGCTGCTTACAAGAATAATATACAGAAGAATGGAAAAGAAAATTGAGAATGCGCTAGGTGACGATCAGTTTGGCTTTAGGGAAAGTAAAGGGACGAGAGAGGCGATTCTGACGTTACGGCTAATAATGGAAGCAAGGCTAAAGAAAAATCAAGACACTTTCATAGGATTTGTCGACCTGGAAAAAGCGTTCGACAATATAAAATGGTGCAAGCTGTTCGAGATTCTGAAAAAAGTAGGGGTAAGCTATAGGGAGAGACGGGTCATATACAATATGTACAACAACCAAGAGGGAATAATAAGAGTGGACGATCAAGAACGAAGTGCTCGTATTAAGAAGGGTGTAAGACAAGGCTGTAGCCTTTCGTCCCTCTCTTCAATCTGTACATCGAGGAAGCAATGATGGAAATAAAAGAAAGGTTCAGGAGTGGAATTAAAACACAAGGTGAAAGGATATCAATGATACGTTCCGCTGATGACATTGCTATCCTGAGTGAAAGTGAAGAAGAATTAAATGATCTGCTGAACGGAATGAACAGTCTAATGAGTACACAGTATGGTTTGAGAGTAAATCGGAGAAAGACGAAGGTAATGAGAAGTAGTAGAAATGAGAACAGCGAGAAACTTAACATCAGGATTGATGGTCACGAAATCAATGAAGTTAAGGAATTCTGCTACCTAGGCAGTAAAATAACCAATGACGGACGGAGCAAGGAGGACATCAAAAGCAGACTCGCTATGGCAAAAAAGGCATTTCTGGCCAAGAGAAGTCTACTAATATCAAATACCGGCCTTAATTTGAGGAAGAAATTTCTGAGGATGTACGTCTGGCGTACAGCATTGTATGGTAGTGAAACACGGACTGTGGGAGAACCGGAACAGAAGAGAATCGAAGCATTTGAGATGTGGTGCTATAGACGAATGTTGAAAATTAGGTGGACTGATAAGGTAAGGAATGAGGAGGTTCTATGCAGAATCGGAGAGGAAAGGAATATGTGGAAAACACTGATAAGGAGAAGGGACAGGATGATAGGACATCTGCTAAGACATGAGGGAATGACTTCCATGGTACTAGAGGGAGCTGTAGAGGGCAAAAACTGTAGAGGAAGACAGAGATTGGAATACGTCAAGCAAATAACTGAGGACGTAGGTTGCAAGTGCTACCCTGAGATGCAGAGGTTAGCACAGGAAAGGAATTCGTGGCGGGCCGCATCAAACCAGTCAGTAGACTGATGAAAAAAAAAAAAAATTGTTCTTCTGTTTCACAGCTTTTTGCTAGCAAGCGCTGCGGCAATGATTTTAAACATCTGCGCCCAGCGGGTCATAGTGTTTATTTAGAGTATTTAAACGCTGGACGCTCGTCTTGGTATAGACGCACATTATAAAAATATTTCGTCTCTTTACTCTCGCGCTGTGATGCTTAGCATCTTTACGAACTACAGCTCGTTGGCTGTCCTTTTCTTTTATGGCAAATATCTCATATGCAAAGTATCTGAAATCCAATAATATTACAATCCAATAATATTACAATAACAAACTCAGCGAGGTCAAATGACAGTTGTTGCCTGACCACTTTGGACTTGTTATTGCCACAGAAGGTACGGAATCCAGTTAATTTTGGCCCGCGGCATATGATTCTGTTCATTGCACATGAAAACGGTTGTGGATGGCAGGTTACGCTTGGGGGCTGAAGATGATGCCATTTGGTGTCGAAACTTGCAAAAATGTGTTAAAAAGAATAGACGACATTAGATTCAAATACAGCCGCTGGTGGTGTTATCATCATTCAAAAATTATATATGTGTGTCCTGATACTTTTGATCAGACGATATATGTGTTTATTTAGATACGAGAACAAAGTCTCTTGCTTTGTACTACTACCCAGGACATAGGAACAGATTACAGGCATGAGTCATTAATTCACATGAAACCACAAAATTGCTGTTTGAGTTTGAAATTTGGCTTGAAGGCGCGTACAACCTTCCTCCGTAACAGTACAAAAGTGTTGCTCTCAAGGACGTCTTCCTCGGGCTCAACGACACGTCAGAGACGTGTCGCCACTTGCTGAAAAAGAAGTTCATCTGAGGTGCAAGGTGGGTTAATGATATTACATTGACACAAAATTTCGCCACAGTTCTGCTCACAAGGGAACCTCCCCATCGCACCCCCCTCAGATTTAGTTGTAAGTTGGCACAGTGGATAGGCCTTGAAAAACCGAACACAGATCAATCGAGAAACCAGGAAGAAGTTGTGTGGAACTATGAAAAAAATAGGCATAATACACAAACTGAGTAGCCCATGCCCAAGACAGGCAACATCAAGGACAAGCTGAACTCAGGAGCGCCGTGGTCCCGTGGTTAGCGTGAGCAGCTGCGGAACGAAAGGTCCTTGGTTCAAGTCCCCACTCAAGCGAAAAATTTTTCTTTATTTTAGCAAAGTTATGATCTTGGCGAATGGGTAAAAAGATTCTTCTTCGTTGCTCGATTTAGGTTTTCTTGTGGATGTGATAATTACTCTCAAAAAAGTGATGAAAACATGAGAGTTTGTCACATAAACTGCAACAAATGAATCCAAAAGTCTCACACTCGCACACTTTTCCCTGTGCTCTGTCAAAACATATGTTTTTTACGTTTTCAAATTTTTCCGTGTGTACACCGTCAAATCCTGCATATGTCCAAGCAAATCTGAACATGTCCTGGAATTTTGGAGAGTGAAGTTGATTATGTGTGAGTGCCTGAACTTTCATAAGTCTGAAAATAAAAAATTAAACTTTTTGCTCAAAGGAAGACTTGAACCAAGGACCTCTAGCTCCGCAGCTGCTCACGCTAACCACGAGACCACGGCGCTCCTGTGTTCTGTCAGTCCTTTATGTTGCATATCCTGCACATGGACTACTCAGTTTGTATATTTTGCTTATTTTTTCATAGTTCCACACAACTTCTTCCTGTTTTCTCGATTGATCTGTGTTCAGTTTTTCAAGGTCTATCCACTGTGGCAACTTATAGCTAAATCTGAGGGGGGTGCGATGGGGAGGTTCCCTTGTCAGTGCCAGTGTTGGAAGGTCACCACAACCACATTTCATCCCTTCTTTTGACGCCTCTGCGATGGAGGTCAGAACCGAAATGCCCAGCGTTTAAATCACGTGATTTTCTTATGAGTGGCCGAGGAAAACATACCAGACGCAACGTTGCTCAGTACAGGCACGCAAAGCGGGTGTCTTCTAGGGCATCAATGAAACCACCCCTTTCCATGCGGCGTTGATTTCCACACATTTAGCGGTCCAAAACGACAGTTTGCATTGCTATGAGCAGAAGGAAGACGTTCTCCCCAACTTTTGACACTATTGACACCCTCGGACGTTTGAGGCCCTTGTCTAAGGACATTGCCGGCTGCATCCCCACCGAACGTGATCGCACGATTTTGGAGTGCAGCGCGATTGCAATTTTTGTTCGTGGACCATAAGAGACCGTTAAAAACCATTAGACGAAATTTGAACGTGTGCCAAAGCAGTTGGGTGTTTACGCTTATTCAGACTCCTACTTTATGATAAGTTGGGCATGCTACATTGATACAAACGTGAACAAAACGGTAAAGCGTTCCTCTCCCCGCCAAGTTCAGCAAAAGCCTCAACTGCACCTGCCCACCTCTATTGAGAGCTTTAAAGCTGAAGTTCTACATACAGAATCTGTGACGACATCTGTTATGATGACGACGAACGAGTCGTCGCCAATGGTTACTGGTGGCCAGTGCTAAATAGAAACATATAAATCACAGCAGGTTTGTCAGTAACGTCGATAAGGTGTTGGCTGCATGGTCTGGATCTGCAACGACTAAAATAATTAGAAGTCGCTGGTAAAAAATAATATATATTGTACTTAACTGGTTGTAAAGGATTCTTCTTGGCTGCAGTATAATTATAAACAGATAGCTATTGATGCCTCACTTAAGCCATACGCTACCAAGCGCCTTGTTAGAGGTTGCTTCCCATCAGCTGAAGGCTATGCTACTTTACTACTTGACGTCCCGAGCAAGAGTGGACGAGGGCTCGCTAGAAACTTGATACAAGCCGCGGAGTGGCGCTGGTCGCGACTCGCGAGTCCAAAGATAGTAATACGGACCGCGGTCGATAATTGCAACCCCTAACAAGTGTGGTATCGGACGTTGATACCACGACATCCTAGACGCTTGCTGACTGAAAACAACTTTGACACTTTCCAGCTCTGAATGGCCTGCTATCAGGTGCAAGAAGATAGTTGTTGTGCCGAAAGAGCAGCATTGTACCCTGGCTGCCATGCAGGATTAGCCGAGCGGTCTGAGGCGCTGCAGTCATAGACTGTGCGGCTGGTCCCGGCGGAGGTTCGAGTCCTCCCTCGGGCATGGGTGTGTGTGTTCGTCCTTAGGATAGTTTAGGTTAAGTAGTGTGTAACCTTAAGGACTGATGACCTTAGCAGTTAAGTCCCATAAGATTTCACACACATTTGAACATTTGTACCCTGGCTTCAGGCGCCTGATACTCTCTTCACGTGTTCTGTCTGTACAGCTACATTTTCAAAAATTCTGAATAATGAAGGCCGGATGCCACCGAGAGTTTTTGACGAACTGGGATCTTAGGGGAATACCCCTGTCGTTTTATTCAAGCATGTGTCAATGTCGCATCACTACTTGATCACGCCAAAGGTGAACACAAAATAAGAGTGCTCAAAAAGCAAGTACCCTTCGCTGCTTCGGATCATGTTATAATTTCGTCGAATGGTCTTGAAAGGTCCCTAGTGGTTCTAACCCGTACAACAGAGCAAAAATTTCGGTCGCACTGAGGTCCAAACAGATGCGGTGAGGTTCAGTGGGGATACAGTCCCAAAACATCCTTAGAGAACGGTTGAAGTGTCCGAGAATGGCAGCAGTGCCAAAGATTGTGAACTGTCACTTTCGACCGTGAAATGTCTATGAAGCATTGCCCCAGGGAAAGGGGCGGTTTCATTGCCACCCTCCGCGCACCCCCTGAAGCCATTCATGGCGATTCTGAGAAGCGGTGTGTCTGAAATGATTTCCTCAGCCATTCACAAGAAACCACTTGATTTCAACGCTTAGGGCGTCACTGTTTCGCCCTCCATCGCAGAGGCGTCGAAAGAAGGGATGAAACGTGGTTGTGACTACCTTGCAATCGTTTGACACGTCCATGGTGGCGATGGGCAGAATTGTGGTGAAATTTGGTGCTTATGTGACGTCATTAGCCCACCTTACAAGTCGCATGAACTTCCGAGCCCTGGCCCTTTTATCGCATGTGTCGAAATCTCGCTGTTTGAAGCATTGCCGAGTGGGAGGATGACTTCGCCGGGCGCCACGCTTTTGCACCATTGCAGAGGAATGCTGTACGCACGTTTGAGCCAGATTTCAAACTTAAACGTCGCAATGGGTGGCAGTTTCGGGGTTTCGAAAAAGTGATCCTTCAATTCTGTTTTGCAGTGTAAATAAACTGCAGCTACTCACCAAAGGTCCAGTGTGGGCTGTAGTTATCGTATGGCTGCGAAACTGGGTAAACACGCTGATGCGTTAATGCGGAACCGATTTACGTAGAAAAAAGAATTAGTTCCAGTTTTGGCCACTAGGTGCAAATCTGGCGCTGTTCAGCATCTTGTGTACGTTTCCGGCGCTCATTTGGAACAAATTGTGTAAGCATTGTTCACTAATATGCATTATGCCTTTCTCACTTGTTTGATCTTCTCTGCCCATGCCCTGTTCCTGATCCATTATACATGGAAACTTTTCTAAACGTCTTTCTTGTATTCACAGCGCCACATTTGCACCTGGTGGCCTAAATTGGAACTATTTTTTCCAGAGTAAATCGGTCCCGGATAGACGCACTAGAATATGTAACACTATTTGCTGCCATACGGTAATTACAACCCACACCTGACCTCTGTAACTGGACTTCAATTATAACCAATCGGTGCAACGGAAGGTGATACGTGATCCATCAATCGCACCACACTTACACACCATATCTTAAATACCATAAAAGAGGAAGCGGGATGGAATCGTGGTTGGTAGTCACAATTTATAATTAAGACAGTTTATTAACATTACCCCTTTAAAAATTGACAGTTACAAATTGTGGACGAGTCACTAGATAAAACTTTGCAAATACAGTTAGAAACCCATTGTACTCAGTACTCTAACAAACAATTCCAAACTGACAAACTTGAAAACTTCAAACTCCCATATAGGACTTCCCTCAAAATAGATATAATGAAACAATTACAGCTAAAGGGTGACTTAATAACACTTGAACACTAGTGTCAAGTGAAACCTCCCCTTAGAAAAATTTATGAATTACTGTGTTGGTAAACCCCTTACGTTATTTGATTTTCGAACAGCTGAGCAAAACTGAACGTACTAAGACATAGCTCTCTTTACTTATTCTGATCATCATTAAACTGAAACTCAATATTTTTAGCGTAACGCAATCTGACTTTCAATAATCCCTACAAGATAATGGCCCTGACTAACAGTAACCGATACCTTTCATGAATCACTTACCTCACAAAAATCTTCGTTACTCTAACTACTGCAATACAGCGTGCCAATACTGCCAACTAAATAAAAGATTCTAACTACTCAAGCCACTAACTACTGATAGGCATAGTCAGCAAATGAAAGATTTTGATAGAGAACAAACAATGTATTTGCCTTAATAATATTCAAAAGTCATCATATATATATCAGTTCATGATATACAGTATTACAAATTTCGTTTTTCTGATGGACACACGTCCAGATCATCCGCTCTCAAAACTCCGCTATCTCTCTCCCCACATCCACCACTGCTGGCGGCTCACCTCCAACTGCGCAACACTACGCGCTGTTCACATCCAATAGCCCAACACAACAATAGCGAATGTTCCAACAATGCCAACCAGCTACAGACTGCGCACAGCACAGCCAGTGATTTTCATACAGAGCGCTATGTGGCGTTACCACCATAAAAACCTAAACAGCCTACTTACGCAAGCGAAGATGTCATCACATAACATGATAGAATCAAATAAAAAAACTACAACAGACACTGATCTTTAAAAAATAAATGTTTACGTGCTCAGACGTTAGTAAAAAATTACTGGGAAAGGCTGTGCAAGGAACTCAGCAGATGCTATAAGTTTAAGGTTTAGCCAGTTGCCTGTCCCTAATATTTAAGAAAACAAGTTCATATACAAACAGGTTACATACAATACATATACATATATATATATATATATATATATATATATATATATATATATATATATATATATATATATATATCTACCAGCTTAACCCGCCTTGACGGAAGATAAATCCTAATCTTTGGAAGGCGATATGTGAACAAATCCGGTAGTGGTCAGGTTCTTAAACACTGCCAGGCCTAGACCTCGGATGACATTTCACTTCACGCCAAGATGCTGGCACAACTAAAAGTTTCTGCCTGAATCACAAAGACATTCCAATAACTCTGAAACATAGAAACAATCGGCAGAACCTTTGATTCACCTACACATGGATAACTGTATTAATAGAGTGCAGGCTTTAAAAACGGCAACATAAAATCATTTGATTGCAAGAGACACAAAAAACTTCTGACAAAAGTTTCAAATAACGGCCATCATTTAAATAGACCAAATGACCTCTTCCACACCCTCTTAAGGTTCGATTATGAAAGTCTCACCATAATAATAAGGTTTAAAATCTCTGAGTGCGTCGGTGAACACAGAATTACGACGACTTACTCCATATCAGGTACACAATACGAGGGAGCGGGTAAAACAACTCCACCGCTTGCCTTCAAATTTTGCTCCCAGCGAAGTCACAGAACTTGTATCTCCAAGTTGCCCATCTCGGCAAAACGCCCAACCAATTTCACACCACAACGTGTAACGGTCAACACGCTCGTTCGGCAGCCGTTGACGTTCGTCTCCCCGCCAATGTAACGGGATCTCGAGGGTTACACGTCGAAGGCTAACAACCAACTCGCTTCGCCTGCGAAGCTGGAAGATAAGACACGCGAAAAGCAAAGATAGCTTACCTCAACCACAATCGATCTCAACGATACATGAACAAAATAAGACAGGCACCAGCTCTCCACCGTTCAAGGCAGCGAACATATGGCACAACAAACGAGTCAGGCATCACACACTCACAGTAAATAATCGAATGCCACCTGTGCATAAAAAATAAAATAAAATAAAATAATACTGTGTGGAGCTTTCGTTTCCTTCTTTTGTAGTTGCCTTTCCCCATTTCTCTGAGGAATCGACATTGTTACATATCGATTTTGGCAGTGTTAGTGGCATTTGGCTACCTCTCCTCTGGCCCCCTGGGAATTATCCATGATTAGATTAGATTAGATTTACTTTCTTTCCAATTGATCCGTAGTGAGGAGGTCCTCCAGGATGTAGACCATGCCAGAAAAACAACAATACATGACAAATATTTACAGCTAAGACAAATAAGCTAACGTACCATTCCACAAGTCCCAAGTGGAATGATCGTCATTTTTAATGAACACTATATGAAATAGTCATTTTACAAATATTAATGCACTGATTTTAAAATAAAAAAGTTTATTTATTTATTTATAAGGTAATAAACATGTAATACAACTACTATAATACTTATTTACAATGAACACATTACTGCACTGAAATTGTGCAGAAGATATATATATATATATATATATATATATATATATATATATATATATATATATGAGTTGGTTTTACTGAGAAATTCATCAATGGAGTAGAAGGAGTTGTCCACCAATAAATCCTTTAGGGTCCTCTTAAACTGATTTTCATCAGTTGTTAAGCTTTTTATGACTGCTGGCAAGTTATTGAAAATGTGTGTTTCTGAATAATGTACACCTTTTTGTACAAGACTAAGTGACTTTAAATCCTTGTGAAGATTATTCTAGTATTGATTCCATGAATTGAGCTGTTGGTTTGAAAAAGTGATATATTTTTAATGACAAATTTCATTAAGAAATAAATATGTTGGGAAACAGTAGTTAGTATCCCTAGTTCCCTAAACAGGCTTCTGCAGGATGTTCTTGAGTTCACACCACATATAACTCTTACTGCACGTTTTTGTGCCCGGAAAACTTTAGCTTGGCTTGATGAATTGCCCCAAAAAAGAATCCCATATGACATGGAATGAAATTAAGCATAGTATGCCAGCTTTTTCATTTTTATATCCCCTATTTCTGACACAATTCGCATTACAAGTAGAGATTTGTCTGCGTCTACTGAAAATTCATGTTCAAGTGTTCGTGTATGTGTAGGTGAGGCGGGTCGTAGGTAGCAGCCAAGTATTCACTTAGTGGGATGTGGAAAATCGCCTAAATACAACATCCAGGCTGACTGGCTTACCATCCAGCGTCGATAATCCGCGAGATGGATTCTATAACGGCTGTCTCACCTACGTACTTTTTAGAAATACTTTTCTTGCTATTGCTAGTTTGTATTTCATATCTGCTCTGCTTCTCCAATAGTCAGGTATTTTGCTGCCCAAATAACAGAACTCATCGACTACTATTAGTGTATCAATTCATAATCTAATCCCTCCAGCATCATCTGATGTAATTCCACCACACTCCATTAGCCTTGCCTTACTTACATTACACTTATCTTATGATATCTTTTTAAGACACTAGTCATTCCGTTAAACTGCTCTTCCCTGTCCACTGTCGTCATAACAGAGCTACAGTGCCATAGACAACACTCGAAATTTTTACTTGGTCTCCGTAAACTTTAATTTCCCAGCTAGCTCCAGACTTTCAAAGGGTACATTACAGTCAAAATTTTCAAAAAATATCTCTAAATCTGCAAATGCTATAGACGTAAATTTGCCTTTATTCAGTCTTAGATAAGTCATAGAGTCCTTGCCTCTAGTTTTCTTACATTTCTCCGGAAATAATTCGTAACAACTTTTTGCAGCCATATCTTATGAAACTGATTGTTCTGTAAAAATCATACCCCTCAGTAGCTGCCTTATTTTGAACTGGAATTATTATATTTTTCAAGAAGACCGAGGGTATAGTTCCGGCCTCGTATATCTTACAAACCAGGTGGAATAACCATTCCAATGTTTGGTTCTTCCCAGGATCTGAATAATTCTAAGGGAGTATCGAGTACTCCAGTTGCCTAGTTTCGACTTAGGTCTTTTAGTGTCCCGCTGAATTCTTCACGCAGTATCGTATCTCCCATTTCGTCTTCATCTACTTTCTCTCCCTTTCCGCAATAATGTCTGCGAATTCGCTTCCATGGTATAACCTGTCTACATATTCCACCTTTCAGCCTTCCCTGCTTTGCTTAGCACTGGCTTATCACATGAGTTCTTGCTGTTCATTCAGATGCTTCTCTTTATTAGAGAGGTTTCTTCTGTTTTCCTATAGGTGGTCTGTATCATTGCTGTAGTAACGCACACTTCTTCACCTTTTTATTTCTCTTCTAGCCATTCCTACTTTACCATTTTCCACGTCCACTGAATCTCGTTTTTAGACGTACTTATTCCACTTTGCCTAGTTTATTTGGCGTATTTTTGTATTTTCCATTTCGTCAACTGACCTCTGTATCTAGTATGCTTCCAAAGGATTCTTCGAGGTTTTGTATTTTTGTTTAGTTGTTCCTCTGGTGTCTTTATTATAACATCTCACAGAATTACCTGTTCTTCTTGTGTTGTGTTACTTTCTCCTGTTTCAATCAATAGTTACCTAATGCTACCTCTGAAACTTACAACAACCTGTTGTTCTCTACGTAACGAGGTGTTATCGCCTTGTCTATCAGATCCTCCCCTAGAAATGTTTTATCATTCAGAATCGGGTTTCCAAATGTTTATCTTACGATTATACAGGGTGAATCACCTATCGCTTCTATCGCAAGTATTTTGGACATGGAAGGCGCTTTAGACATGAGGAAAATTGGAAATTTGTGGCAAGGTCTTATGGGACCAAACTGCTGAGGTCATCGGCCCCTAAGCTTACACACTACTTCGTCTAACTTAAACTAACTTACGCTAAGGACCACACACACATTCGAACCTCCGACGTGGGGAGCCGTGCGGACCGTGACAAGACGCCCTAGACCGCGTGGCTACTCCGAGCGGCTTAGACATGAGGATTTCACAGAATTAAGTTGTAGGCAATGGCAAGCATCTGCAACCAATACAGCTGTTTTTTGAGACATTTACTGTTGTGACTTGGCAAGACAGCCAAGTCACTCTGCGAGGATGCCGAAAGGCACGCGTTTAAGCTCACGCAGACTGGCGTGAGGTCTGGAACAGGACAATGTCTTCAGAATTGCAAATAAAGTACGAAGATCTTGGAATACTTAACTTTAATCCGTAATTGGTGTACACCGCTCTTGTTGATACGTTAATAACAATCTCAATATAAACTGGTAATGGCGCCTTGCTAGGTCGTAGCAAATGACGTAGCTGAAGGCTATGCTAACTATCGTCTCGGCAAATGAGAGCGTATTTGTCAGTGTAGCTTCGCTAGCAAAGTCGGCTGTACAACTGGGGCGAGTGCTAGGAAGTCTCTTTAGACCTGCCGTGTGGTGGCGCTCGGTCTGCAATCACTGACAGTGGCGACACGCGGGTTCGACGTATACTACCGGACCGCGGCCGATTTAAAGGCTACCACCTAGCAAGTGTGGTGTCTGGCGGTGACACCACATTTACGAAAGGGAAGTTACAAATTTTTAAAATGGACAGTGCATATTGACAGTAAAAGCCTAAAAGCAGGGCAAATGAAAATTTCAATGGCGTTTGTTGTAGGAAGCTAGAGCAAGATGTTTATGAGTTGTCTTATTGTGAACGTTGTAACTACCGACAGCTGTTTGTGCCGCACTATTGCTCAGATGTTAGGCGACGACTTTATGTTTGTTTACATTGTGTTGTGTGTACACTGCGACGGTCCCGCCAGTTATTTTGTGATACTGGACGCAGTAGGAAGTGCTTGAAAAAAGGCATATACCAAAGCGGAAAAAGGGGGGATGCTCGGGGTTTATGGTGAATGTAGGAAGAATTCATTTCGCTCGTGTATCGTGCACACCAACTATCACGACAATTATTTGTGGACTTCTTCAGACAATTATGAGCGTGTGGTAACGTAATTCCTAAAATACGTAACAAAAGGAAACGCATGATTGGAGAGGAAGATGAAATTAATGTTCTTGCTGCTGTACCGTGGATCCGCAAAGTAGTTCCTGTGTGATCGCACGAGGAAGCTGCATCAGTCAGGCAGGTGTAGCACGCATTCTCCAACATTATAAGTTCCATTCCTATCACATCTTTCTCCATCAAGTCCTGCATGGAAATTATGTTGCGAATCGTGTGAACTTTTGTACATGGACATTAAAGCATATACTCCTGACGCGTCATGTATTTTGTTTACGGATGAAGCAACATTTACTAATCATCGCCAAGTAAAACATGTACTACTGGTCTGCTGACAATCACGGTTGTCTCGATAAGATGGAACGCCAGCGTCCATGAAGCTTAAACGTGTGGTGTAGAATAGTGCAACGTCACCTCGTAGGTTCGTTGTTTATAGAGGGAACACTTGAGTTCGCACTAGTATCTCAACCTCCTAACGGACCGTCTTCCACAGATGTTAGAAGACGTTCCCCATCAAACTAGGAGGAACCTACGGTATCAGCATGACAGCTGTCTGTCCCATAGTGCACTAGGTACGACCACTTGTCTTCGGGGATTGGTTCCAAATCGATGGACTGGGCTAAGAGAACCTGTACCTTCAGCGATCCGTTCCCCAGATCTGGCGCCACTTAATTTTTTCTGTGCGTGACGCTGAAAGACACTATCTACAAGGACATACGAACGACGCCAGATGATACGAAGCGACATGTTACTGCCGCCTGTGCTGGAATTTCCGCTGAATTGCTAGAACGCGTGCAGCAATCGTTGTATGGCATACTGCAAGCTTGTTTTGACGCTGGTGATGGTCATTTTGGGCGCAAGCTGTGAGAGAACATTGGTTCTTTCCCTGTGAGACCCCACAGAGGTACTGCACTCACCTTTTTTGTCTTTTGTTTGTCGTAGGTAAAATCCCCTTTATCCACCGGAAAAGTATTAACACCTGCTTAGGGCTCACAACGCACCCATGTCTAACTCACACTCGTTTGTGCTACCAGATGGAACACACAACTGTTTGTGATTACAACATTCATATTACGATATCTCGTAAACTACTTGCACTAGACTCCTGCAACAATCATCACTGACATTTTGATTTGCTCTAATTCGATTGCGGTACTGTCAGTAGGCATTGTTCCATTGAAATATTTGAACCTTTCGTAAATAAATACACATGCGAAACTGATAACACTCAGTGTACGGGCTGCAAAGGCTAGCCCCTACCTAACATTCCCATCTGTGAAACCCGCATAGCCGGCCGTTGTGGCCGAGGGGTTCTAGGCGCTTCAGTCCAGGACAGCGCTGCTGCTACGGTCGCAGGTTCGAATCCTGCCTCGGGAATGGATGTGTGTGATGTTTTTAGGTTAGTTAGGTTTAAGTATTTCTAAGTCTAGGGGAGTGATAACCTCAGATGTTAAGTCCCATAGTGCTTAGAGCCATTTGATTTTCAAACCCGCGTTCCATTCCAGAAATATCTGCGGTGTAAGTTTTAGGTGAGTCACCTTGTATAATCAATCTGAAACGTTCCGGTGTCTCCATGTCTCTTCCACGATCTAGTTGTCTTTCATGATTCCTAAACCAACCTTTTTCTATTATAGAATCCAAGTCCCCCATCTCTACTACATTTTTTTGTCCCTTACGAACTGAACAGTTTCTTTTACCTCGTCCCTCATCATAATTCTTGCAATCTCTTCATCATCTGCAGAGCTAGTGTAAATTACACCAATAAAAAACTAAATATTCATTCCCGACTAGTTCTTTATCTCAGAAAACTCAGTACTGTGTGTTACACCTTGCATATACCACTTTCTGAGCGATATATAGGTTGTTGTATTTTTAAGATAAGATACTATGTGCAAACAGAGTCATAAATAATGTGTAGATTTTGACAAAGGGGGCTTACTGCAGTCTGCACGAAACACCTCTCGCAAATTGCCGCTGCTTACTCTTCACGTGTCCTATATACGAAGCAGATGCGCTCAAGGCAGTCTTACAATATTCCTCAAGGTGGATGTGAGGGCTCTAAATTAATATCTTAAAGAAAGGCGAAGCAGCGTAACTGTGATATACTATTGCTTTTTTCTCGTGGGCGAGACGAGTTTATATTTTGAATGCACGCCACTGATCGTTACAAAATCTCATCACCAGTGGGGAAAAAGAACTTGTCAGTACAGCAGGAAACGGTCCAGCAATATACCTTATCTGGAAGATTGTCTTGGCACCATTGACAGTTTCCCTAGATCAAAATGCTGTTAGATAGGTACGAATACACTTCCGATAAATACACCGTCACAGACAATATCGGGAGCACATCACGGATTAGGTTTTAAAAAATGTGTAAATTTTCTTCATCATCAGCAAAGTACAGAACATAATATCAGCTATTACAATATCAAATAACATGAGAAAATGTATCTAGTAGCATTTCCAAAGCAGTAATATGAGTGGAGTGAGTTTTCAAAACAGTCCATTTGAAAACGTTGTATGGAAACCAATAGGACATCAGGGAAGCTCACTCCATGCTTTTTAAAGTGAATATGCAAATGATTAGCATTTCAGTGCAACCGTACACAGCAGGCGGACTTGCCGCCATCTATAACATTCATATTAGTGACAATCATGCAGCGTAATTTTCATTCAATTATAACTTACGGCTACAGTGAATATATATCGCGAGGTGGTGCGTTTCGCCTGCGCGAGCGAAACATTTACTGATTACTCTTTGACATCGCGGTGCTCCATGGCGAGCGAAGAAAAGTAAAAAAAATCGGAATGTGACAGGACCTTGTTACGAAACACGATAACGAGAGGAAGTGTGTACAATGAAACAGTCATCGTTAGCTGCCATATTATATAATTTGTGTTTTTGAGATTCACAAGCAGTAGGTAATGTTAATGTGGAGTTTAGTAACGGCCAGAATACAGTCTGCTGCATTTTAAACGTAATTGTGCGTATTTAATTTTTATCGGAGAATTCTGTCAGGAACTGTTATGCACTACAGGCTTGTATAGAACTTCGAACATTTGGTGGTCGATGTTTGCGGTAGAACGTGCTTCTATCACACGGTCAAAGCATAGAGAAAGTTTTCTCTGATAAAAAGAACTCATTTCACTCGCAGACAATCATCGAAATGCGAATGGCAGCGTTCCAATTCGAGAAGATCCTGTAGAAGTTTTGTTTCTCTTACATTTCAAGAATTTTACAGGCAAATGTCGGAGTCGGCAGCTGCTTCTCCAACACGAGATTAAATTGCCTACGTACGCTGTGGGGATCACCGACGCCGATAGAGATAGTGTTCTTCACAGACATACAAACAGAGACACTACACACACTACTTCAGTAACAACGAGTTTAATACTACCAGCATGAAAACATTAACTATTCTTTTGAGTAGAAATATACTATAAAACTAGCAGATACAGGTATTAATTGCAGCAGCGTCCTTAAGTCAGAGTTTGAACATAATACAGGGTGTCCACAATGAGACTCCAACATTTTAATATCCTGTATCTTTCCCATTTCAGATGGTGGACCTGTGAATCCTGAAGGGGCAGACAGAGCAACTCAACAAGTTTGTGGAGAGCAAATTTGATACGCCAAGTGGCCGTAGTGGAACTGCAATCAATTGTTTTAGCAAAATGGAGGATATGAAGGAGTGTGCACAAGTGGTCTGGTGGTATGCAGAGACAAAATCGGCGACCCAAGTGCAAAGAAACTTTCGTCGAGTTTACAACAAAGCGTCCCTAGTCGTTCAAGACTATAAAGAAGTGGTGTGATCAGTTTTTGGCTACTGGGAGTGTTGCGAAAGGGCACGGTGGTGGTAAGCCTGGGATCAGCGAACATCATGTGGAACCAGTGCGGCAGTCATTTGAACGAAGTCCTCAGAAGTCAGTGCGACAGGCAGCACGAGAACTTTGTATGTAACGTTCAACAGTGCACAAGAGTGCTTCATCAGCGATTACGGTTGTACGCATATAAAGTGCAGGTTGTGCAAGAAATCGAGCCTGATGATCGACCAAAGCGAGAAGAATTTGCGTGTGTCATGTTAGATCGCATTGCCGCGGACGAGACATTTTTATCACGCGTGATGTTTACTGATAAGGCAACATTTCACGTGTCAGGGGCTGTCAATCGTCACAATGTGCGCATCTGGGGGTCCGAAAATCCATATGCACCTAGGGAACACATGCGCGATAGTCCGAAAGTTAATGTGTGGTGTGGTTTGATGATAAATCGCATTGTTGGGCCGTTTTTCTTTCAGGAGCCGACTATGGATGGAGCCATCTACCTGGACATGTTGGAACAATTTGCCGTGCCTCAGGTATCAGGCCTGCAGCCAAATGTGATGTTTCAACAGGACGGTGCACCACCCCATTGCAGCTTTGATGTCCGAAAATTTTTAAATTACACAGTCCCGCAACGATGGATTGGCCGTAGAGGTCCAATTCCTTGGCCGCCACATTCGCCCGACATAACCACCCTCGATTTTTTCTTGTGGGGTTATGTGAAAGACCGGGTATACGCTACACCAGTAAAGGACCTGCAAGACTTGAAACAGTGCATAAGAATTGTCATCAACTCTGTCACAGAACAGATGCTCCGCAACACATGGCACGAACTCGATTATAAACTTGATATTCTTCGCGCTCCCCGTAGCGTCCATGTTCAAGTGGACTGAACCGTCCACCTGTGTATGAAAACTTGATGAGTTGCTGTATGATTTCCCTGTATCTGTCCATCAATGAATTGTGTTTCCTCTCGGATTTTATGAGTTCAAATGTTGGAGTCTCATTGTGGACACCCTGTATAAGAGTTTGATCATAACGCTGAATTAGTCATAGGCTTTGTCGTATGGACAGTCTCTCTGTCGACCACACCCGTCATGCCACGCGCCGGGAACAGTTATGCAGGAGATGGTAGTTTTCAACCTTGTCAGCTCGCCACGGGTGAAATCGCTTTTCCTTCACTCTTTGTTTTCCCAGGGGTGGCGCTACGCAAACACGCCACCAGAGGAGGCGGAATCTACCTGACCTCACTGCATGGAGCTCTGATTGGCTGAAGCGTCCTTTTAAGCAGGCACAGTTCAGAGCTAGCCACAATTCATAGCTCGGCGCATCAGATCAGATGCATCTGTGGACTTATGAACATTACAGTACTGTGGAACACGACAGTGGGGAACATTACTTTGGAGCAGCCTGACGCTACTAAGTGTTTTATTAATATTTAGAGACCTACGAAACTATATCAACTTGCGAGGTGCCGGGGCTAGCAGTGTATTTAACACTAAATTCTTCTCGAATCTTGATGCTCTAATCCCCCCCCTTTTCTAACTCCTACTTTTGCTGTTGCACATGGATTAAGAAGAAACGCGATGACTGTAATCGACCCTGCATGTGGAGTAGAAAAGAGTTTGGCACCTGCAATAATTTAATTTGATAGACATTAATTAAATAAAGAACAGTTTCAGTAACATAGTGAGAAATGAAAGGGTTGCTCTACCGATTAACAGAATGAAAGTTCTGTCCAAAATAACAATTTGATTTATTATGACTAAACTCAAAATAATAAACAAAACACATGAAACATTTACAATACATCAAATTGGCTCAAATTGCGTACTCAAATAAATGCTGTGAAGGTGAAGTTGTCCCTAAACTAGATTGTGACATTTAAGATGAAGTGGTATGTGGAGCCAATCCCTTGCAACTGAAATCTTAAGAGAAACACACAGCCAACCCAACATTAATTGCTGCTACAGTAGTGGGAACTCAGACAATGAACACCCAAGACAGAACAAAGTTAGAAAAAGACGAACAGGCGCGCTCTGCTGAGCTCTGATTATCACAGTGCAAATTCCCTAGTCTGCCGGTGCTGTGGACATACATTACCAAGCTGTCTTCTTAACTGCAAGGACATGATCTGGCGTACCGGAAGCGATGGCTGTTCGCTTCGACGTCTCGTCGTGGTGATGATAATGTCGCGAGTATAGCCCGAAACAAATTGTCCTGGTCTGGTTGTTATAGACTAAAGACTTCCCATCAATACAAATGCGCCTCTGAGGGAGACGAAGAAGGCTCGCCACAGCCTACTCCGACCGAAAGGCGAGAGCCGAATACCACAAGAGCACCTGTACAAACCGAACACAGAACATTCCCGCCCCCACGACAGTGGCCGTGGTTAAATGTTCCAATCAGCAACTCGAAAACCGGCAGAAAATTCCACTCTATGGCCAAAGCACTACCATTCTACCAATGGAGATTCTTGGCGCGAATTTCTACGCCGATTTTGCTACGTCACGGAGTTATGCCCTGAGCAAGCCAATCACAGTTACGATTTTGCAGAAAACGCGGGAATTTGCCCGCGAAGACTGCCTGGGAACACAAGTCATTCCCACGCCTCGCTGGTAGCCCGCCAGAAAGTGTTTTCACTAAGTTTCTGCGAAGTAACGGAATCTCTAGCCCAGCCGCCCCTTCTGGGTGTGTCTCCGCCGCTATTATGCCAATGTCGGCGTCTGGAAAGCATTCACTCGACTCCCTCACACCTGTCGGCTTAACCCTTTCACGATCAGCAGATTCCGCCTGTCACCGGACCACCTGGGTGATGAGAGACGCTGCGTGGGAAGTCCGCGTGTGAAGGAATAGCAACTTCTCACCGCATGCAATTAGAGAGGAAAATCGAATTGCTCAGAGTAAGATAGAAATATGAGAGGGGGCTTCTGCCACCTCTCAAACTTTCAAGACTATTAGTTACAACCAAGAACATCACTATCATTTGTATGTAACTCAATACAAAAGGAGAACCTACAGTCTTCAGAGTTATGTGTTACTCAATTATTAACTGTTTTAGTGTAACCAAACTAATGACATGTAACCTTTTTATAGATGTCTGTATTTCACTGCCCCCTCTGTTACAGATATTTTGAAAACTGCACCAGTCGATTTTTCACCCAGCCAGAAATTTGCGCCCAGTTTACTTGGAACCTACGTGCTCACTACGTCACAGCCTGCCTGCACCTCAAGAATTCGCTTTCCCTCTCCTTTCGGCCACAGTGGGCTGCGGTACAGCCTCGTCCGAAATGCGTCGACGCCACCACGAAAATGACCACGGTAAACAAAATATCCTACTGCCAGAGGAAGCGCAAGAGCGCCACCAGTTTTCTGCATAGCACTTTACGGTATCTCGTCTTACATATGCATATTACCCTAATTCTAGTTGTTTTAACGTTTATATCCTTTTTTCTCTCTTTTATAATGCAAACATACATCTGTATTGTTCAGGCATATCGACAAGCGCTGGCAGGATGACGAAGATCGCAAGAGCAAAGAAGGCGGTGAGACGAGTCAGCCAATAGCCTGCTGACAAGGACCGCACCACGATAGAAGCGCCCTCTAGCCGAAGAGAAAATAAACACCACTCCTGCCAACCTCGGCTGGACAGTATTAAGACAGTGTTAGCACAGGACTAGACCTGGCCTAGTGGAGAGCATTACGATAGCAGATGTGTGATCCATACGAAATTGCTTACGTGGAGCTTGTATACAGCAAAGGAGTTTGTTTTCATGTTTCCCATAGCTCGCGACATGTTATTGTAATTCCAAAGTTAAGTATTGTCAATCTGCTTGACTGAAATAAAACTATTAATGTTATTTGCTTGAATTGTTGCATAGCATTCCGAGAACACAGCATCCTTTAGGCAGCCTATACGAGACAAGTGTGCAGGACCCCACATTGGGCGACGAGTATCTGCCGGATCCAGTGCCAAGCGGCCACAAAATTTTCTGTTTCTTTCTTGTCTTTATTTTGCAGGGGCGCTTACATGCTTTAACAGTTTCTTGTCGTTTTTGCTAATCAGTGTTTTCTGGTGGGCATCGCAGAAATTTTCTTTGCTTTTTTTGCTTGCTTGCCTTGTCTGTTTGTTGCATTTGTGTCCTCCAACATGGCCATCCCTTCCGTCCCAGCCCCTGCTCAGGCGCCACAGCCGCAAGCGTTAGGTGCCATACAGCTAATGCAGGTGTTTCAGTTCCAGACGCAGCAGATTTCTGCACTACACAACACCGTGCAGCAGCTACTGGCCAACGCTGCGTGCTCGACGGAAGAAGCACCACCTACGCCGCGCGGGATTAGCCGAGCGGTCTGAGGCGCCGTAGTCATGAACTGTGCGGCTAGTCCCGGCGGAGGTTCGAGTCCTCCCTCGGGCATGGGTGTGTGTGTTTGTCCTTAGGATAATTTAGGTTAAGTAGTGTGTAAGCTTAGGGACTGATGACCTTAGCAGTTAAGTCCCATAAGATTTCACACACATTTCAACATTTTAACAGCACCACCTACAGCAATGCCTACTGCTATTCCTCCTTTTCGACAGTTTAGTGTGCCGGCCGGTGTGGCCGAGCGGCTCTAGGCGCTTCAGTCTGAAACCGCGCTGCTGCAACGTCGCAGGTTCGAATCCTACCTCGGGCATGGATGTGTGTGATGTCCTCAGTTAAGTTTCAGTAGTTCGAAGTTCTAGGGGACTGATGACCTCAGATGTTAAGTCTCATAGTGCTCAGAGCCATTTGAACCATTTGACAGTTTAGTGAACAAGACGAGGAATGGCTCGAGTGGTTGACCCAGTTTGAAGCACATCTCATCGCTCACAATGTACCAGGTACTGACACTTCCCTATTATCAACAGTAAGAAGTGCAGTCTTAAGGCTTCAACAAAAACTTTTCCCTAACGCCACTCTGAGTGAACTTCGTTATGAATAGGCGGTACAGTCGTTAACTAACTATTATGAGCAAGAAGTGAATGTGGTATCAGCCCAGTATCAATTCTTTAATTGCAAAAAACGGTCATAACAAACTTACCACGAGTGGGTAACAGATTTGCAAGGTATGACAAGGAACGGCAAATTCAGATGTGCTTGCGTTACTTTATATTCATATGTTATGTTGCATGATGCATGATGCAATTGTGTACAATGTACCTGATGTAAAACTCAGAGAACAGATTTTATAACAGTCCTATCCATCATTTCAGCAGGTAGTGCAAATACTAGATCACTACGATTCAGGTGCCTTGTCGTTTCATAAATTTGTCGGGTTTAGTCCCTTGTTAGCAATCGCCCCATTCGGCAATGGTGGCTTGAGCTAGCCACGCCGAGTAAACAACGCTGCGCGTTGTGTAAGCAGTCCGCTAAACAGACAGCTACATAGGCGAAAAGATTAAGTCTTGTTCTCGGTGTTATTCACGGCACAAACGCCAAGACTGCCCCTCCCGACAGGCTCAGTGATACGCTTGCGTTACAATCCGTATGTTTGCAATCGAACAAATGTAAGAATTCGGCCCACGCACAAAAATCTCATCACAAGGCCCATGTAATTAATGCAGTACATTCAATGTCTGCAACAGCTATCAGCAAAAATAGCAAGTGTGCAGTTTCTACAGTGATATGCCAGTCAACCAAACTTTTTGTTCATTTACTTATTTGTGGGAAACGTGTGAAATTTCAGTTGGATATGGGTGCCTCTGTCACATTGCTCAATCGTCACACATATGAACTGTTAGGCTCCCCACGCCCGTCTAAAACTAGCATGCAACTGATGGCTTAGAATGGACAAGACATTCCCGTTCTCGGAACATGTACTTTGCCTGCCATTTATCGCTCTCATATGCGAACAGTGACTTTTTCAGTGCTACAATCCCGCGAGAGTGAGAACATATTTGGTCCTGATTCCCTTTCTTTGTTTGGCTTTAATATTCAGGACAATGTGTTGTCAGTGTCTGCATTCAATGCAAAAGACAGTGTCACTAGCTTGCTAAAAGAACTCCCGGAACTCTTTTCTGAAGTTATAGACAAAGCTAACAATTTTCTTGCACATATTACGCTGAAAGACAATGCCCAGCTAAAATTTTGCTGGGCCAGAACTGTTCTCATTGCATTACGAGACAAAGTCGCCGCTGAACTAAAAGAATTGCAAGATAGCGGAGTTGTTGCGCCCGTATCAGCTAGTCAATGGGCATGTCCATTGGTTTTGCTCCCCAGACCTTCAGGTCGCATTCGCCTCTGTGTTGGCTTTAAGTCTACAGCCAGCCCACAAAATGTGAATGATACTTATCGGTTGCCACACCCAAAGGATCTCATGGAAAAATTAGGTGCTGGACGCTATTTTTCAAAAACTGATCTGCGCGACGCGTATCTTCAAATACCTCTCGATGAAGAATCTCAAAAAATGTGTGTAGTAAATACTCATTTGGGCTTGTTTAAATATTTGCGTTTGCCTTTTAGCATTGCTTCCGCACCAGCCATTTTCCAACAGTATTTGGAACAGCTGACTGCACAAGTGCCAAACTGTTCAAACTATTTCGATGTTATTGTCGTAGCAGGTTGTACACCTGAAGAACATATTGCAAATTTGCGTGCTTTGTTTCGTATTTTATCTGATTCAGGACTAAAGTGTAGACTGAACTAGTGTGATTTTTTTACATCTGAGTTGCAGTATCTTGGTCACGTCAAAGTTAGGGTGTGTATCCTCTTCAGTCGCATTTGTTAACCATACGAGGTTTGCCAGTTCCTCCCAATGTCACAGAATTGCTATCAGTTTTAGGGAAAATGAACTATTATATTCGGTTCATGCTGCGCAACTGGTGGCTCCATTGCATCGCTTGCGTCGCAAGCATGTCCCCTTTGTTTGCGCAGATGAGTGCCACGTGGCTTTTCAAAAACTTAAAGATTCGTTGCTCAGTGATCGATGCTTAGTTCACTTTGATGCTGAAAAACCAGTTGCGTTGCAAGTTGGCGCTTCCTGTTACTGAATCGGTACAGTGTTTTCGCACAGAATTGGTGATAAAGACAGGTCTATTGCTTTCGTATCAGAAGTGTTGTCCAAATCTCAGTGTAACTATTCACAAATTGAGAAAGATGCGTTGGCTATGTGTATGGTGTCACCAAATTTCAGCACTATTTGTATGGCAGAAAATTATATTAGGAACGAATCACAAGCCTTTGCAGTCCTTGTTTCATCCGACAAAACCGGTTCCTGTACGAACTGCCCAAAAATTGCAAAGATGGACTTTGTTTTGTCTCAATGCCAGTAGGAAATTGTGTATCGTCGGACAGCGCAACATGGTAATGTGGACGCGCTTTCACGTCTTCCGGTTGGCCCTGATACATACTTTGAGGCTTCTGCTGCATCTTGTTGTCACATCGATGCTCAGGATTCTGGATTGCTTCAGTCTTTTCCGATGAGCTATAAGAAAACTGCACAGGCCACGGAAGCTGATTCAGATTTGAACATTTTGCTAACATATATTCGCACATCTTGGCCGCTTTCTTCGCACAGCATAAAGAATTCTGTAGTGCGCCGATACTTTGCACGTCGGCATAGCCTTGCTGTAAAGAAAGGTGTACTTCTTGTTCGAAATAACAGTGGACAGTGACGAGCTTTGCAGAAAGAAGTGTTGCAGTTACTTCACCAACGACACTGGGGGATTGTTCGTACGAAACAGTTAGCGCGTCGACACTCTACTTGGCAGGGTATGGACACCCAAATAGAACACATGACGTCCAGTGTCACACATGTGTCCTCTGTTAGAATATTGCTGCGCGGTGTGGGATCCTTACCAGGTGAGATTGACGGAGGACATCGAAAGGGTGCAAAAAAGGGCAGCTCGTTTTGTATTATAACGTAATAGGGGAGAGAGTGTGGCAGATATGATAACGCGTATTGGGATGGAAGTCATTAAAGCAAAGACGTTTTTCGTCGCGGCGAGATCTATTTACGAAATTTCAGTCACCAACTTTCTCTTCCGTATGCGAAAATATTTTGTTGAGCCCAACCTACATTGGTAGGAAAGATCATCAAAATAAAACAAGAGAAATCAGAACTCGAACAGAAAGGTTTAGGTGTTCGTTTTTCCCGCGCGCTGTTCGGGAGTGGAATGGTAGAGAGATAGTATGATTGTGGTTCGATGAACCCTCTGCCAAGCACTTAAATGTGAATTGCAGAGTAGTCATGTAGATGTAGATGTAGAAAATCAGTCCGCTCTGCCACAAAAATTCTCTCATCCTGTCTGATCACCTGCATGCATTCATGTCCATTATACATTCCGACGGACTTGGGCAATTTCAGCAGGACAACGGGCAACACCCCACACGTCCAGAATTGCTACAGAGTGCCTCCATGAACACTCTTCTGAGTTTAAACGCTTCCGCTGGCCACCAGACTCCACAGACATGAACATTATTGAGCATACCTGGGATGCCTTGCAACGTGCTATTCGAAAGAGATTTCCACCCCTCGTACTCATACGGGTTTATAGACAGCCCTGCAGGATTCATTGTGTCAGTTCCCTCCAGCAGTGCATCAGGCATTAGTTGAGTCCACCCCTCGCGTTTTGCGGCACTCTACATGCTCGCGAGGGCCCTTGACGATATTAAGCAGGTGTACCAGTTTCTTTGGCTCTTCAGTGTATAATGGTAAGATAGAGATTTCGGATCGAGGTTTTAAATTTTAAGACACTTCGAGGGGCAGATGTGGACTCTGACTACAATTTATTGGTTATGGACTGCAGGACTACAATTCATTGTTTATGAACTGCAGGTTAAAACTGAAGAAACTGCAGAAAGGTAGAAATTTAAGGAGATGGGACCTGGATAAACTGAAAGAACCAGACGTCGTAGAGAGTTTCAGAGGGAGCATAAGGGCATAACTGATAAGAACAGGGGAAAGGAATACAGTAGAAGAAGAGTGGGTAGCCTTGAGAGATGAAATAGTGCAGGCAGCAGTGGATTAGGTAGGTAAACAGCCGGGGGCTAGTAGAAATCCTTGGGTAACATAGGAAATATTGAATTTAATCGGTGAAAGGAGAAAATATAAAAATTAAATAAATGAAGCACGTAAAAAGGAATACAAACGTCTCAAAAACGAGATCGAAATGAAGTGCAAAATGGCTAAGCAGGAATGGCTACAGGACAAATATAAGGATGTAGAAATATATAACAAAGGGGTAAGATAGATGCTCGGTACACAAAAATTAAAGAGACCTTTGGAGAAAAGAGAATCACCTGTATGAATATCAAGCGCTCAGGCGAAAAACCAGTCATAAAGAAAGAAGGGAACGCAGAAAGGTGGAAGGAGTATATAGAGGGTCTATACAAGGGAGATGTAGATGAGGGCAATATTATGAAAATGGAAGAGGACGTAGATGAAGATGAGAAGGGAGATATGATACTGCGTGAAGAATTTGACAAAGCACTGAAAAACTTACGTAGAAACAAGGCCTCGGGAGAAGACAGCATTCCGTTAGAGCTACTGGTGGCCTTGCGAGAGTCAGCCATTACAAAACACTTCCATCTAGTGAGCAAGATCTATGAGACAGGCGAAATACTCTCAGACTTCAAAAAGAACATAATAATTCCAATTCCACAGAAAGCAGGTGCTCACAGGCATGAAAATTACCGAACTATCAATTTAATAAGTCACGGTTTCTAAACACTAACACGAATCTGAGCCGTGCGTGGCTCGTGTTCCCGCCATCATGTATTTTACACCCTGGTTTTAACGTACTTCCACCTCACTACGTTAATTTAAATTACTGCTGTCTCTGAGTTGCTGCTCTACCTTACCGTGAGCGGCGTTAACAGCGCGTATCGATGTATGCCCTCTCGTAGTACCTTTGCTCGACTGCCATTACTTCCCGGTCGTAGTCTGTCGTAAGCCAGTTCGGGTCACGAGTTCGGGTCTGCCAGTCAGTTGCAACGCGTCTGCAGCGCAGTCCGGACCTGCCAGTCGGAGAGTTGCTATGCAGCACTAGTGCCGTCGGGTGGGAGCAGTGAGGTCTGCATCGACATGGCTCGCCCGACCATTGCCTCCACGCATCACTTGAGCCGGGCCACGGTCTTGGGGAATTGTCAGTCTGTCGTCCTACCGGACGACGGGTTTTGGTTCTCTGGTCGTTCATGAGTCGGCTGTGTGTGTGTGTGTGCATCGACTCCCGTTTTGTCTTCGTGCGTATTTAGTGACCGTTGAGTTTTGTTCAGGTCTTCATGCAAGTGTTTGTCAGGTTGTGTGTGTAGTTGCTGTTATTTCAATTGAGGGCTGTTTTGGGTGTTGTCGGCATTGTGAGAAGTCAGTTGCCTCATTGGGCGACGTGTAACTGGTTCTCCGAGCACTTCTGGGCTCCATAGACTTTATCATAGACTTTTAAAGGCATAAGGCCACAATGTTTAAAAACAAGAACTCTTAAAAATCAACAAGATAAAAAATTCAGTTAAAAGGCAAATAAAATAAAAAAACATCATGGCTAAGTGGAAAGCCCCAAGCCAAAGCAGATAGAACAGACATATACAAGGCGCAATACCAATGGCTGAAGGCCACAATTAAGTTTCAAAATTTTAAAATATATTACCATAATCTTTTAAAGGCAGAAGGCCGCAATGTTTAAGATTGAAAGATGAATTTAAGAATTAATTTTTGCAAAATTTTTAAGAAAAAGGAAAAATAACCATAAGCCTTAAATTTTAAGGAGCTGAAAACAGGTAATTAAACACCGGTGGCACTCAGAAGCCTCCAGGGAGGTCGGTCTGCCCTCGTTCACTTAGGCGAGACTGGTGGTGAGCCCAACTACTGTTGATCCGTCGGAACCCAACCAAGGGACAGCCACGGACCGACCGACACAACGACTTGCTTCCCATCACTCAGTACTTGAGAACTCAAACACAAAAGCCCGCATCTCGTGGTCGTGCGGTAGCGTTCTCGCTTCCCATGCCCGGGTTCCCGGGTTCGATTCCCGGCGGGGTCAGGGATTTTCTCTGCCTCGTGATGGCTGGGTGTTGTGTGCTGTCCTTAGGTTAGTTAGGTTTAAGTAGTTCTAAGTTCTAGGGGACTTATGACCACAGCAGTTGAGTCCCATAGTGCTCAGAGCCATTTGAACCATCAAACACAAAATGTTACAGACGTAATTATCCACAATCAAATATGTACAAACAGTCGGTGTTGCTCACAGGAAAACCTCCCCAACTGCGAACCACCGAAACGAACCACAACATGAATGGTCGAGGCACCGCTCAACTTTGACGTCCTGGGTCGGTGAACCACGAAACTCGTAGTGAGTGAACAGCTCCACAAACACTCCGACACTGCGCAGGGACCGGCAGCGGACCCAGCGACTGCACAGCGGCGATATATCCTTCCTGGACCGCACCAACCGACCGACTGCCCGCTAGTCCGTCTGCGACTGCTGCTCCGTCGCGACTGCACTGCTGGTGCGTCTCCCACTCACTTCCAGACACACTACGGCAGAAATACTGACTCGGACCCAACCATGCAGAGGAAACACGCCCACTGGCTAAACGACATCCCTGCACCAGGAAAGGACCGACTCAAGTTCCTCAAGATGGTAATTGAAGGAGACCAGAAGTGCTCGGAGAACCAGTTACACGTCGCCCAATGAGACGACCGACCTCTCACAACGCCGACAACACCAAAAATAGTCCTCAATTGAAATAACGGCAACTACACGCACAACCTGATAAACACTTGCACGAAGACCTGAACAAAACCCAGCAGTCACTAAACACGCACGAAGACAAATCGGGATTCGACACACACACACACACACACACACACACACACACACACACACACACACAGCTGACTCATGAACGATCGAATCATGACGCGTCGTCCGGTAGGACGACATACCAACAATTCCCCAAGACCATGGCCCGGCTCAAGTGATGCGTGGAGGCAATGGTCGGGCGAGCCATGTCGATACAGACCTCACTGCTCCAACCCGATGGCACTAGTGCCGCATAGCAACTCTCCGACTAGCAGGTCCGGACTGCGCTCCAGACGGGTCCCAACCAACCGGCAGCCTGAACTCGCAAGCCGAACTCACTACGAGCTGCCCTACGACAGACAACGACAGGGAAGTAATAGCAGTCGAGCAAAGATACTACGAGAGGGGATATATCGATAGGCGCAGCTAAGGCCGCTCACGGTCAGGCAAAGCAGCAACTCAGCGACACCAGTAAGTTAAATTAACGTAGTGAGGTGGAAGTACGTTAAAAACAGGGTGTAAATTACATGATGGCGGGAACACGAGCCATGCACGGCTCAGAATCTATTACAGAATAACGGAAAAGCTGGTAGAGGCCGAACTCGCGGAAGCTCACTTTGGATGCCGGAGAAATGTAGGAGCACACGAGGCAATACTGATCCTACGGCTTCTCAGGGAAGATAGGTGTTGTGTTGGCAGAAGAGCCAACACTGTTTTTCTAGAGGAGGCCGAAATGCACGCGTTTAATTACACGCTGACTGGCGTGAGGTCTGGAACAGGACAATATCTTGAGAATTGGAAATAAAGTACGTAGATGATGTAATACTTAACTTTAATCCACAATTGTAGAACATCTCTCGTTACGGTACATGCTTCATAATATTAATTATCAATTGAATACGGCGCCTTGCTAGGTCGTAGCAAATGTAGCTGAAGGCTATGCTAACTATCGTCTCGGCAAATGAGAGCGTATTTGTCAGTGAACCATTGCTATGAACGTCGGCTGTACAACTGGGGCGAGTGCCAGGACGTCTCTCTAGACCTGCCGTGTGGTGGCGCTCGGTCTGCAGTTACTGACAGTGGCGACACGCGGGTCCGGCGTATACTAATGGACCGCGGCCGATTTAAAGGCTACCACCTAGCAAGTGTGGTGTCTGGCGGTGACACCACAATAGGTTTATAGCATTTGTAGACTTCGAGAAAGCTTTTGACGATGTTGAGTGGAATACTGTCTTTCAAATTCTGAAGTTGGCAGCGATCAAATACAGGGAGCGAAATACTATTTACAATTTGTACAGAGACTAGATGGCAGCTATAAGACTGGAGGGGCACGAAAGGAAGCAGTTGTTGAGAAGTGAGTGAAACAGGATTGTAGCCTATCCCCGATGTTTTACAATCTGTATATAGAGCTAGCAGCAAAGGAAACAAAAGTTAATTTTGAAGTAGGAATTAAAATCCAGGGAGAAGAAATAAAAACTTTGAGGTTTGCCGATGACATTGCAATTCTGTGAGAAACAGCAAAGGACCTGGAAGAGCAGTTGAACGGAAAGGACAGTGTCTTGAAAGGAGGATATAAGATGAACATGTACAAAAGTAAAAGAAGGATAATGGTATGTAGTCGAATTAAATCTGGCGATGCTGAAGGAATTAGATTAGGAAATGAGAATCTACATGAGTTCTGCTATTTTGGAAGCAAAATAACTGATGATGGTCGAAGTAGGGAGGATATAATATGTAAACTGGCAATGACAAGAAAAGCGTTTCTGAAGAAGAGAAATTTGTTAACATCAAGTATAGATTTAAGCGTCAGGAAGTGCTTTCAGAAAGTATTTGTGTGGAGTGTAGCCACTTATGGAAGTGAAACATGGGGGATAAACAAATAGGTTAGAAAAGATGAGAATAGATAATCTTGAACCATGGTGCTACAAAGGATGCTGAAGATTATGTGAGTAGATCACGTAACTAATGAGAAGGTACTAAATAGAATTGTGGAGAACAGAAATTTGTGGTACAATCTGACGAGAAGAAGGGATCGGTCGGTAGGACACATTCTGAGGCATCAAGCGATCACCAGTTTAGTACTGGAGGAAGCGTGGAGGGTAAAAAGCGTACAGGGTGACCAAGAGATGAATACAGTAAACAGATTAAATGGTTCAAATGGCTCTGAGCACTATGGGACTCAACTGCTGAGGTCATTAGTCCCCTAGAACTTAGAACTAGTTAAACCTAACTAACCTAAGGACATCATAAATATCCATGCCCGAGGCAGGATTCGAACCTGCGACCGTAGCGGTCTTGCGGTTCCAGACTGCAGCGCCTTTAACCGCAGGCCACTTCGGCCGGCAAACAGATTAAGAAGGGTGTAAGTTGCAGTAGTTACTCGGAGATCAAGAGGCTTGCACAGGATAGAGTAGCATGGAGACTGCATCAAATTAGTCTTTGGACTGAAGACCACAACAATAACAACAATGCAAGGAACGCAGCTATAATGCATGCTGTCAGTATAAAGGCTAAGATACGAGAGAGGGAGATACGGGCAGGAACGTTCTTCACTTACTTTTCTAAAACAGAGAAACGTTTTACAATCGATCACAATAATCCACAGTCTGACTGCCACTACATCTTTGTAATGTTATTTAAGAAATTAATGTACTTAAATTAATTAAATATGAAGTTATTTGCAGTAAAAGAAATGGATTAGTGAAAACTTTTGCACTTTCCGTTGTTTTTGTGACGTTACATTTACATAAAATTATTTTACATAAATATTTACATAAATTCTTTAATCTCCAGTCCTCTTCATCAGCACACTACGTAAAGGCCCAATTCGTAGTACAAATAGTCCACAACTCGGTCTTCGACCAGTCCGGTTGTGTGTGAACACGGACGACTTCTTGGGGGCCCTACTTGAGATGTAGATGTACTGACGGATTGTGGGCTGGCAGGTAGCGATCGGGGTCACCATGTGTGTGACTACGAATGTACCAAATACTATCACCACCGTACGTGTCGTTCCATTCCATCTTTTCAGCATTGTTTGTGCCCAGAGCTTACACACAAAATACTATATGTCTTCTGAAGAACGTGGTGTATCACTAACAACCCCCTCCGCCCGTCTCCCCCACCGCAACAGCCCAACATATTACGTTAAACCACAAACATCCACCCTTCCGCAACTAGTTGCGCAATCAGAGGAACCTTCCTGCTATCAATGTCAGTAAATGCGAGTTCCTAGTGAAACCTTCGCTTCTCCTCTATATCTATTTTCTTACGCAGCCTTCCCGTCTACAATATACTATGAAACCTTCCCTTAGGATTCCTATCTCTTGCTTAATAATAACAAATTAACTCTTCCTTTTGAAATTAATTCTCTTTCTCAATAATAATAAGTGCAATCTTCGCATACAAATTTAAATGCTGCTTATTAAAAGTGATTTGCTGATTATTTCGACGATACATAGAATGTGTCGTCGTCGTGGCCCTCAGTCGTTACCTGCAATAACCCAAAACTGTTCCTTACTTTTTTTACTGTTACTGGATCGCCATCTGACTGCTACATCGAACTGCGACATGCTTATACTTACTCTGTTTTACTATACTCTATTAGCTGCTGGTGGGCTGTCATAATAAGTGGCTGTATTTATTACCAAAGCTAACGTTATTCTTTAATAGCAAAGCTGACGTTATTCTTTAATTAATTTGACTGAAGTTACGTAACTCATAGTTAAACTCTTTCTTGACAACATAAAATTTTGCAAAGATTTACGTTGATGGTTTTTGGTATGGATTATAACCAGTAATGCAATATTGCTGGCAAAAAATAATTATATTCTGAAAACGATTCTTCAAATATTTACTGTTGGTAATGGAATGATTTTACAAACGTTCTAATGGGACTTACTTTTTACAATAATCTTACAACTAGCATTGCGCAAACATACCTTCAGTAGTCTGGAGTTTCTCAAAAAAAAAAAAAAAAAATAATAATAATTCAATAATATTAGTCCCTCTTATGATAATAGTTAGCTGATGTCTCTGTACATCCGTTTATAATCTCTTGTAAATCATAGCTAGTGGCTGGCAGGCACACCGCTCCTCTCAACCTCTCGCTTCAGACCTGCTACCGATTCACTTCACATCTCGCTTACTACTGACTTCCTACGAACGCTAAAGTGCGGTCTCTCCCGCCAACAATGCTTTCTGGTGCAGACAATCCCTGCTACCATTACAAAATGTATCAATGCGCGGTCTTCCCCGCTCTCTTCTTAAAATGTATCCATACGCGGTCTCTCCCACCCTTTTTAAAATTATATCAATGTGTGGTCTCTCCCGCTGACAATACTTTGGTGCAGCCATTCCCTGCTACCACAATTATTTCCAAAATGACAAATATTAATTATTCCCACTTAATCCTATTTATAAAATATAAACATCTTTCATAAATTGTGGTCTGACAATAGACAATAGAAATAGACACGTCTTGCACTAGAACAAACGAGATATGCATATGCGCAAAACAAAAAATATGGTTCAAAGACGGGCAGAATTATGAACAGGTCCGACTGACAATTTCCTGCTGCGAACCCTGAACGATTAACGAGCTAAGTAGCTTAGAGGAGGGACTCGCACTCGGGCGGTCGGCGGTTCAAACCTCCATCTGACTAGCCAGATTTAGATATTACGTAATGTCCCGAAATCGATTAAGGTGATTGACGAGTTGGATGAAAGGCCACGGCCGATTTTCCTTGCCACCTTTCCACAGTGTAAGCTTGCGCTCCGCTTCTAATAATCACGTCGTCGAAGGGGCTTTAAATACTAAACTTACTTCCTTCCTGGAGCGATTGACGCTTTCTCAGAAACAATTGTGAAGAATTACTTGTAAAACATCTAACACAAAACCCACGGCTTCTGATTTACATTTCATAGTGTTAGGGAGAAACTTCAACTATTTCAGCGATAACCTGGAAGGCCCAAGCGATTCGGGCGGGTAGTATCGGGAGGGGATCGTGTGAAACTGTCCTACGGGGTTGGTGCGTAACTTCTTAGCGTTTTCCCATAAGTTTAATAAACACAACAGATACACATAAAAGAGACTTTAGTAATTAATGATATATTGTCCTTCACTACTTACAGCAGTCTGCCACCGCTGTGGTAACTTATCGATTCTCTGACTGTAGAAATCACGTGATTTTAAGGCTAAGAACTGGTCGAGCCATGTCTGGGGCGCATTTTCATCCGGAAAGGGAGTTCTTTGAACGTTGTTCCATGGCGACCGGGAAAGGTGAAAACCTGAGGATGCAAGATCAGGTGGCTAAGGTGGGTGCGGAATGACTTCCCAACCTAATTTCTGTACAATGTTTTTTTTTTTTTTTTTTTTTTTTTTTTTTTTTTAAGACGTGTATATTTCTATTGTCTATTGTCAAAACCTCAATTTATGAAAGATGTTTATATTTTATAAACAGAATTAAGTAGGAATAATTAATATTTGTCGTTTTGGAAATAATTATGGTAGCAGGAATGTCTGCACCAAAGTATTGTTGGCGGGAGAGACCGCACATTGATATAATTTTAAAAAGGGCAGGAGAGACCGCGTATGGACTACTCAGGACTACTGAAGGTATGTTTGCGCAATACAAGTTGTAAGATTATTGTAAACCGTAAGTCCCATTAGAACGTTTGTAAAATCATTCCATTACCAACAGAAATATTTGAAGAATCGTTTTCAGAATATAATTATTTTTTGCCAGCAATATTGCATTACTGGTTATAATCCATACCAAAAACCATCAACGTAAATCTTTGCAAAATTTTATGTTGTCAAGAAAGAGTTTAACTATGAGTTACGTAACTTCAGTCAAATTAATTAAAGAATAACGTCAGCTTTGCTATTAAAGAATAACGTTAGCTTTGGTAATAAATACAGCCACTTATTATGACAGCCCACCAGCAGCTAATAGAGTATAGTAAAACAGAGTAAGTATAAGCATGTCGCAGTTCGATGTAGCAGTCAGATGGCGATCCAGTAACAGTAAAAAAAGTAAGGAACAGTTTTGGGTTATTGCAGGTAACGACTGAGGGCCACGACGACTACACATTCTATGTTTCGTCGGAATAATCAGCAAATCACTTGTATGCGAAGATTGTACTTATTATTATTGAGAAAGAGAATTAATTTCAAAGGGAAGATTTCATTTGTTATCATTAAGCAAGAGATAGGAATCCTAAGAGAAGGTTTCATAGGTTATTGCAGAAGGGAAGGTTGTACAACAAAAGAGATATAAAGGAGACAGGAAGGTTTCAACCATACTATCCTTTTTCCACCAGATGCATAGCATTAGCTTTTGTAGATGCGCGCAGGTCTTTGTACGGGGAGTTACTGCTTTGTTTGGCCTTAAACATTCCTTTCTTCTCCTTACGTTAGCATAAGGGCACCACTTCTCGTCACCCGGAATGCTCGGTGTTGCTCAGGAGCCAATTGATGACGAGCAGGCGGAGATGGAGACATGGCCAGCCGCTGATTTTTGTGATTTTGGTTTAGAGCGTGCGGTACCCATACACCCGTTCTTCATATTTGCCAGTTCTCGATCACACTGGCGTGGATCACTGTGGATTAACGCGTTCAGACGATCTTCATCAAACCTCGAAGTTCTCCCTGAACGTGGAGAGTGACTAATGTCAAAACGATCCTCATTAAAACGAGAAATCATTTTATTGCTATGTTTCGACCAATGGTATTATCCCTATCATCATCATCATCATCATCAACATGACAGCCTTTCCCCACGTTATGTGGAGTTGGCGTTGCCTTGCTGGATGCTTCTCTTACATAAATGTCTATCCAGTGCTTCTTCTCTGATCCATCCTTTCTCCCTTAAGTCCCCTGCTACCTTGTCCTTCCATCTCAGTTTCGTTCTTCCTCTTCTTCTTGGTCCTTCGATTTCTAGGTCTTCAATTCTTCCCCACACTTTATACTTCCCTCTTCTCTGCACATGTCCATACCATCTTAGCCCACTTTCTTGGATCTTCTTCCCTATAGGCCCCAATTTCAACGTTCCCCTGATGTACTAATTCCTAAGCCTATCCTTCCGTGTCACCCCACTCATCCACCTTAACATTATCATTTCTGCCACTTCCATCTTTTTTCTCTTGGGCTTTTGTAATTGACCAAGTCTCTGCGTTATACAGCATCGCAGGGCTCACCACAGACTTGTAAAGCTTTCCTATCATTCTGCAGCTAACCTTATTATCACACAGTACTCCGCTCAGTTCATCCATCCACTATTTATCCTGTGCTGTATTTCGGCCTCCAGTCCTCCATCACTTTGCATGTAAGAGCCTAGGTATATAAATTTCTAGACCAGCGTCAGTTGTTCTCATTGCAGGTTAATATATAGGTCTTTGGCATTCTTTGTACACTTATACTCTGTTTTCACCATGCTAATTCTCATTCCCCTTTCCTCTAGAGCTTTTCTCCACTGTTCAAGCTTGTCTTGAAGTGCCTCCTGAATGGGGTCACAGATTACAACACCAGCGGCAATGTTCCAAGGTGCCTCTTTTTTCACATCTTTGACTAGTGCATCCATGACAAGGTCGAAGAGATATGGGCAGAAGGCAGATCCCTGATGTAGTCCTACTCTCACTGGAAATGCCCTTGTTGCACCTGCACTGCCCCTGACTTGTATCATTGCACCTTCACACATGCCTTCTACCACCCTGGTATATTTTTCTGGCAGGCATTTACTTCTCAGACATCTCCATATCTCTTGCCTCGGCACTCTGTCATACGCCTTCTCAAGATCGATAAAGGCCATAAGCAGTTCTTGTACTTCTCTGTGCCTTGCCATCAATTGCCTTAGTGCAAATATCGCGTCGGTTGTTCCTCTTCCCGGCATAAACCCAAACTGTTCTTCACATACACGACGAAAATGTTTCTGGCTGCCTCCGCTGATAACGCGCCTCTATTGAACACAAACTGAAGAATATGTCGAAAATGTTGCGAGTTCTCCACTTGGCACTCCATTTTCTAGCGCCAACAGTTACATTCACTGTCTTCAAATGACAAAATGGCAATATGTAAATTCATATAGCAACAGTGGTTCAAATGGCTCTAAGCACTATGGGACTTAACATCTGAGGTCATCAGTCCCCTAGAACTTAGAACTACTTAAACCTAACTAACCTCAGGACATCACACACATCCATGCCCGACGCAGGATTCGAACCTGCGGCCGTAGCAGTCGCTCGGTTCCGGACTGAAGCGCCTAGAAGCACTCTTCCAGCGCGGCCGGCTTAGAGCAACAGTGAACTACAAAAAAAAAAGACAATCGATAAATAAACCCAAAGCTACCGGCATACCTACATACAAAATAAAAATGCTATGAAGTTACACACCAACCTAATAAATGCGGCGGCCGGGGTGGCCGAGCGGTTCTAGGCGCTACAGTCTGGAACCGCGCGACCACTACGGTCGCAGGTTGGAATCCTACCTCGGGCATGGATGTGTGTGATATCCTTAGGTTAGTTAAGTTTAAGTAGTTCTAAGTTCTAGGGGACTGATGACCTAGTCCCATAGTGCTCAGATCCATTTGAACCTGAAATTACCTAGATAAATTAATCAGAGGGCCGACTCATGAATTTACCGTCTTAGATCTTCTGGGTACCTAGAGGCCCGAACTACTCGATTACATTAACATAGAGAGCTGTTGCAGTATCACTGAATATGTCTGTAAATAGTAGGAATGTAAAGAAAGGAAGGAAATTATTTGTGCTTAGCAAATGTGACATAAAGTATATTACAGGTTATATGAGTCGTCAACGTGATACATTTCTCTCTGAGACTATGTTAATGAAAAAAATTGATAAAGTTCAAGAGTAACGTACAGTACGCCTTAGGTATGTACCGAGTAAAGCAATAATTCAGTGGTCGTCAAACGTTTTTGCTCAAGAGCCAATGTTGACATTGTGAGGCTGTACCTAGGGCGGCATCTGTATTGATCTTATTATTAATTGATAACCTACATAAATTAGTATGTTATGAGCGCCCAATTGAGTAGCTATATATAGTAATGACGTGGCTAGTTGACTGCTGGTCCCCAAGTACCGATCGTTAACGATCGTTCGGAGCACTTCCTGCCACTGTTCTCTGTTTCAGACTGCTGTCTGCCTCAGTGACCTCGAAGTTCCGACGCTGTAATCGCCTGACGGAGTACTATTGTATTGTCTGTGTGAACGGATGATTTAAATATTTCACTGCCGGCCACCTAAACGATGCCGTTCCTTAGAATGACGTCCAATTTTATATTTTTAATATTTTTTATTAAGAGCGGTAGCCAATTTTAGCTGTGGTTTGATTGTTCTCTATTTCTTTACCTTTCTAAATTACACTGGAGGAGAGTACGTGGCTTGTTAGCTCAGGAATAAAGCTTCAGATTGTCTTGACGGAGACTAGCAAATCCAAGCGTGTGTTTCCGCGCTCGGTGGCCGGTTCAGGCGTCTCTGTGTGTGGAAAACAGCTTCCCAAGAGGCTGCGGTTTACGGAAGTGAGCGAGGCCACGCCAGACGTGTGGTTTTGTGGGCGCAGGCGGCGTTTGCCTTTGTAGTCCAAGCCACCGCGGGTCTTCCTGTAGGCTGATGTAAGGGGGCCTCATTAGTTAAATTATATTGTCAAACTGTTAATATGACGACCATTCGAGGGCGCGTGTTGATGTACTCTCAGTACTAGAAATATCAACGAGCAGTATTGATGAACCTTAAAATATTCTCATGAGTCACTTCGAAGTGAATATCCTCGGAGTAATGAAGCAACTTAAATCACTTAATGAAAGCAAGTCTTCTGGTCCAGATTGTATACCAATTAGTTTCCTTTCGGAGTATGCATTAACTCCATACTTAACAATCATATACAAACACAGGAAAGTTCCACAGGTCACACCAATATTCAAGAAAGGTAGTAGGAGTAATGTAGTAGTAGTAGTAGTAGTAATCCACTAAATTACAGTCCCATATCGTTAACGTCGATACGCAGCAGGATTTTGGAACATATATTGTGTTCGAACATTATGAATTACCTCGAAGAAAACGGTCTACTGACACACAGTCAACATGGGTTCAGAAAACATCGTTCCTGTGAAACACAAGTAGCTCTTTATTCACATGAAGTGTTGAGTGCCATTGACAAGGAATTTCAGATCGATTCCGTATTTCTGGATTTCCGAAAGGCTTTTGACACTGTACCACACGAGCGGCTCGTAGTGAAGTTGCGTGCTTATGGAATATCGTCTCAGTTGAGTGACCGAATTTGTGATTTCTTGTCAGAGATCACAATTAGTATTAACTGACGGAAAGTCATCGAGTAAAATAGAAGTGATATCTGGCGTTCCCCAAGGTAGTGTTATAGGCCCTTTGCTGTTCAAAATTGTTGAGGCTTTCGTGGCTACTTGTTGACAAACTGCCTATTGGCTTCTGTCTCGGGTTCTTCGGACGGCGTTCATCTAATGATTTTTCTGACGTTTCGCCAGCACGAGTGGCTGGCATTGTCAAAGCTTCACCCTCCATTACCAGTGGTGAACTGGGGCCGAGCTCTTTTTTTAAAAAAAGAGATGGGGCCCCTCCACGCCCGCACCAACGTGGTGACCAAACCAAAAGTTCTACTGTCACCTCCGTCAACACGTAACTTATCTAGTAAGTGGATCACAGGATGCTGGGCTGTGATGTTATCCGTGCGTCTGGGTAAGACTACGCATTAACACGGTCCATCAGGTGATAGATAGTGGACGAAACGCGAGTGAGGGTAGCGATTTGAAGAGCAGAGGGAAAAAAGTGCCATGGCTCGTGCCGTGGGAAAAAAACCTCTGCGACAGTGGGATGGGTAGTAAGAGCAGTAGTGGCTTACTAGCTGCGATAGCTCATGCAAGGTTGGATTTGTTAGTATAGGTATCATGCATCATTACCGTGACAAGCGATGGCGATGTGTCCCAGTTGCTGCAGCTGCTACATTCCTGGAACAATCAAGATCGTTATACAGTAGTGGGAGATCGGCCATAGATCATCTCACTGTGTGAGGGATGTGTGGAGCTTGTTTGCATGCAGTGTACGGTACGGCTTCCCTGTGTGGTGTCAGCTATTCGACAGTGCATTTCAGCTGGATATCCAGTAATGGCGTCTGATTAACAGGGGCTCGCCTGTGCCGTTATGTTTGCGTATGCTTGGCCATAGATGTTATGTCTTTAAGGAGCCGAGCTCGCGGGCGCAGACTATATGTACCTAGTGCGCCAACGTCCGAGGGCTTCTCCGCCGTCATTTCCGGTGCGGTTCTCCTCTTGCTACCTGCGACGGTCGTTGGCTGCAGTACGGGAAGCCAGGATCCGTTTACCTTAAGGCTTTCCTCTTTCTTGTTCAAACTGTTCGCGTGTTTTTGTATTTCTACAGCTTCTCTGAACAAGCGCGTGTGATAGTGCTTCTCTACAGCCAGAACTTCCGTGTCGGCGAATTTTACGTGGTCGGTCTCATTCAGTGCGTGCTCTGCCACGGCCGATTTCTCCACCTGCCCCAACCTGCAATGTCGCTTATGCTCTTTGATCCTGGTGTTAATGGATCATCCAGTCATTCCGACATAAACTTTTCCGCATGTGCATGGTATGCGATGTATTCCCGACATTGCAAGTGGGTCTCTTTTCTCCTTCGCCGATCTAAGACACTCTTTGATCTTCCTTGTCGGTTTGAAAATCGTCTTTACGCCATGTTTGCGCAATATACGGCCGATTCTGTCCGTCACTCTGGGAATGTATGGCAGAAAGGCCGTACCCGACATTTCTTTTTCGGGTTCCTTACTTCGCCGAGTGTTTGGCTCTGTTACACTTCTAATATAATTTGTGGAGTACGCATTGCTCCTCAGGACAGTTTCCAGGTGTTGAATTTCTCATTTGAGGTGTTGCAGCTCACATATTCAGCCTGCTCTCGTTACGAGCGTACTAATCATGCCTCTTTTCTGGCTCGGGTGGTGGTTTGACAGTTTGTGCAGGTATCGGTCCGTGTGAGTCGGTTTTCGATGCACGCTGTGTCCCAGGTTTTCGCTGTCCCTTGTGACCAGCACATCTAGAAATGTCAGTTTCTTGTCCTTTTCTACTTCCATGGTAAATGTTATGTTGGCATGGAGGCTGTTCAAGTGTCTTAGGAAGTCACCGAGCTGTTCCTTATCTATATAAACAATTTGGGAGACAATCTGAGCAGCTGTCGTCGGTTGTTTGCAGATGACGCTGTCGTTTATCGACTAATAAAGTCATCAGAAGATCAAAACAAACTGTAAAACGATTTAGAAAAGGTATCTGAATGGTGCGAAAAGTGGCAGTTGGCCCTAAATAACGAAAAGTGTGAGGTCATCCACATGGGTGCTAAAAGGAACTCGTTAAACTTAAATTACAAGATAAATCAGTCTAATCTAAAAGCCGAAAATTCAACTAAATACCTAGGCATTACAATTACGAACAACTTAAATTGGAAGGAACACAGAAAATGTTGTGGGGAAGACTAACCAAAGACTGCGTTTTTTTTTTTTTTGGCAGGACACTTAGAAAATGTAACAGACCTACTAAGCAGACTGCCTCCACTACGCTTGTCCGTCCTCTATTAGAATACTGCTGCGCGGTGTGGGATCCTTACCAAAAAGGACTGACGGAGTACATCGAAAAAGTTCAAAGAAAGGCAGCACGTTTTGTACCACCGCGAAATATGGGAGAGTGTGTCACAAAAATGATACAGGATTTGGGCTGGACATCAGATCACCAATTTTGCTGACACTGACCTACATAGGGAGGAATGATCAGCACGATAAAATAGGGAAATCAGAGCTCGTACGGAAAGATATAGGTGTTCATTCTTTCCGCTCGCTATACGAGATTGGAATAATAGAGAATTGTGAAGGTGGTTCGATGAACCACCTGGCTGGCACTTAAATGTGATTTGCAGAATATCCATGTAGATGTAGAATGGTCAGCACGTACTGAATGTGTGAGGTCGAGTGTTGAAGGTTTGACAACATTCCCCATTCAGACGTTGACAGAGCTTCAGGAACCAGCCACACGGCGTTAGTGTGCTCTGTTCAATTTTTTCAACTCGCCGTTGTGTGTATCATACCCCTAGTAACTTTATTTTGGAACTCTTCCATTGATTCGTGTTTGCATATAAAAAAAACATTATGGCGATTGTCGGTCCGCCGCGATGCAAAACACTTTTGTTATTTATTTATTTAATCCCACACTAGTTTCAGCGACAAGTATCGCCATCGGCAGTGGGTTCTTTGATTCTAAAACATGCAGAAATAGCATAATTACAAAAGATTCTAAAACATTATTACATGGTGTACTATTTGGTTTTAAATATTGATTCCTGTGAATCCTTTCATAATACCTTGTTTACTGGACGTCAGAGCATGATTTTTATAATTTCTGCGGCTGTTTCCGACATATTTTGTGCGTTTTTCTGTCGCCGGTTTTCTCAGTACATCATGTCATCTGTAACTGCATGAGTGGCTGTTAGTAAAGAAACACAAAACGTGAACTTATGTACGTCAGCGTTGCGATTGCGGTACTGTTGTGTATACAGTTTTGTGTGTACTAGTTTCTTACGTAGTTTGTCATGTACTTACGATCGTCAGACGGCTTGCAGCTATTTATATACACAAAAAATGTAACTTTCGCACCTCGTTCATAATTCAAAACATTACGCCATTTTACTGATAACGACTTCTGATCCTTACTTATGTCTGTGTGCGTGCGTGTTTGTGTTTTCTGTTCTGTGTCCTGTGTCAGTTCTCTTGGAGTGGTAAAGAGTGTGTTGTTGCAAAGCATTGTGTTGTCGTTTATTACGTTTTCTCCTTCCACTACAGCTTTTTGTATGTAATAAGTTCCTTCTGTTGTTAGTCGACAGTATAAACTGTTGCTGTTTTTCAGGATGTTTAGATCACTTTCAATGTTAGTAGGGTGTGGTTTTGGTTCATTAGGTGTTCTGCGTAAGTGTGTAGGGTAGCAGTATTTTGCACCTTACTGTAATATAAGAATTGTTGCAAAGACGATTAATATATTGGTAATTCTGTTATTTATCAGACAATCAGCCTATTGAAATTAATATAGGGAGTATCAGACGGCATAAGACGCGTATTAACTTTAAGAAATTCGCATGTTGCATGAAGTCGGAGTTCAGGTGATATTTTCACGGAGTTTGGCTGGAGCGGACGAGCGGCACAGGTCAAAGGCAGGGCAGAGGGGTGCGGAAGTTTACAACAGACCATTACGAGGCGACATTTCGACCGTCTGACTGGATTACTGAATATGAAGTCGTTGATGACTGGTCGGATAACCAATTCATCCAAAACATCTCAGTGGGCATGAAGAACAGCCAAGTTGTTCAATCTCTTCTGTCACATTGTTATTCGGAGATAAAGACTTCAGACTTCTAAGAGCACTAAATCAACGTTCTGCTGTTGCTGTCGTGGTTGGAACTACTTGGGGAAGCTTAATGCACTTCACTACTTCACATAACATTTCTCCAACTGCAGGCTCTTGTGTAATGTACTTCGTTACATCCCGCATGTTTTTAAGAATAGTTGTTTTTTAATAGTGATATCGGCTAACATATTGAAGTGTAAGCGCAGTCTCTCAATGTCTAGGTCATTTTTGAAAAAACTCAGTTGATTTTTCCAAATTTGTTTCACCTCTGTTTACTACACTACTGGTCATTAAAATTCCCACACCAGGAAGATGACGTGCTAGAGACGCGAAATTTAACCGACAGGAAGAAGATGCTGTGATATGCAAATGATTAGCTTTTCAGAGCATTCACACAAGGCTGACGCCGGTGGCGACACCTACAACGTGCTGACATGAGGAAAGTTTCCAGCCGATTTCTCATACACAAACAGCAGTTGACCGGCGTTGCCTGGTGAAACGTTGTTGTGATACCTCGTGTAAGGAGGAGAAATGCGTACCATCACGTTTCCGACTTTGATGAAGGTCGGATTGTAGCCTATCGCGATTGCGGTTTATCGTATCGCGACATTGCTGCTCGGTTTGGTCGAGATCCAACGACTGTTAGCAGAATATGGTGGGTTCAGGAGGGTAATACGGAATGCCGTGCTGGATCCCAATGGCCTCGTATCACCAGCAGTCGAGATGACAGGCATCGTATCAACATGGCTGTAACGGATCGTGCAGCCACGTCTCGATCCCTTACTCAACAGATGGGGACGTTTGCAAGACAACAACCATCTGCACGAACAGTTCGACGACGTTTGCAACAGCATGGACTATCAGCTCGGAGACCATGGCTGCGGTTACCCTTGACGCTGCATCACAGAGAGGAGCGCCTGCGATGGTGTACTCAACGACGAACCTGGGTGTACGAATGGCAAAACGTCATTTTTTTTCGGATGAATCCAGGCTCTGATTACAGCATCTTGATGGTCGCATCCGTGTTTGGCCACATCGCGGTGAACGCACATTGGAAGCGTGTATTCGTCATTGCCATACTGGCGTATCACCCGGCGCGATGGTGTGGGATGCCATTGATTACATGTCTCGGTAACTTCTTGTTCGCATTGACGGCACATTGAACAGTGGACGTTACATTTCAGATGTGTTATGCCCCGTGGCTCTACCCACCATTCGATCCCTGTGAAACCCTACATTTCAGCAGCATAATGCACGACCACATGTTGTAGGTCCTGTACAGGTCTTTCTGGATACAGAAAATGTTCGACTGCTGCCCTGGCTGCATATTCTCCAGATCTCTCACCAATTGGAAACGTCTGATCAATGGTGGCCGAGCAACTGGCTCGTCACAATCGCCAGTCCCTAATCTTGATGGACTGTGATATCGTGTTGAAGCTGCATGGGCAGCTGTACCTGTGCACGCCATCCAAGTTCTGTTTGACTCAATGCCCAGGCGTATCAAGGCCGTTATTACGGCCAGAGGTGGTTGTTCTGGGTACTGATTTCTCAGGATCTATGTACCCAAATTGCGTGTAAATATAATCGCATGTCAGTTCTAGTATAATATACTTGTCCAATGAACACCCGTTTATCATCTGCATTTCTTCTTGGTGTAGCAATTTTAATGGCCAGTAGTGTAAAAGCATGCACTCTTGTTCAACTGCAGTGACCTGTGTGAGTCCAGTTGAAGCAAACCGCTCAGTAATGCAAGCTTGCACCGCTTCACAAATTTCAATGTAAATAGCCTTGTGGTATTCCTTTGGGGTTTTGGAAGCGTGCGGTGAGCTGGCTTCGTTGTTTTCATACTTTTTTGGTATATTTCGATTCCGAGGAACTGAAGGATCATCAACTTATGAAGGTTTTTCTTTTAAACACAATTCCCAAAAGTGTTCAGAACTATCACGCTTCAATATACATATCAAGCCATCATATATTTTTTCCAGATCAGCAACACTTAGATGATGGCATTGAATTTTTTCATTGACGTCCTCTACTGGGTTCATTGCATGGCAATGAATATGTAAAAAGAAATGAGTCTGTAATTGTAACATTGATTCAAGGTAGCCTGCACGTTTGTAACCTGCTCTGTTTTGTCCTCTGCAGAAAATGTTTCATAAAACTCTAGAAGTTCTTCAAAGTTTTTCAAAGAAGATACTAGAAGCTCACATAGTCCATCGAGTCGGGCACAGAGGTCATAGACCAGCTTGGTCGTTGGCGTTCTGAAAAGTTCCATCCTTTTGTTGGATTCCCTTACGGTGTTTATTAAGTCCTTGGCTAAGGGCATAATATCCCTCACACATGTAAGATGGCGGAGATTGTCTACAACTGCCAACTTTAAACTGTGAGCAGTGCAGTGCACATAACACGCTTTTGGTTGTATATGTGAAACTAATTTTTTAGTCTTTTGAACTCACATCTCATATTCGAGGCACCATCATAGCACTGTCCTCTTAAATTGTCCATTGAAGAATCAAGACGAGCAAAAAAGTCTTTTAAAATAATAAACAGGGTTTGTCATTCAGTGATGGGGGTCTCATATAAGTCAATAAATTCTTTGTTGATGATTAAGGAATCATCGACAGTATGAATACAAAATGACACTTGTTCGTGAATCGAAGAATCACTTGCTTCGTCAACCATAATAGAAAAATGTTCAGTCTTCTTGATTGAAGCCAATGCCTTTCTCAACACAGACTTTCCTAGGAGATCAATGATCTCGCGGACTACCGACTTCGTCCGCGCAGTGGGGCCTGCTGCTTCTCTTCAACCCAAGTAACGTACATTTATGACTGGTTACTACGGTGCTACAGTATTATACTTGACTTGGCCATACTTTGGCATGCAATAGTTTAGTGTCACTGGCTTCTGAAGAAGGCCAAATTAAACTTCCTGGCAGATTATTTTGGCTGAAACGTGGGTAAAGATTGGTTTCTATTTGCAACCGAGGCTAACGTGTTACATGTTCAATTACCACAGTTGTTGACAGGGTTGCGCAATTTTAAAAATTCTTAAATTTTATTATTTATTCTTTTTTCTTTTTCAGATTTTTAATTTTTATTTCGTGCCGCATTATGGGACTATAAATAAACTTTTTGTAAATATTTTCGATATTTATTTCATAGCTCGGTGAGTACCATGGATTAAATCAAATGAGAATGAAATTCTAGATCGTTGAATCGAAAAGATGGCGTGTACATTTATACGAATAATATAAAAAGATATACTATGCATATACAATTGAATTTTGTACTTTATCCATCTTCTGTAACTGTAAGCATGTTTATTGAAAAAATCAGCAGCTAGTTGCAGCATAGTACTGTAGTCAAATGGATCATGCCGATATGTACTACAGTACAGTACCAAGCTGCATACAATTGCATGCTTTTGACATTCGCTAATATTGCAATAATTTTAATCTTCGAAGAAGGACACTATGTAGCTGAAACCGGTTAAGAAACAAAATTTCTATTGAGCAACTGGTTGAAGATTTTGTCAATAAATATATAACTGAATGTGTTGTATCAAAGTACAATATCTTCATATACTAGTTGGATAACTATCATTTCTTTTAGATGAAACGCTACTCGTCAGTTTAGTTCCTGAGGTACGAAACGTTTGGACTTTTTAAACTCATCGAAAATGACAATTTTATAATTTTACTCCACGTGGAAAAGTTTCTGCGGACGCCCCTGCATTCAGCATAAACAAACATGACGCACGGCGCATAAATATTAGGAAAGTCACATTGCTGTATAATTACAGGGTTGCAGAACAATCACTGAATGCAGTCACTTCCATTACATATCTACGAGTATGCATTCGGAGCGTTTTCAAGTGGAACGATCACATAAAATCTCGGAGAAGGCAGATGCCAGACTGAAATTCATTGGGAGAAACCTCGGAAATCCAAACTGAAAAGAGGTTACTTTGGAGACCCTTATAGGATCAACACTCCAATTTTGTTTGTCAGTCTGGTGCCCGATCCACATAGCATTGACGGAGGAGATAGAGAAGATCCAAAGAAGAGAAGCACTTTTCGTTACAGGTTAATTTAGGGAATGAGAAAGCTCCACGGCGATGTTCAGCCAGCTTCAGTTGCAGACGTTGCAAGAGAGGCGTTTTGCATCACTGTGTTGTGTATTGGAAAAAAATCCAAAGTGCACCTTCCTAGAAGAGTCAGCCAACATAATCCTCCCTCCTGCGTGTGTCTCGTGAAAAGACCATGAAGATAAGCAGCAATTGTTCTTCCTGCGGTGCGTTCGATGGTGGCACAGGAAAAGGGTAACTGACAGTGGTATACAAGATATCCTGCGCCTCGTACCGTAAAGTGAATTACAGAATATAGATGTACATCTAAATAGTTGCAGGTCAAATCAGGTGCAAAATTACATCGTACTGAACGACTTGTCGTTGCATCAAGGGCGGAACAAGAGGCAGTAATATAGGATGTCACATACACTCAAAGGACCATCCGATACTACTGTAGCAAGGCTTAAGAAAACCGACGGAAGTGGGGAACGTTCTAAGACAATGCTGCTCAGCACTGTGTCAAATAATAGGCATCGAAATTCCTTTATTGTTCAGAACTGTAAGCAACTGGCGAAGAGCAGCATTAGAGCAGAAACATTTGGCTTTCAAACAGTAGTTTCTGCTAGAATGAAATTTTAATACAGCGGAGTGTGCGCTGCTATGAAATTTCCTGGCAGATTAAAACTGTGTGCCGGACCGAGACTCCATCTCGGGACCTTTGCCTATCGCGGGCAAGTGCTCTACTGACTGAGCTACCCAAGCAGGACTCACGCCCCGTCCTCACAGCTTTAATTCCGCCAGTACCTCGTCTCCTACCTTCCAAACTTCACAGAGCTCTCCTGCGAACCTTGCAGAACTAGCACTCCTGGAAGAAAGGATATTGCGGAGACATGGCTTAACCACGCCTGGGGGATGTTTCTAGAATGAAATTTTCACTCTACAGCGGAGTGTGCGCTGATATGAAACTTCCTGGCAGGGGGCCAACCGCACAATAACCCTGGGTTCGGTGTGGGGCGGAGGAGGGGTGAAGTGCACTGCGGTAGTCGTTGTGCGGTTGTGCACCACTGCGGCTGCGGCGGGGACTTCGCCTCTCCGTCGTTTCTAGGCCCCCGGTTAAAATACAAATACAAATACAAACGTTATGTCTTGTCACGTAACAGCGTGGATGTTATATCCTCGTACCAGCAGTGTCCAGCGACAGATTTGCACCTGGTGTTTAGAATTTGAGCTAATTCTTTCCAGCGTAAATCGGTTCCGCATTAACGCTTTAGCATATCTACCAAGTTTCGCTGCCTTATGATAATTACGGTCCACAATGGACGCCGGTGAGTAGCTACATTATAATTATAACCAAGTGGTACGTGTTTAAGAACACACTGTGTACCAGTAATGGGCACACTTTGCAAATTAGGAAGTAGTAGTATGTTTGACTGTAAGAAACCATACTGTTAACGTATTGTACAATAAACGAGTATGCTTCACCACTATGTGAACCCTCTGGTGAATTTCCTAACGGATTGTCGATTCCTCGTAAACACGGATGGAAAGCCGATTCCTCGTAAACATGGATGGAAAGCGGTCCTCAAAATAGAAAGCAATAGTAACGCAAATACCACTGGGGTCAGTTACGTCACTTACTCTCTACAATACCCATATGAAAACATTCCTATGGAAGCAAACAGAATGTGATGATGGTACCGTATTTTTGAAGAAGGAGCGCCAACACCACATTAGAGTTGCGACATTGAACGTTGCAAAGCAGGATAAAGTGTGAAGCAAAACTAACAACATGCGCTAAAAGCAGCCAAGACTACAACAGCCTAATATATGAATGTCTTCATTTTTCTCGCGGAACGATGAACTGAAGCCTGCGACGGATATCAGACTCTATGAGACAATTACACAATCACTCAGCGGTTATCATAGTTCGTTTTCGGCTACTGCAAATACAGAGACGAAATTCCTGGAGATCTCAATTCCTGCTACGAATTCTGAATGGACCGCATTGGTCGCGAATTGTAGATATGCAAGAAAAACTACAAGATCTTATAAAAGTCTTTCCTATACTAAAAAAGGTTTTATTGATTATATTTGCAATAATATTCTAATGCTATATTTAAATTTTAGTAGCAAATTTAATTTAATATGTTTGTTGCAAGAATACCGTTTAAGTATGAATTTTTCAGGATTCAGTTTGTTCTAACCGTCTACATTCGACTTGAGACACCAAAATATTGGGTTGGTGCATACCCTTCGCAGAGTTTTTCCGTAATTTTAATACACAATGGGTACATACATCTGAGACTTTAGTCATCAATAATATGTTCTCCTTCACTATTTACAACAGTCTGCCAACACTGTGGTAACTTCTCGATTCCGCGAGTGTATAAATCACGTAGTTTTGAACTGGAAAAACTCGTCGAGCCATTTTCAGAGCACATTTTCATCCGGAAATGAGATTCCTTGAAAGTTGTTCGATAGTGAGCGGAAAAGGTGAAAATCTAAGTTCGCAAGATCAGGTGAATAGTAGTAGTAGTATTTACAAATTTATATCAATTTAAAATAATCCAACACAAATACTCATATATTTACAGACTTCTAATTAGAGACGGTCATTAGATTTACTCCTGGTATATAATACTCTTTTTTACAAATAACTTATTAAATAATGTAATGCCACATTGTTCACTCATATCTCACTATCAGTCACTCCACACACATTGTTTCATAACACTTCACTCATTACACACACACACACACACACACACACTCGCGCGCGCGCGCGCACGCACGCACACACACACACAGGTGATCTCTGGGCCATTTTCTGCACCGCAACTTCCCATTTGCTATCCTGAAAAACTGAGTCAGCATCCCTCCATAATGAGTGAGATGTTGAGCTCAGAAACAGGAAGAGGTGTTAGTATTGTGCCATGCATAGCTTTGGGTAAGTATTTCCAGAAAGGAAAAAAAGAAGGAAAAAAACATCAAGTGAAGGTGCTATGTGGAATGTTGGATATTTTACAATCATTATTATTATTATTTATTTGTATAACATTTTTTTATCAAACCCCTACTCTTTTTTAGCTAGGTAATCCTTCAATGTATAAAATATATTGCATAACAGGTACTTTTAAGCTGCCTTTTTAAATAAATGTATTTTTGCAATTTCTTTAATCTCTTTTGGTAATTTATTGTACAGTTTTATTCCTTGGCAGAAAATGCTGTTTTGAGTTTTATGTTTATTTTTTCTTGGTAAATGTAAGTTGAGTCTATCTCTTGATGCGTGGTCATGGACAGAGCTGTTCGTGCAGTAATTACCAATGTTATTTTTAATGTATACAACTGCCTGGTAAATGTATTCACATGGAGCAGTTAAAATCCCCTGTGTTCTGAACAGATCTTTACAATGAGCTCGACTAATATTTTTGGTTATTAGCTCGACTAGTATTTTTGGTTATTAGGTGGGTATGGAATGACTACCCAACACAACTTCTGTATAGTGTTTGTTGTTAGTCTAGCAGAATGCGGGCGGGTGTTCGTTGTTCATGGCTTGCATCTGAAGGACGTCTCAGTTGTTGACAATAATGTCAGCAATGCTGGTTACACCTCGGAGGAGCAATTCGCATTGTACCACACCGTCGCTGTTCCACAAGATGAGTAACATTATCCTTTTGTGGATGCGTAAGGGTCTTTGTAGCGGGAGTTGCTGCTTTGTTTGGGCTCAGCGATTAATTTCTTTTCCTTATGTTAGCAAAAAGACACCTTTTCTCGTTACTAGTAACAATACAAGATAGGAATGGTCGGTGCTGTTCACGTGCCAATTGAATGACGAGCAAACAGAGGTGCGCATATGGCCAACCGTTGAATTTTGTGATTCTGGGTTAGAGCATGTAGTGCCCATGCACCCGGTTTTGAACCTTCCAAAATGCGTGCAAATGTCGTACGATGAAGGAATCATCACAGTTCATCACTATTGACCTCGAGTAGACTGGCGTGGATCATTGTGGACTAATGCGTTCATCGAGCATCGTCAAACCTCGAAGGTCTTCCTCAACGTGAAGATTCACTATTGTCAAAACGATCCTCCTTAAAACTATTTTCTTGCCTTGCAAATGTCTCTGGCTGCCTCTGCTGCTGTCACCCATCTACTGAACTCAAATAGAAGAATATGTCGGAAATCTTCCGATTTCTCCACTTGGCATTACATTTTCCAGCGTTCATAGCGCCAGTCACTATCTCTAAATGGCAAAATGACTATGTGTTAACCCAAGTAGCAACAGTGAATAGCCGGCGCGGTGGCCCAACGGTTCTTGGCGCTTCAGTCCTGAACCGCGCGACTGCTACGGTCGCAGGTTCAAATCCTGCCTCGGGCATGGATGTGTGTGATGTCCTTAGGTTAGTTAGGTTTAAGTAGTTCTAAGTTCTAGGGGACTAATGACCTCAGATGTTAAGTCCCATAGTGCTCAGAGCCATTTGAACCATTTTAACAGTGAATACAAATAAAAAATGACAATCGCTACCTAAACCCATAGTAACCGGAATACCAACATGCAAAACAAAAACGCTACGAACTTTCGCGGCAACGTAATACGTAGCGAAATTGCAACATACCTGAAAGACATTCCTAGACAAATTTCTTCGAACCAAAGGACATAAAATGGTGCGATCGATTCCTTCAAGATGGTACTGTTATCCGCAAAAATCAATTACAAGTTTTATTTCTTTAAATGGATGCCCTAGTTTCTTTATCCAAGTTCAAGCTAGGAACGGGAGGAAGATTAGGTTTAACGGGCCGTCGACAACAGGATGATTACATGCGGTACACGAGCCCTTATTGAGGATGGATATAGAATGAAATCGGCATGTCCTGCTCAGAAGGACCATCCACGTATTTGCCTTAGGCGATTTAGATCAAAGCACGGAAAACCGAAATCTGGATAACCAGCCAGGGATTTGGGTCGCCAGCCACCCGAATGCGAGTCCTCAGAGAAAAAAAAATTCTATATGCATGTGATCGTACCTGTCTTAGGCTAAAATTGGTTGTTTTGAATTGCAAGTTTTAAATCTAATGTAAGATCATTTCACTAGAACAACTCCTTCAATTTCATGGATGAATTTCTATCTAAAAACTGTTAGTCTGTTAAAAAAATTTAATAAACTTTTAAAGAATAGTTGCATAGGTAGTACCGAACCATAACACGTCCATTAATGTTAACATTAATCGTGTAGACATAGCCTGTAAAGTGACTCGTCCCACATCATTTCGATCAAAGAATCGTTTATATGATTTACGGAACATATAAATAACTGACAAACTCTTTTGATATACAAATAAAAATTTGCGAACTAATTTCTATTACAGGTGGGAAAAAACTTTAATTCAAAAGGCGGTATTTTGTTTGTTGCAGGTTTTGTAGGCATATGAGATTTTGCTGTCCCGAATGGTACCTAGTGGTCATATGCTACTGCGCTGCCTTTCAGAATAGGATTATTTTTACGAAATCTAATTACGTAAAGTGTAGAACTCAAATCCACACCGGTTGAGGTGGCGCAGTGGTTAGGACACAAGACTCGCAATCGGGAGGACGACGGTTCAAATCCCCGTCCGGCCATCCAGATTCAGGTTTTCAGAGATTTCCGTATATCGCTTACGACAAATGCCGGAATGGTTCCTTTGAAAGGACACGACCGATTTCCCTCCCCAGCCATCCCTTATCTGAACATGTACTCCGTCTCTAACGATCTCGTTGTCGACTGGACTTAAACTCTAATCTTCCTTCCTTCCTTCAAAAACTAAAACGAATAGTGGAGGTTTCCATTTGGAAAAAAAAGGTTGATCTTTTCACTGATAAGAATGCAGTCAAGGAGAAAACTAATGACAACATCTTATGTCACCATCTCAAACCAGTCGCGATCATGAGTCTTCCCGAACAAAAACTTACTACAAGCGTAGATACACTCTTAAGACAAAACAAAACGACCTACCACGAAGAAGTTATCCGAATGGAACGGAAATCGATAGATGTGATGTACATAAACAGACAAAAAAAAAAAAGATTACAATTTCAGAAAAACTGGATGATTTATTCAAGAGAATGAGATTCACAAACCAAGTAAGTAAATAACGAGATGGTCCGTCTCTGGCCCTTGTGCAAGCAGTTATTCGGCTTGCATTGATACAGTTTTTATACTTACATGAATATGGTGTCTGTCCGAAAGAACAGACACCAGTCCATATAAGTATATAGTTCTGGCAATGACCTTCCTCTTCTGTGCGGATGCACACATATTACCCGAACTCTTACGGGACTTGGTAAGAATGTCTTCCACGAGTAATGAGTGTGTTGGGTAGGGACACCACGAATGTAGTGTGTGGACATATAAGGTGAGAATGTTGGTCTCGCGTGAGACGTGCGCGAGATAGTCCCTGCAGTCGCACTACCCTCTGTGCCATCGGTGGCTCAAATGGATAGAGCGTCTGCCATTTAAGCAGGAGATCCCGGGTTCGAGTACCAGTCGGGGCACACATTTTCACCTGTCCCCGTTGATATATATCAACGCCCGTCAGCAGCTGAAGTTATTAATATATAATTCTAATTTCGATAGAGTTTTTGGATATACTCCTGAGGAATATCGTGCCAAATTCTGTACAACTGACGCTTTAGATCGTCAAAATCCCGATCTGCTTGGAGGGCCTGCCCATAATGCTCCATAAGTTTTCAGTTGGGCAGAGATCCGGTGACCTTAATGGCCAACGTAGTGTTTAGCAAACACGAAGAAAAGCAGTAGAAACTCTCGCTGTGTGCGGGTGGGCATTATCTTGCTGAAACGTAAGTCCAGGATTGGGCGTAGAATGTCGTCGACGTACCGCTTGTCTGTAAGGGTGCCGCGGATAACAACCAAAGGGATACTGCTATGAAAAGAAACGACACGCCAGACCATCACTCCTGGTTGTTGGGACATTGGCGGGTGGCAGTCACGTTGGTATCTTAACTGCTGCCCGGGGTGCCTCCAGAACACGGCTTCGCTAGTCATATGGGTTCATTTCGAAGCAGAACTCATCGCTACAAACAATTCTACCACAGTCAGTGAGATTTCACGCCGAAGGCATGTCTGGAGGCGCCCCGGACGGCGGTGGGATATCAACCTGACTGTCGCCCCCATACGACCCAACAACCAGAAGCGACGATCTCGCACGCCATTTCATTTCAAAGCCAGATACCTTTAGTTGTCATCCGCGGCAACCTTAGATCACAACGGTACGCCGACGATATTCTACGCCCTCTTTGGCTACCCTTCATGACAAGGCATCTTGGGTTTACATTTCAGCAAGATAACGCCCACCACACAGGGTGAGAGTTACTACTGCTTGTCTTTGTGCTTTTTAAACCCTGCCTTGGTCAGCAAGGTAGCCGGATTTCTTCAAGATTGAGCATGTTTGAACACTATGCACAGGGCCCTCCAACCATCTCGAGATTTTGACGATCTAACTCCAGTTTTTCTGAAACTGTAATGACTTTTTTTGTCTGTACAGGGTATCCAATGGTCATGACCGGGCCAAATATCTCACGAAACAAGCGTCAGACGAAAAAACTACAAAGGACGAAACTTGTCTAGCTTGAAGGGGGAAAGCAGATGGCGCTATGGTTGGCCCGCTAGATGGCGCTGCCATAGGTCAAACGGATATCAACTGCGTTTTTTAAAATAGGAACCCCCCTTTCTTACTACATATTCGTGTAGTACGTAAAGAAATATGAATGTTTTAGTTGCACCACTTTTTTCGCTTTGTGATAGGTGGCGCTGTAATAGTCACAAACACATGGCTCACAATTTTAGAAGAACAGTTGGTAACAGATAGGTTTTTTAAAATTAAAATACAGAATGTAGGTACGTTTGAACATTTTATTTCGGTTGTTCCAATGTGATACACGTACCTTAGTCAACTTATCATTTCTGAGAACGCATGCTGTTACAGCTTGATTACTTGTAAATACTACATTAATGCAATAAATGCTCAAAATGATGTCCGTCAACCTCACTGAATTTGGCAATACGTGTAACGACATTCCTCTCAGCAGCGAGTAGTTCGCCTTCCGTAATGTTCGCACATGCATTCGCAACGCACGTTGTCAGGCATTGTCTACATCTACATCTACATCTACATCCATAATCCGCAAGCCTCCTGACGGTGTGTGGCGGAGGGTACCTTGAGTACCTCTATCGGTTCTCCCTTCTATTCCAGTCTCGTATTGTTCGTGGAAAGAAGGATTGTAGGTATGCTTCTGTGTGGGCTCTAATCTCTCTGATTTTATCTTCATGGTCTCTTCGCGAGATATAAGTAGGAGGGAGCAATATACTGCTTGACTCTTCAGTGAAGTTATGTTCTCGAAACTTTAACAAAAGCCCGTACCGAGCTATTGAGCGTCTCTCCTGCAGAGTCTTCCACTGGAGTTTATCTATCATCTCCGTAACGCTTTCGGGATTACTAAATGATCCTGTAACGAAGCGCGCTGCTCTCCGTTGGATCTTCTCTATCTCTTCTATCAACACTGTCTGGTACGGATCCCACACTGCTGAGCAGTGTTCAAGCAGTGGACGAACAAGCGTACTGTAACCTATTTCCTTTGTTTTCGGACTGCATTTCCTTAGGATTCTTCCAATGAATCTCAGTCTGGCATCTGCTTTACCGACGATTAATTTCATATGCTCATTCCATTTCAAATCACTCCTAATGCCTACTCCCAGATAATTTATGGAATTAACTGCTTCCAGTTGCTGACCTGCTATATTGTAGCTAAATGATAAGGGATCTATCTTTCTATGTATTTGCAGCACATTACACTTGTCTACATTGAGATTCAATTGCCATTCCCTGCACCATGCGTCAATTCGCTGCAGATCCTCCTGCATTTCCGTACAATTTTCCATTGTTACAACCTCTCGTACACCACAGCATCATCTGCAAAAAGCCTCAGTGAACTTCCGATGTCATCCACAAGGTCATTTACGTATATTGTCAATAGCAACGGTCCTATGACACTCCTCTGCGGCACACCTGAAATCACTCTTACTTCGGAAGACTTCTCTCCATTGAGAATGACATGCTCCCTTCTGTTATCTAGGAACTCTTCAATCCAATCACACAATTGGTCTGATACTCTATATGTTCTTACTTTGTTCATTAAACGACTGTGGGGAACTGTATCGAAAGCCTTGCGGAAGTCAAGAAACACGGCATCTACCTGTGAACCCGTGTCTATGGCCCTCTGAGTCTCGTGGACGAATAGCGCGAGCTGGGTTTCACACGACCGTCTTTTTCGAAACCCATGCTGATTCCTACAGAGTAGATTTTTAGTCTCCAGAAAAGTCATTATACTCGAACATAATACGTGTTCCAAAATCCTACAACTGATCGACGTTAGAGATATAGGTCTATAGTTTTGCACATCTGTTCGACGTCCCTTCTTGAAAACGGGGATGACCTGTGCCGTTTTCCAATCCTTTGGAACGCTACGCTCTTCTAGAGACCTACAGTACACCGCTGCAAGAAGGCGAGCAAGTTCCTTCGCGTACTCTCTGTAAAATCGAACTGGTGTCCCATCAGGTACAGCGGCCTTTCCTCTTTTGAGCAATTTTAATTGTTTCTCTAACCCTCTGTCGTCTTCTTCGATATATACCATTTTGTCATCTGTACGACAATCTAGAGAAGGAACTACAGTGCAGTCTTCCTCTGTGAAACAGCTTTGGAAAAAGACATTTAGTATTTCGGCCTTTAGTCTGTCATCCTCTGTTTCAGTACCATTTTGGTCACAGAGTGTCTGGACATTTTGTTTTGGTCCACCTACCGCTTTGACATAAGACAAAATTTCTTAGGATTTTCTGCCAAGTCAGTACATAGAACATTACTTTCGAATTCATTGAACGCCTCTCGCATAGCATCACACTACATTTCGCTTCGCGTAATTTTTGTTTGTCTGCAGGGCTTTGGCTGTGTTTATGTTTGCTGTGAAGTTCCCTTTGCTTCCGCAGCAGTTTTCTAACTCGGTTGTTGTACCACGGTGGCTCTTTTCCATCTCTTACGATCTTGCTTGGCACATACTCATCTAACGCATATTGTGCGATGGTTTTGAACTTTGTCCACTGATCCTCAACACTATCTGTACTTGAGACAAAACTTTTGCGTTGAGCCGTCAGGTACTCTGTAATCTGCTTTTTGTCACTTTCTCTAAATAGAAAAATCTTCCTACCTTTTTTAATATTTCTGTTCACAGCTGAAATCATCGATGCAGTAACCGCCTTATGATCGCTGATTCCTTGTACTGGGTTAACTGTTTCAAATAGTTCGGGTCTGTTTGTCACCAGAATGTCTAATATGGATCACAATAGCAAATATCCTTCGACTTTCCCCACAGAAAGAAATCTGCAGACGTCAGATCCGGTGAAGGTGCGGGCCATGGTATGGTGCTTCGACGACCAATCCACTTGTCATGAAATATGCTATTCAATACCGCTTCAACCGCACGCGAGCAATGTACCGGACATCCATCATGTTGGCAGTACATCGCCATTCCGTCATGCAGTGAAACATCTTGCAGTAACATCGGTAGAATTTTACGTAGGAAATCAGCATACAATGCACCATTTAGATTGCCATCGATAAAACGGAGGCCAATTATCCATCCTCCCGTAGTGCCGTACCATACATTAACCCGCCAAGGTCGCTGATGTTCCACTTGTCGCAGCCATCGTGGATTTTCCGTTGCCCTATAGTGCTTATTATGCCGCTTTCCGTTACCGCTGTTGGTGAATGACGCTTCGTTGCTAAATGGAACGAGTGCAAAAAATCTATCATCGTCCCGTAATTTCTCTTATGCCCAGTGGCAGAACTGTACACGACGTTCAAAGTCGTCGCCATGCAATTCCTTGTGCATAGAAATATGGTACGGCTGCAATCGATGTTGATGTAGCATTCTCAACACCGACGTTTTTGAGATTCCCAATTCTCGTGCAATTTGTCTGCTACTGATGTGCGGATTAGCCGCGACAGCAGCTAAAACACCTACTTGGGCATCATCATTTCTTGCAGGTCGTGGTTGACGTTTCACATGTGGCTGAACACTTCCTGTTCCCTTAAATAACGCAACTATCTGGCGAACGGTCCAGACACTTGGATGATGGCGTCCAGGATACCGAGCAGCATACATAGCACACGCCCGTTGGGCATTTTCATCACAATAGCCATACATCAACACGATATCGACCTTTTCCGCAATTGGTAAACGGTCCATTTTAACACGGGTAATGTATCACGAAGCAAATACCGTCCGCACTGGCGGGATATTACGTGATACCACATACTTATACGTTTGTGACTATTACAGCGCCATATATCACAAAGCGAAAAAAGTGGTCCAACTAAAACATTCTTATGTCTTTACGTATTACACGAATACGTAATAAAAAATGGGGGTTCCTATTAAAAAAAACGCAGTTGATATCCGTTTGACCTATGGCAGCGCCATCTAGCGGGCCAACCATAGCGCCATATGGTTTCCCCCTTCAAGCTGGACAAGTTTCGTTCTTTGTAGTTTTTTCGTTTGATGCTTATTTCGTGAGATATTTGGCCCGCTCACGATCAATGGACCACCCTGTATATGTACATCACATATATCGATTTGCGTCCCATTAGGATAATTTCTTCGTGGTAGCGGGCCAACCATAGCGCCATATGGTTTCCCCCTTCAAGCTGGACAAGTTTCGTTCTTTGTAGTTTCTTCGTTTGATGCTTATTTCGTGAGATATTTGGCCCGCTCACGATCAATGGACCACCCTGTATATGTACATCACATATATCGATTTGCGTCCCATTAGGATAATTTCTTCGTGGTAGGTCTTTTTATTTGCCTTACAGTCTTACAGTGCATTTAAACGTCGCGATTTCCAAATATTTCAGCTAACTTTGGGATACTCCAGTATCGTGAAAACCGGGAGTCTCGAAAATCATACAAAATTCCAAAAAAGTCACAAGCTTTGTTTAACAGAGGATTCTGTTGAGTTGCGGTCCTGAGGTTTAGCCTACATGGATTGGTTCCTGAGCGGAGTGGCTGTACCAAACATTCCTCAAGAAAAAGGCGCTCATTCACATGCTGACCTGTCACGTTTCCTGAGTTCATAGATGGAAGCGACAAACCATAGGACGTTGAGGGAAGGCAAGGCAGAAACGAAATCATGTTCCACTAAGAAAACGTATCGAAAGACTGGTTTTATCGAACGTACGTGTAAACGAGATTAAGATATAGCATTTACCTCATCTATATGCTCGAATAGCAGTAATCTGCACACCTGTGTTCACGATCTGAGAGCTGAGTGTAGTACAAATATTAGTGAGTGCACACTTCGATTGTATACAGTGTAAATTATGAAGTTGCCAAAGTTGTGAAGGTTTTTCGCTGTTATTAAGACAAGTAGATGACACAGTTATTTCTCATATTTTTGGACAAATGATATTCAGATAATGTCTTTAACTGAATTGCAATTTCTTAGAAATTATGCTGAAGCGATGTAGTAAGCAGTAAACAAATTATGTAAAATGTTGTAATATATTAATCATAACATAATGTTATTTTTTAAAAATCTTAGGCATTTGTGGTTGTTAAAATTGAAGATAACGCTCAATAGGAGGGAGGAGGTGGGGGTGGAGGCAGTAACAAACTTGACGTCCTTCCCCTCTTCCAGAACCCGCCCACAGATCTGCACATATTTCAAACGAACAACTTTGCTTCTACATTTTTCGTTGCCTACAAACTATACCGCTTCTTGGTGACTGTCATCACTTTATACATGGTGTAGCTAAATACCCTTTACAGTCTTTGATGACTTGCAGAGGGAACCAAGAGAGTTAAGTTGTGCTAGCAAACATAACGTTTCTCCACTGCACGAATACAAGATGCTCTCTAATTGCTGCTGCCTTTTGCCTGGGTCCACTTACAACTAGGGCTCGGCGTGACGACCGCCGAAGTCAGCATAGATACGGTACCTCCGTACCATGTCCCGGTACGTACGATTCCCAGTCCCTGGTCCTCCAACATCTACTGCAGCCATAATCCGCACCATAGGTATTCCTTCGATGCTTTAGGAGTTTCGTTAATCAATGTGACCCATGACACGTCTAGCAGGATGAAGTCGGGAAAAGGTGCAGACCAGGCAGTCGGGGTACAACGACCTATCCAATGTTCCACAAATCATTGGTCCAGATGATATCGAATCACACGTGAAAGGCCGGCCGGTGTGGCCGAGCGGTTCTAGGCGCTTCAGTCTGGAACCGCGCGACCCCTACGGTCGCAGGTTCGAGTCCTGCCTCGGGCATGGATGTGTGTGATGTCCATAGGTTAGTTGGGTTTAAGTAGTTCTAAGTTCTAGGGACTGATGACCTCAGATGTTAAGTCCCATAGTGCTCAAGGCCATTTGAACCATTTTGAACCACACGAGGCGGTGCGCCATCGTGCTGGAACCAAATGTTTTTACAGACATATCTTTCAAGAGCCAGTGCAGTACGCTGTCAAGGAACTGCAAGTACGTGGCTTCCATGAGATGTGGAAGAATGTATGGCCCATTCACACTTCCATCCAGGAACCTTTTCTAAATGCTCAGATCGTATCGTTCCTAAACCCATGACGGCGCGCAGCATGCGGGTTTTCATCAGACCACACATGACTTTTGTGGAAACTGAGAACGCCTTCCCTGGTGAACTTGGCTCCACGCGTGGAAAGGATCCACCATGGGAAATCGGGCTCGTCCACGCAACTGGGCAAGAACTACCTGCAGAATGGGCTGGTGATGCAAAATCCTGTGGCTGTATTGGGTGTACCTTCTGGGGTGGTAGAGGCGTAGCTGCTGCTCGTGCAGAACACGCCAGTCTGTCTGCTATGTTTCTAGTAGTCATCACTCCATCCTCTTTCACTGCATGTAGCACAGTCTCTTCAAACTCGGGTGTGCGGCGCCACAGTGGAGCACCACAGTCGTCCTTGTTGGCGGTAAGTTACCCTTCTCCGTGATCCGCTGGTACACCGTATCAAACAGGGAATGCGAAGATGTCTGGTGGTGTGAAAAACGCTCTGCATGCAACTGACGAACAGTCCCCTCATTGCATCGAACTTCGCCGTACAATAACATCACGTCGTCATATTCCGCAAACGTGTAGTTCACTATGGTCAACGGCAACAAGCGAAAAATGAAAGGTACGTACAGCTTTCATTCTGTACTACAGTGAATGATTACTGCTGTACAATAGTACAGTATGAACAAAGACCACAAACACAACAACAAGTACAAATCTCTCTGGCCAGGTACAGCAGCCAGAATGAGCAAAGATTACAAGCACAACAGCAGATACCAACCTCTCTGGGCGGATCACAAACTCAGCTGAATGTCATGTAAACAAGCCTGTAGTGGGCATGGAACACCGGGTGATCGGTGAATGATGTACGTAATACCCCAGTCAGTGGCGCCGAAAATTAGAGGTATTTGAGCTGTGTAGTGGTTTCTTGCGGAATGGTGTGTTTCCGGACATGAGTTCTCGTGATAAACTGAACTGTCTTGGTCTCCACTACAAGTCCTCAACGTCTGTAAAGGGACTTTAGTTACACCCTGCATAATTTGAAAATATTTACCGACTCTGAATTTTTTAATGAAGGAAAGTGGAAATTTTCCAGTTACACAAGACTGCAGTCGTGAGGATGTAACCTCTCCCTCACTTATCGACCTTAATGACAGTGAAAAATTAATCCGCGTGTACCTAATGGAAATTTGGGAAAAGCAATCGTCACCGAATTTAATCTGTCGCTAATGAGGGAGGAAAGGGTTACATCTAAATGAAAGGAAAAATGCAAATGAAATTGGTGGAAATTAATTTTGAAAAGGGGTAAAGCTAATAAAGAAAGTAAATGTGCGGCCGTTACGTTAACAATTAACTAGCGGTAATTAGATATTTGAGATTTGGGGGAAATTACGGTCGCCAGTCCTATGGACAATTACTATAGTAACTGAAAAAAAAGGTTATTACACATATAATTAGCACTAGAAGTGTGGCAACTGAAGGTTGACACGTGTAGTGTGAAAAATGAAAGTTTGTCAGAAGTGATAAATTTCGCTACACTCTGACTTAATTTAGCAAAAGAATTAATAAAACCGGAAAATTGAAAGTTAATTTAATGACTGAAATTAATAGTGAGCTTTGTTTCTGAAGCACATCGAAATTCAGTAAAATACGGTTAGTCTTGGGCTACCTCAACAATAATTCCAAAAGCTACTTGAATCTACACAATTTAGAAATAAGAGATTTAATTTTGAACTTGAATTAAATGATTCTGAACAATCAACAATAGTAAAATTTAGTACGTACCAAGCTGAGCTGCAGTCACAGGTAAGCTAAAATACGGTAACAAACCTCCCACTCTTAATTTGTGCTTGTATAATCTAAATATTGTAGCCAGCTATGAATACCTTAACTGAACTTTGAAATTAAAACAGTGAAATCGAATGATATTACTTTAATACTGGCGTTTGAATTTCAACGACACTCGGGTTCATTCCGGAAAAGGAAGGGACCCTGCTTGGTAATGCAATTGGGACAATGAGCAACAAAGGTTCATGCTACGTTGCTGTAATTTAGTGAGAAAAATTTAACAGTTTGAAAAGCTGAGGTCTGCCATACAGTTCTAAAACTTTACGTGCTTTTAGTCTTCCTTGTTGGTTGATTGAAGGTTTGAAGTCGTCGGTCGAGGAGGTGGCGACAGTCACTCATTGTCGGCCGTCGCTGTTGCAGAAGCTGGATATTGGCGCGCCTTCTTCTCGACACGGTCTCCAGCTGAAACGGGCTCTTGATGTGTGCTAGCTAACGCTTCCCGTCCGCGACACCATATCAGAAACTAACATAGCAAATCGAGCGTAATTACATGCTGCCAAACCCCGAAAGCGCGGCAACTCGTGGGAGCGTCACACAACACACCTGCTCCACTGCCGTCCTCCAGCCAGACTCTCTCAGAGTTAACACTCCCAAAGATCCTAAACACTTTGGTTCTCCACACGACCTATCGATGTATTCGTTCGATAGCATAGTTTTCCCTAGGCAAGACCCAGCGTAAAAGTACAAATAGTATTTACAAAACAAACCAATTATACATCGACATAAATGCATATATATATATATATATATATATATATATATATATATATATATATATATATATATATATACACAAATAATAAAACAGTTACAATATATAGAGACACAGAAATATCATATCTTCAGGTAACAAGATAAGGAAAAATCTATAGTACAATAGATGGAAATAGAAGGACATGCATTTCTGGCGTTACAAGGAGATACTCGGTTTCACTTATTTTGCAAACATTAAGGAAATGTGTTTCTTGCAGTTTTCCCGGCGGATCGACTATTATGTCGTCTTTCGGTCGTGCATCCGGGATGTTATCAGTTTATACCCCGATATTTCGGCTGACATCTTTCAGCCATTTTCACGGTGAGTAGCTTGCAAGATTTTTAGATCACTTTACGCTGTACGTGGAGTAACGGCATCTGCTCCAGAGATCTTGCAAACGAGTCACCTTGAAAATGGCTGAAAGGTTGTCAACCGAAATATCGGAACAAGAATAAATAATACCCCAGGTGCTTGCCCGAAAGATAATAGAATAAGAAATCGGTTATTAATAATATATAAAATTACAGTTACTGCACCTGTTACCAATTCCCACACCTGTTACCAATTCCTACAAGTAAAGCACTAATTTCTGTCATAAATAATGCATAAACTCCTAAGCTGCCAGTAGAAGTACACTCTTTCTCAGAGAACACACACACAGAACACTGGACACAGTCACCGACATGCGTAACTTCAAAAATGGTTCAAATGGCTCTGAGCACTATGGGACTTAACATCTGAGGTCATCAGTCCCCTAGAACTTAGAGCTACATAAACCTAACCTAAGGACATCACACACATCCATGCCGGAGGCAGGATTCGAACCTGCGACCGTAGCAGTCGCGCGGTTCCGGACTGAAGCGCCTAGAACCGCTCGGCTACCGAGGCCGGCTGCGTAACTTCTGACGTGCAAACTCCAGACAGCCGCCAGTTCTATACAATTCAGCTCTTACTACAGGGTGTCCATAAAGTCTTTCTACACACTTCAGTTCTTACTACAGGGTATCCATAAAGTCTCGCTTCACTTGCAAGAATAATAATGTGTAAACTATTAAAGACAGAGCATCATGATATGTTGTAAACCGCATAGCAGCTCTCACTTTTTTCCTGTTATGCCATCCGGCCGCTGTGACTCGAATCCTGCCTCGGACATGGATGTGTGTGATGTCTTTAGGTTAGTTAGGTTTAAGTAGTTCCAAGTCTAGGAGACTGATGACCTCAGATGTAAAGTCCCATAGTGTTCAGAGTAATTTTGAACCTGTTATGCCAGAATTTCAAGCTGTGTTCCACTCGTCGCTCGTAGAAAACCAAGGCGATATTCGAGTTCTGCTCTTGTACGGGTCGGCATTGCTGCATCAACAGTTGTGGTTGCTTCATTGGTTCTGCTCGAAAGGAAGCAGTGTCATTGACTGGTGTTGTGAACGCACTAACCTTGACGTAAGGTAACAAAAGAAGCCTAATGGCGTGACGTCTGGAGGGCGCTGGGGCAACACCGACTCAAAGGAAGGCCTCGGCGCTTGTTGGTGACGTCATGTCAGCTAGGCATGGCGAACGCCAGGTCTGTTGCAGGCAGAACCGCCTGGGCGTGCTTATCACTATAAATCTCTTATTTTTGGACAAACTGTTTGGTATTGTTTTGGATTCTGCAGTTTTATTTAGATGAAAGGTTTTCTTACTATCGTAAAGCTTCAAATGAAGATCATAGTTCTGTATTACTGAATCCTGTCGAAACAAACGTTAGATCAATATTATTCATTTATTTTAGTTCGACATCGTTATTTGTAAATGTGAACTAATTTACATGTGTAAATGTCCAACTGTTGCCAGTCATTAGATTACAGTCAAACATGCACATTAGAAAAGATAAATATTCTCCTCTTGCAACTGAAAGGAGAAACTTTATAAGATAAAAAAATTTATTTGATAAAACAATTATCTCTCTTTTGCCTCTTCTTCTGTCCCCACCCCCTCCACCAACGTGTACAATCGCAAGATGTTTCATTAACATTTAGTGCTCCTCACCCCATAGTCAACCAAGATACCTACAGAAGAGCACCAATATGTTCACAGTTTCTTGTAAAAGCAACCAAGTACAAATGTAACTTCCTCAGATTTACAAATAAAGCAAAGAAGCATGAATTCTGTTGCTGCTGGACCATGAAGTTGTTTTTGTATGTCAATCCTTAAAACAGGTGGAAATTTAAGTTCAGGAGTACACTATTTATTAAGAAGTGTAATGAATTGTACAATTAATTGATTGCAGAAATCTCTCAGAAGAATGTGTGTTGGTCAACTACCGCCAATAGTTTCACATTTTCCTGTGTCAGAGAGGGAGACACCACCATTATGAGTATGTCTGCAACAGGCCTGGCGTTCGCCGTGCCTAGCTGACGTGACGTCACGAACAAGCGCCGAGGCCTTCCTTTGAGTCGGTTTTGGCTGGGGTCACACGATGCGACCGTCACGACCCATCCATTTCTCAGGAAATGTCATACAGCACGTTCCGCACGTTCAGATTCCAATGTTGAGCTGCACTATTATGCTGAAAAATTATGGACGGCTGCAGTTCTTCGATATGTGGTAGCAGGAACTGTTCGAGCGAGGCGGCCTAAAAGCTACATCAAATACTGAATGGGGCGTGTTATGCATTTTAACTTTTCTCTCGTTTGAATTCTTAAATTACTATGACTGAATAATATCTAGTTAGTTGAATGGAAACTTTTGGGCGTGGGAAGTTGCTTCCCCAGTATTTTTAAAACAAATATCTCCCACTCTCACAAGTATTTATTTAATTCATATTTGAATTCTCACCTCTATGTAGCAAAATGATTAATGGTACCTAAGGGCAGTTACAGTTCGTAATCATACTCTGTCTGCCTCTTGATGTCGAAGTCAGCACCTGGAATAAAATTTCTGTGGATCTGCAGAATTCTGGCCATCTTAGACACCGACAATTCTTAAAATAGTCAGAGGCACAATCGTACGCCGTGGAGTAGCCGTTTGGGTTCTGTCGTGTTCTCACTCTGCAGCAAGGGAATCAGTGTGCAAGTTGTGCAATTTCGATAAAAGTCCAGAAATTGTTGTTGTTGTTGTGGTCTTCAGTCCTGAGACTGGTTTGATGCAGCTCTCCATGCTACTCTATCCTGTGCAAGCTTCTTCATCTCCCAGTACCTACTGCAACCTACATCCTTCTGAATTTGCTTAGTGTATTCATCTCTTGGTCTCCGTCTACGATTTTTACCCTCCACGCTGCCCTCCAATAATAAATTGGTGATCCCTTGATGCCTCAGAACATGTCCTACCAACCGATCCCTTCTTGTAGTCACGTTGTGCCACAAACTTCTCTTCTCCCCAATCCTATTCAATACCTCCTCATTAATTATGTGATCTACCCATCTAATCTTCAGCATTCTTCTGTAGCACCACATTTCGAAAGCTTCTATTCTCTTCTTGCCTAAACTATTTATCGTCCACGTTTCACTTCCATACATGGCTACACTCCATACAAATACTTTCAGAAACGACTTACTGACACTTAAATCTATACTCGATGTTAACAAATTTCTCTTCTTCAGAAACGCTTTCCTTGTCATTGCCAGTCTACATTTTATATCCTCTCTACTTCGACCATCATCAGTTATTTTGCTCCCCAAATAGCAAAACTCCTTTACTACTTTAAGTGTCTCATTTCCTAATCTAATTCCCTCAGCATCACCCGACTTAATTCGACTACATTCCATTATCGTCGTTTAGCTTTTGTTGATGTTCATCTTATATCCTCCTTTCAAGACACTATCCATTCCGTTCAACTGCTCTTCCAAGTCCTTTGCTGTCTCTGACAGAATTACAATGTCATCGGCAAACCTCAAAGTTTTTATTTCTTCTCCATGGATTTTAATACCTACTCCGAATTTTTCTTTTGTTCCCTCCACTGCTTGCTCAATATACAGATTGAACAACATCGGGGAAAGGCTACGACCCTGTCTCACTCCCTTCCCAATCACTGCTTCCCTCGACTCTTATAACTGCCATCTGGTTTCTGCACAAATTGTAAATAGCCTTTCGCTCCCTGTATTTTACCCCTGCCACCCTTAGAATTTGAAAGATAGTATTCCAGTCAACATTGTCAAAAGCTTTCTCTAAGTCTACAAATGCTAGAAACGTAGGTTTGCCTTTCCTTAATCTAGTTTCTAAGATAAGTCATAGGGTCAGTATTGCCTCACTTGTTCCAATATTTCTACGGAATCCAAACTGATCTTCCCCGACTTCAGCTTCTACTAGTTTTTCCATTCATCTGTAAAGAATTCGAGTTAGTATTTTGCAGCTGTGGCTTATTAAACTGATAGTTCGGTAATTTTCACATCTGTCAAAAAAAAAAAGGGTTCAAATGGCTCTGAGCACTATGCGACTTAACTTCTGAGGTCATGAGTCGCCTAGAACTTAGAACTAATTAAACCTAACTAACCTAAGGACATCACACACATCCATGCCCGAGGCAGGATTCGAACCTGCGACCGTATCGGTCGTTCGGCTCCAGACTGTAGAGCCTAGAACCGCACGACCACTTCGGCCGAGTTCACATCTGTCAACACCTGCTTTCTTTGGGATTGGAATTATTATATTCTTCTTGAAGTCTGAGGGTATTTCGCCTGTCTCATACATCTTGCCCACCAGATGGTAGGGTTTTGTCAGTACTGGCTCTCCCAAGGCTGTCAGTAGTTCTAATGGAATGTTGCCTACTCCCGGGACCTTGTTTCGACTCAGGTCTTTCAGTGCTCTGTCAAACTCTTCACGCAGTATCGTATCTCCCATTTCATCTTCATCTACATCCACTTCCATTTCCATAACATTGTCCTCAAGTACATTGCCCTTGTGTAGATCCTCTATATACTCCTTCCACCTTTCTGCTTTCCCTTCTTTGCCTTTCCAGCTGAGCTCTTGATATTCATACAAGTGGTTCTCTTTTCTCCAAAGGTCTCTTTAATTTTCCTATAGGCAGTATCTACCTTACCCCTAGTGATATATGCCTCAACATCCTTACATTTGTCCTCTAGCCATCCCTGCTTAGCCATTTTGCGCTTCCTGTCGATCTCATTTTTGAGACGTTTCTATTCCTTTTTGCCTGCTTCATTTACTGCATTTTTATATTTTCTCCTTACATCAATTAAATTCAATATTTCTTCAGTTACCCAAGGATTTCAGTTCATCCAGATCCCCTCTTAAATTCCCACCTTTTGCAGTTTCTTCAGTTTCAATCTACAGTTCCTAATAGATTGTGGTCAGAGTCCACATCTGCCTCTGGAAATGTCTTACAGTTTAAAACCTGGTTCCTAAATCTCTGTCTTACCATTATATAATCAATCTGAAACCTGTCAGTATCTTCAGGCTTTTTCCATGTATACAGCCTTCTTTTATGATTCTTGAACCAAGTGCTAGTTATGATTAAGTCGTGCTCTGTGCAAAATTCTACCAGGCGGCTTCCTCTTTCATTTCTTAGCCCCTATCCATATTCACCTACTACGTTTCCTTCTCTCCCTTTTCCTGCTACGGAATTCCAGTCACCCATGACTATTAAATTTTCGTCTCCCTTCACTATCTGAATAATTTCTTTGATTTCATCATACATTTCTTCAATTTCTTCGTCATCTGCAGAGCTAGTTGGCATATAAACTTGTACTACTGTAGCAGGCGTGGGCTTCGTGTCTGTCTTGGCCACAATAATGCGTTCACTATGCTGTTTGTAGTAGCTTACCCGCACTCCTATTTTCCTATTCATTATTAAACCTACTCGTGCATAACCCCTATTTGATTTTGTATTTATAATCCTGTATTCGCCTGACCAGAAGGCTTGTTCCTCCTGCCACCGAACTTCACTAATTCCCACTATATCTAACTTCAGCCTATCCATTTCCCTTTTTAAATTTCCTAACCTACCTGCCCGATTAAGGGATCTGACATTCCATGCTTCGATCCGTAGAACGCCAGTTTTCTTTCTCCTGATAACGACGTCCTTTTGAGTAGTCCCCGCCCGGATATACGAATGGGAGACTATTTTACCTCCGGAATATTTTCCCCAAGAGGACACCATCATCATTTAATCATACAGTAATGCTGCATGCCCTCGGGAAAAATTACGGCCGTAGTTTCTCCTTGCTCTCAGCCGTTCGCAGTACCAGCACAGCAAGGCCATTTTGGTTAGTGTTACAAGGCCAGAGGCCAGATCAGTCAATCATCGAGACTCTCAAAATAGAGCATTAACGACCGTGGTGCCCAGGATACAAAGTTCTCTATGAACTACGACACACCAAATGTTCCGAGACACAGACAAGGGAAAAGTTAGCTACATTTCAGGATACATCATCCTCTTGTATGAGATGAAATGCTATCATAATTAATCAAGTTACACCCCGTATTCAGAATGGCGGCACTCAACAATGCTGCTAATTACACTTCAGCTGCGATCATATCATCCGATTCCTTTCCGCTGTTGCTAAATCAGAAGTAAGTACTATGGTTTGCTTGAATAAGATGATGTTTAGAAGAGCGACTACTCTGCAGCAGTAACCAATAGGTACCGTTGCAAAGTTAGGTTTCATTCAAAGACAAAAAGTCAGATTATTGGTTAGGAGGATCAGTGAAACGCCATGAGTTCTCCCTCATCGCCTTCTCCCCCACACAGGGGAGTTCTAATGTATGACATTCCATCACCGTGCTGGTACAAGAAGCAGCATTTCAGTTTACTTATAGTGTACTAAGTTTTTCATTACAGTTACGTATGACTGTTTCGAACAGTTGTATTCATTTTCAAATCATTACTGCATCTCTAATGTCTGATTGTATGCTATTACAATTGAACATTCGTAAGATTTGTTCATATGTTAGATCAATCTAACAAACGTGATTTGACCGTAATGTAATTCCAGTGGCTCATTCCAAACTCGATAGACATCTTTACTTGTTTTAGACAAAAAATCCAACAACTAATGTAAACAGTAACAAATGTAATATAAGCATGAACAGCCGTTTCAAGATGAACTTCTCGTTTCGAACCGGTAACGGCGCTAATTGTGTAAATAAATAGCGTTATTAACATTATCTGGTTGCTGTTTTCTTCTCTGCAAGAATCTAAGTATAAAGACTTTGTTATTGACACTTACAACCAGTTAGTTTGCTGGTATGGCACTCAGAATGTCCTGAATCGAGTATTTATATTTTAATTCGTTTCATTATTTCTTTCTAGTGAATTGATGAGCACATAACTCTGTGATATCAGAATACATTCTCAATTTTTTGGATACAGTTCAGTTATATAGAAACAGAGATATGTTGTTTATTTCATTCTCCCACTTACAACAGTTTCCATGTCCACTCTTCACGTAATCATGAATGTCGCTTATCATTACCAACATTTCTTTTTTCTCTAAAAGTAGTTCTGAAAATAACCTTAATACAAGAATTAAAAACAATCTCAGCAAAGGCCTCGTGGTTATAGTGCTATAAATAAAGGAGAAAGAAGCATTGGTACACAAGTCAGTAATTTGATAGAGCCAAATGACTATGTTGAAGAAAAAATAGTGCCACCATTGAAAGATGACTTACACAGTTTCCTCTAGGTTAACTCCTTAAACTCAATTAAAGACAATTTTCACAAATATTCTTCAAAATAATAATTTTGGTTGTAATACAATTAAGAAGTTTAATATTTCTTTCTTTCATAACTTTGTAACTGTAATGTATTGAATTTAAGCAAATGAATCTGTTTCATATAACATACTTTATAGTCCTTTGTATATGATACAAGAACACTATTTATTTAAGTAGAATAAAAATTAGCATAATGGAGAAAGAAATGAATTATACAATGATAAAAATATTTGGCCATTCAGCCAGTGATCTGAAAAGTGCAGCGAAAAATAAATTAAAATTGTGTATCTACATGGTCTAGTCACATTAATGTGACCACTGCCTATGTTCGACGTCTTTGCAATAACTGCTCACAGACAACAATGACAGCAATAGCTGTGGAGGGTATACAATGTGCGTTGGGTTGATAAGATAAACAATGCAGTCATTGTCGTAATGCAACAACAGAGAAATTTGACATCCAACAGGGCATGATCATTGGCTTTCGGACCAAGGGTGGAAGCATTTACGAAATTTCTAAGTTTGTGAATTGTTCTTGTGCCACCATGGTTAAAGTATATTGTGCATGGCCAGATGGCACTATCCAAAACTGGCGCCAAGGCAGCTGTGGAGTATCACGGGCCATAGATGACAAGAGGTGAACTATAGCTGTGGAGATGTGTACGGGCGAATAAACGCGCCACTGTTGAGCACCTGGCTGGCCAAATGAACCAAGGGCTACGACTGTTCAGAGAACGTTGCCGCATATGGGCCTCCACAGCAGACGCCTGGTTCATGCATAACTGCTCACCAGCGATGAAGCTGGCATTTGCATGTCAACGCCGAAACTAGACGTCCACTGACTGGCGACAGGTGGCGTTTTCAGATGATTGATGACCATTGGCGTGTATGGCGTGGAACGTCCGAAAACAAATACACTGCAAAAATCGTCAGAAGGCTCCAGGCTGGAGGAGAGCGTGTTACGGTCTGGGGAAGGTTTTCGAGGTGTTCCTTGGGTGATCGCCTCGTTTTGGGAGGCGCAATGGATCAAACCAATATGCATCTGTCCTTGGGGACCGTGTACACCCATAGATGCAGTTTGTTTTCCCTCGGCACGATGGCACTACCAGCAGGACAATGCAGTGCATCACACAGCTTGCAGTGTATGTGCCTGGTCTGAATAGTATAAGGATACATTTACTGGACTCCCCTGGCCACCAGATTCCCTGGATTTGAATCCAATCGAGAATATGAGAGACGAATTGCACTTAGCTGCTCACGCCATGGATCTTCAGCTTAGAAAGCTAGTGCAGCTGGCCATAGCACTAGAGTAGTCATGGTTCCACATCTCCATCGGTACCTTCCACAACCTCATTGACTCCCTTCCTGCACATTTTGCAGTGGTCCACACTCCAAAAGGTGGTTATTCAGGCTGGTCAGTGTATAACAATTCATTCTAATCCGAAGACTGATATCTTAATAGATAATTCTATATAAACATATATGTGTTATATTTAGAAGTAATGCTAAAAATATAAATAGACTCAATTATCATAAAGATGGGTTACATTAATTTGAGTACAACAGGTACACTAGAGACACATTCTTTTTTAATTGATATTGTAACACACTGATATGTTTAATGACATTGCAAGTCAGAAACCGTATTAAACTTCCCTAGCTATTAGCACTTTGTGTCATTCAGACTGCATTTCACACCCTTATCTCTGTGGTAATACATACACTATTGGCCATTAAAATTGCTACACCAAGAAGAAATGCAGATGATAAATGGGTATTCATTGGACAAATATACAGGGTGATTCAAAAAGAATACCACAACTTTAGGAATTGAAAACTCTGCAACGACAAAAGGCACAGCTAAGCACTATCTGTCGGCGAATTAAGGGAGCTATAAAGTTTCATTTAGTTGAACATTTGTTCGCTTGAGGCGCTGTTGACTAGGCGTCAGCGTCAGTTGATGCTAAGATGGAGACCGCTCAACAGAAAGCTTTTTGTGTTATTGAGTACGGCAGAAGTGAATCGACGACAGTTGTTCAGCGTGCATTTCGAACGAAGTATGGTGTTAAACCTCCTGATAGGTGGTGTATTAAACGTTGGTATAAACAGTTTACAGAGAATGGGTGTTTGTGCAAAGGGAAAAGTTCTGGACGGCCGAGAACGAGTGATGAAAATGTAGCACGCATCCAGTAAGCATTTGTTCGCAGCCCAGGACAATCGACTCGCAGAGCTAGCAGAGAGCTGCAAATTCCACAATCAACTGTATGGAGAGTCCTACGAAAAAGGTTAGTTATGCAATCTGAACGTAAACTACCCAAGGCGATGGATCGGCCACCAGGCAGCCCGTGACAGAGCACTTCATCACTGGCCTCCAAGAAGCCCTGATCTTACCCCCTGCGATTTTTTCTTATGGGGGTATGTTAAGGATATGGTGTTTCGGCCACCTCCCCCAGCCACCATTGATGATTTGAAACGAGAAATAACAGCAGCTATCGAAACTGTTACGCCTGATATGCTACAGAGAGTGTGGAACGAGTTGGAGTATCGGATTGATATTGCTCGTGTGTCTGGAGGGGGCCATATTGAACATCTCTGAACTTGTTTTTGAGTGAAAAAAAACCTTTTTAAATACTCTTTGTAATGATGTATAACAGAAGGTTATATTATGTTTCTTTCATTAAATACACATTTTTAAAGTTGTGGTATTCTTTTTGAATCACCCTGTATTATACTAGAACTGACATGTGATTACATTTCCACGCAATTTTGGTGCATAGATCCTGAGAAATCAGTACCGGTACCCAGAACAATCACCTCTGGCCGTAATAACGGCCTTGATACGCCTGGGCATTGAGTCTAACAAAGCTTGGATGGCGTGTACAGGTACAGCTGCCCATGCAGCTTCCAACACAATTCCACAGTTCATCAAGAGTAGTGACTGGAGTATTGTGACGAGCCAGTTGCTCGGCCACCATTGATCAGACGTTTTCAATTGGTGAGAGATATGGAGAATGTGCCGGCCAGGGCAGCAGTCGAACATTTTCTATATCCAGAAAGGCCCGTACAGGACCTGCAACATGCGGTCGTGCATTATCCTGCTGAAATGTAGGGTTTCACAGGGATCGAATGAAGGGTAGAGCCACGGGTCGTAACACATCTGAAATGTAACGTCCACTGTTCAAAGTGCCGTCAATGCGAACAAGAGGTGACCGGGACGTGTAAGCAGTGGCACCCCATACCATCACGCCGAGTGATACGCCAGTATGGCGTTGACGAATACACGCTTCCAATGTGCGTTCACCGAGACGTCGCCAAAAACGGATGCGACCATCATGATGCTGTAAACAGAACCTGGATTCATCCGAAAAAATTAAGTTTAGCCATTCGTGCGCCCAGGTTCGTCGTTGAGTACACCACCGCAGGCGCTCCTGTCTGTCAAATGGCTCTGAGCACTATGGGACTAACATCTGTAGTCATCGGTCCCCTGGAACTTAGAACTACTTAAACCTAACTAACCTAAGGACATCACACACATCCATGACCGAGGCAGGATTCGAACCTGCGACCGTAGCGCTCCTGTCTGTGATGCATCGTCAAGGGTAACCGCAGCCAAGGTCTCCGAGCTGACAGTCCATGCTGCGGCAAACGTCGTCGAACTGTTCGTGCAGATGGTTGTTGTAGTGCAAACGTCCCCATCAGTTGACTCAGGGATCGAGACATGGCTGCACGATCCGTTACAGCCATGCGGATAAGATGCATGTGATCTCGACTGCTAGTGATGCGAGGCCGTTGGGATCCAGCACGGCGTTCCATATTACCCTCCTGAACCCACCGATTCCATATTCTGCTAACAGTCATTGGATCTCGACCAATGCGAGCAGCAATGTCGCTATACGATAAACCGCAATCGCGATAGGCTACAATCCGACCTTTATCAAAGTCGGAAACGTGATGGTACGCATTTCCCCTCCTTACACGAGGTATCACAACAACGTTTCACCAAGCAACTGCCGTTTGTGTATGACAAATCGGTTGGAAACTTTCCTCATGTCAGCACGTTGTAGGTGTCGCCACCGGCGCCAGCCTTGTGTGAATGCTCTGAAAAGCTAATCATTTGCATATCACCGCATATTCTTCCTGCTGGCTAAATTTTGTGTCTGTAGCACTTCATCTTCGTGGTGTAGCAATTTTAATGGCCAGTAGTGTATCTCGAATTGGTTTATATCCCTGAGAGATTTGTATGGCTGTAACATCAATTGAACATTTTATGAAGCAAGTAAATTATGTTTGTAACGATGTATTTTTGCGCTCCTGGATGACATGTTAATAATACATAACAGGGATAACATGGCACTACACTTCAAGAGCCTTTTAAAAGAAAAAATCAGTAATAGCCTAACACTGCACTTCTACATTTAGATCTAAACCTACAATCCGTCAGCCACTTTAGGGTATGTGCTGGAGGTTACCTAGTGCAGCAGTGTCGCGTTCCCTCTTCCCCTTTTCCTGTTTCAGTCGCATATGGTTCGCAAGAAGAATGGTTGCTGGTAAGAAGGCTCACTTGCTCACTGCTCCCCACCACTCTTACGGATCGGACTGTAAGGTGGCTCACCACTTCCTACCACTCTCGTAGGTGAGATCGCACGGAGCTGATCACTCAGCGACTAGAGGCATCACTCCATTCTCTGCGCTGTTGGCACAGTGGTGCAGCTTGCAGCTCGCTTTCTTGACTGAGCACCTATATGCCATTGTTTGGTTTCACTAGAAAACATTCTTTATGGAAATAACGGTATGCATGTTACATAATTATCTTAACATATATAACAGAACATGTGTACAGGTTGTCTCTGGAGGAATGGTCAATTTTCAGGGGTATGGCAGAAACGATAATTTTACATAAGAAACATTTGTCCTCTTCTGAATGTTTACTTTTGTACGTTTTGCTTGAATAACTCGAAATCCGCGGCCTCTACTGAAAACGGTTCATTTTTTTCTCTATGATTTGTATTTTTCGTGTAGATAGAGAGAGAATACTGAAAATCGTATGTGATGCTCATGCGCCGAGGTGTAGGTAGCTTTGGTAAATAGTTAGAATGGCACTATGGGACTTAACATCAGAGGTGATCACTCCCCTAGAACTTAGAACTACTTAAGCCTAACTAACCTAAGGACATCACACATCAATGCCCGAGGCAGAATTCGAACCTGCGACCGTGGCGGTCGCGAGCTTTGGTAAGTCAGTTTGAGATAGTTTCCTGAATTGATGGACCTACGCTACTGTGGTTCATTGTAAACAACGTCAACCTACAGAATAATAAAGAAAATAATTAGCGATTTACATTAAATATGTTCTGTCTCAGAAACCATTCAGAATAGAGCGAATGTTCATATGAAGCTTTTTGCGTCAAATGATCGTTCTTGTCATATATCTCAGTGTTAACCATTCATCCTGGGAAACTCTGCATATTATATTCAATTATTTATTTATTTATTTAAACAGAAAAATTAATGCCTTCAGGACCCCTCTTACATCAGACCAGAATTTTAAGTATAATTACTAAACTTATTACACCACAGTTACTTAAAAAACATAATATTTCTTCTTCTGCTCTCTGTATGTATTAGGCATTTGCCTGTTACGCCCTCTTCATTGAAACTGTTGATTTTCCTCGGCCTTCTTAAATATCTTCTGCCCATTGGGAAACAACCATCATTAATTTAGGTATTCTATCGTCTTCCATTCTTGTGACTTCGTCCTTCCAGTTGTCTCTGCATTCTTTAATCTGCTCATTTAAGCTCTTCACTCTCAGTAATTTTCTGACGTCTACTTTCATTCTACCGTCAAACAGAATGAACCCAGCTACTCTTCTAAGCAATCGAATCTCCAATGCTTGTATTCTTTATTCATTTCTGTTTGTTACTGATCACGGCTCACTTCCACGTGTTATAGCTGCCACACACTTCGTTTTGTAGGAATAATCTAGAGTTTCCTTTCTTGCTTTCGTTCTAAGGGTTCTACTGTGATGTAATTAAATCTTTCCATCTACTTTTGCATGTCCATTTCTTTCATGGAAGAGATAGTATTTCCTTCCTATGAATGAGTTTATTCCGTTTATTTTATGGTCATTTATTATTTTGCTGGGAAATGGCTGTTGGTCCCTGAAAGCCATAACTTCAGTTTCCTTAGAAGACACTAACGGCTTATATAGCTTAGTTGTTGTGGGTAAAATATGAATAGCTGTTTGCAGTGTGTCCTCGCTATCAGCAATCACAATTTGAACATCAGCAAACAGAATAATACCTTTGGCTGAAGTATAAAAAACGTAATTTACCTATCGCTTGGCTTGCCTCGGCGTGTCGCCGACATAAATATCAAAAAGAATCAGAGACAAACTGCATCCTTCTCTTACTCTCATATTTGGCCTTATCTTTGATTTTCTACTTCCTGTAATGGCGATTTAAGTTCCTTGGTGCTACCTTTATTGTTTAAAAAGGTGTTCCTGTTTTGTTCATAACCTCCTATAGCTTTTCTCCACGTATCTAAAACCTTCACATTGTCCATGAATAGTTAACGTGTCTCCTTATTCCGCTCTGTACTTCTCAGTTAGTTCTTTAGTAGTGAGTTTATTGTCTGTGCATGACCTACCTTCCCTAAAATCCATTTGCACTTGCAGCAGAATATTTTCAAAAACTGCTGGTAGTTTCAGTGTTGTTCTTATAGAATATAGTTAATACCCCATGTTTAGTAAACAGATGCCATTATAGTTTTCGCGATTACTTCTGTCTAATCTCTTGTTAATAGGTAATATCGTAGCTTATTTCCAGTCCTCTGAAATGTCCTTATTTGTCGTACATCCTCCATATAGTTGAAAAATCTGGATATCAGTGTGGGAGATGCATATTAAATCAGTTTTGTGTTAATCCCGACGCTGTCCGATGTTTTCTAGTCATCATTTTATACGTCGTATCTTCTAATGTCTTCATTTCTATGCTATCCACTGTTGTCTCTTCCTCATCTTCACACAAATCATTTTTTCCAGATATTTATTCATGTCGTCTTATTTGCATGATATGTAGTAATGAAATTAAATAGAACCGGAAATGATTTGAAAGGAGATTTGAATTTATCCAGTGACTAAGAACTAATAGCAATGATATTAGCTATACTACTGCTAAAAATAATAATAACAGTAACGGCAGTAGACGATGGTAAAAGGCATTTAGGAAATGAAGAAAGTCTGGTTGGGTAGGGTCTACTTTACAGTAAAGGGATAGGGGATGCGTACAGGACAGAGATAGACATTTTTGTTGGTTTAATGTATATGCTACTGTCTCTGTTTTGAAGCTAGGTGTGTTGCTTGGTTCTCTGAAATGCTGTTGGAGATTCTTCCAGAATCGGGTTCCTAATACCGAAAAGGACTTGTAGAAGATAGCCGAGTAGTGGTGCTTGACGGACAGCATTATACTGTTACGGGAACGAGTGTTCCTGCTGTGTTTTCCAGGCAAGGACTTTAGGGTCTAGGGAGTTGTAGTTATTATGAGCAGTAGTGAGTCAACAGTAAGCTTGATCATTTGGAGTTCGACGCCGTCGTGTGCAGTAAATGGTGGTTTGATGGATTTATCGAGCGCGTTATCAGCTCAAGACAGAATTTTTCGCGACTATTATCATTTATCTCCGTGAAATAACCAGTAAGACTATGTTTTGTTTATGGTGCAATGCTGGGTATTTGTTTAGTTTGTAAATTGGGACAATGGGATCAGCTACAGCTTCTACCTTGCCTATACTTCCCTGGATCACACAACTTTTTCCACAGAACATCTGGTCTGCGTGTTGTAAATTAATGTACTGGCGTGCCTTAGGTATCGTTCCTCTCAGATTGATTTACTCTCTTTGCTTTCTGGTTGTAATCAGTTTTATTTCCTGATTCTTGAGTTTCTCCCGGCGTATTTGATAATCAAAATATCCACGGGTGTACTGCCGGTCTACAGTGTCCAACGGGCACAATATTTCGGCGATCATACATGTCGCCATCATCAGGTGAACTGACGGACTCAGCTCCTGTGAACGTGCCGGCACGGAGATCCGTACGCTATGGTTGCTCAGGACGAACTGGGTTCGGTCGCGGCGGCGGCCGTTTTAAATACCCTCCGCCCGCGGCGCGCTCACTCCGCCGTCCGCGCCACGGTCGCGCGGTGGAACAGATTGCGACGGCGTCTGAGGTGACGTCGGTGTGATGGCTCTGTCCGCCGTGGTCGTCACAACTATACGTTTGCTCGATTTACTCTTGATTAACCCAATCGCTGGTTCCCAAGCCTTGCTAAGATTATAGCCACAGTCACGGTTTATGAGGTCGTCGTTGGTGCAAATTTCGATGGCCTCTCTAACAACGCTGTCCCAGTACCTCGACGTCTGTACCAGAATCCTCGTGCGTTCATACTCCAAAGCGTGATTTTCCGACAAACAACGTTCAGCGACCGCCGACTTGCTCGGATACATCAGTCGAGTGTGCCTCCGGTGTTCACGGCATCGATCCTCGACGGTACGCATCGTCTGACCAATATACGACTTGCCACATTGACACGGAATCTGGTACATGCCGGCCTTTCTCAAACCGAGGTCATCTTTGGCGCTCCCCACCAGTGCACGAGTTTTATTCGGAGGACAAACACAGTTCCGACCCGGTATTTCTTCAAAATGCGGGCGATTTTCCCCGAGAGTGCGCCTGTATATGGAATAAACGCAGTGCCTACCTCCTCCCTCGTGATTTCATCCATCTCCACAGGTTGTGCTGTAGTGGTTGGGCGGAGAGCACGTTGAATCTGCCACTCTGAGTAGGGTTTAGCGGTTCTAGACGCTCAGTCCGGAGCCGCGCGACTGCTACGGTCGCAGGTTCGAATCCTGCCTCGAGCATGGGTGTGTGTGATGTCCTTAGGTTAGTTAGGTTTAAGTAGTTCTAAGTTCTAGGGGACTGATGACCATAGATGTTAAGTCCCATAGTACTCAGAGCCATTTGAACTATTTGAACTCTGAGTACCCATTTTTTCGAAATACAGTTATCAGATGTTCCAATTCCTGGGGTAGACTCTCTGCGTCAGAGATAGTGCGCGCCCTATGTACTAGAGTTTTAAGTACCCCATTCCTCTGTGAAGGGTGGTGGCAGCTATCTGCGTGCAAATACAGATCAGTGTGCGTTGTATTCCGATACACCCCATGACCTAGGGTGCCGTCAGCCCTTCTCTTGATCAAGACGTCAAGGAAAGGTAATTTACCCTCCGTTTCAGTCTCCATAGTGAATTTGATGTTGGGGTGTATGGAGTTTAGATGCGTAAGGAAGTCAAGGAGTTTATCCATACCATGTTGCCAGATGACGAACGTGTCGTCCACGTAACGGAAAAAGTAAGTAGGTTTCCATTCGGATGACGACAGGGCTTCCTCCTTGAAGTTCTCCATGTACAAATTCGCTACCACCGGTGAGAGTGGACTACCCATGGCGACTCCCTCCGTTTGTTCGTAGTATTCTCCGTTAAAAAGAAAATACGTGGAAGTCAAGACAAGCCTTAAAAGTTCAGTGGTCTTCTCGTCAAACTTTTAATGGAGACGCACGCCGGCACGCACGCACATCATTACCGTCGCTCGCGCACGCCAACGCCACTAGCCCAACGCCATGCCGAGAAGTAGGAATGGAGGAAGAAGCAAGATTGCTGCTGCTGTGGAGCTCCTTCTAAACGCAGTCGGGAGCAACGGTTGCGGCAACAAGAAGAAGAAGCGGAAGCCTGTGGCACAATTACAGTGCTACAAGTGTCAAAAGCTTGGACACATAGCCAGGGAATGCGACGGTGTTGTTGCGTGTGTTAAGTGCAGGAAACCGCACGACACGCGCAACTGCACAAAACCAAAGGGTACTGCAGCGCTGTGCGTAAATTGCGGTGGCTCGCACGCCGCAAACGCGCTCAGCTGCAGTTACCTGAAGACGTGAAAGCAGCGGAAGTTGGCCACCACACACGAAGAGGTGGCGCAACAAGAAGAAATGGTGGTCACCCCGCCCTCCTGCCTTAGTAGGGGAAGCGGGCTGCGCCACAAAGACGACGTGGACGCCTTCCGCCAAGCACTGCGGGAAAACGAGGACGCAATCACCGCGCTCAAATCCGCCATGGCGGAGTAGAGAGCGGCCCTGAGAGCGGGACTCGAAGAGACGCGCCAGGAGGTGACTCTACTAAGGGTCGCCTTGTACCTCGCATCCCGCACGACGACGGACGTGGCACCGACCCCCACCAGTACGGGGGTAGACGCGGCAACACAAACGAACGCCTCCCTGGCCGACGCGGCAACGCAGGTTGCTAGGGAGGGAGGATGCTAAGTTCACCCAACCTGGATATGATGTGACGTCATTATGACGTATATACGCTTTAGTCGATTAACACACCTATCGACTTTTACGAACGTTCGAGATTCTAAACTGTCGTCAGCTAGTGGTTTGTGCGATTCTTATAACAGCTCAGTGTGGCAGCGTATATGTATTTCGCCAAAATAAAAGTAAAAGAGCTGGATATTAATAGAAATATTCCTGACCGTGGCCTTGAAAACACCACGGACAACACGTTTCGTAAAAAAGTGAAGTCTTCTTATGTCCCGACCAGATTAGATTGTGTGATTGTTGTATTGAACGCTTACGCCGAAAATAATATTTATTTATTATCAATATTTTTGTATGGTTGCATACAAGATTGCATACTAGATTGTGGCAGCATACTCTTGCTGACTTTTTTTTCTTAATTTATATAGCTGAAAGAGAACTCGTGCAAGTTTGTTAGCTAAGTAATTTATATGTCCATCCCAAGATAGTGTTTTATCAACCATAATTCCAAGTAATTTTACACTCGGAACGCAGAGACGGGTACCTTAGTGTCCAGTAATGACTGGTGTGTAGAATGATTGAATTTCGGACTTAAAAAGAAAAATATGAGGCATTGTTGAAGAAAAATCGTTGACCGGAGATGAAATACGAGGGGAAGTGAATTTCTCAATGTAATCTTAACCAAAGGTTAGTGTCTTGACGCATCTAAAGATTTTGCCTGCTGAGTGCTTCTTCTCACCGAGTACGAATAACCGATGCACTTCAGCTGGGTCAGAAGTACATCAATTTCTGCTTGAGATTCACAATAACCAGGCAATTGCCCGTCGTCATCGATGCTGAACTCTTTGAGCTTTTCTCTCATTAGTCTCTCGAATGCTGAACACATAATTAGACACGAGCAAACGAAAAACAACGCACAGGACACAAACACAATACAATACACGATTTAAACGCAAGGAACGAAAAACACATTTAAATGAACGGCACAGAGCACAGCGCTACCCTGTCACAACCTTTCGAAAGTTCACAAAAGTCGAATAGTCGATATACGGTTTCTATCGTTTTCGATGTAGCGTGTATACGTCATAATGACGTCACATCATATCCTAGTCCGGTGAACTTAGCATCCTCCGCTAGGGAGGTGGTCATACAGTCGGGGAAAACCACCGACAACAAGGAGACGGTCCCCTCGGAAGCAGTCGTCACTCCTGTCTCTGCGGAAACGCAGACGGCACAGGAAGTGCCGATGGAGACCGAGGGAGAAGAAGAAGAGTGCCTCCCCCTCCCCAACAAGAACTGTGTGAGGGAGGTGCTCACCAAGATCGCCGATTCCCTGCGAGGCGGTAGCTGCCCCCATCATGATTATCCTTACCCTTTCACGGTAGATAACATCCCTCCCCTTCCTCACAAACCTTATCCTTTCCACTGGGGGTGCGAACCCTTGAACCAGAAGCTGCACGGGAGGGAACTCGTCAGGCGTGCAGATCTGGAGCTCATAAACAAGCACCCGATCTTCACGGACGAGGACTGGAAATACATGACTGAACAAGCAGTCAAGTACACCCAGACACAGACGCCGCCAGTGGACTACTCCCGCCTGAAGAAAATCGAATTCGGGCAGCCAGGAAGCAGTAAGAAGAAGAAGAACAAGAAGCCGCCGGAATCAGCCGGCAGATAAGCCCCTGCATCCACAGAAACCAGAGGCCAGACCAACACGCGAAGAAAAATATTCCAAACAGAGAGGACTTCAGGAGGAACAGCTCAACCAGCTTAAACTCCGCTACCTCGGGCCAAGGCAGGCCCGTCAATATAGTGAGTGAGTGAGTGACCGAACCCAGTTCCTCCTGAGCAGCCATAGCGTACGGATCTCCGTGCCGGCACGTTCACAGGAGCTGAGTCCGTCAGTTCACCTGATGATGGCGACATGTATGATCGCCGAAATATTGTGCCCGTTGGACACTGTAGACCGGCGGTACACCCGTGGATATTTTGATTAGTTTTATTTTCAATGGCGGAAGGTCGTCGGTAAGTCCGATGTGCAGTGCTCTGAGGTTCCTGAACCGTTTTGCTCTTCCGTTAACGAAGGTGCAGGTGTTCGCTTCAGGTTTCCGGTCTTTGGGGGAGATCCTTATTGTGTAATAGAATCAGTTCCTCCTGAGCAGCCATAGCGTACGGATCTCCGTGCCGGCACGTTCACAGGAGCTGAGTCCGTCAGTTCATCTGATGATGGCGACATGTATGATCGCCGAAATATTGTGCCCGTTGGACACTGTAGACCGGCGGTACACCCGTGGATATTTTGATTAGTTTTATTTTCAATGGCGGAAGGTCGTCGGTAAGTCCGATGTGCAGTGCTCTGAGGTTCCTGAACCGTTTTGCTCTTCCGTTAACGAAGGTGCAGGTGTTCGCTTCAGGTTTCCGGTCTTTGGGGGAGATCCTTATTGTGTAATAGAATCAGTTTGGTAGTAAATACATGGAGTTTGTCTTGTACCTCCAGGAATGGAATGGAAGTCGTGTCCCAAATTATCTCTTGCGCCTCCCCTGCTAGTTCAGATACATTGACGCACTTAAAGTCTCTGTATGTAGTCAGTTACAGTTTATTCCTTGGATATTTTACAGTGTATGTCATGAATATGATTTTGTGAGATGATATTCCAGATATGAATCACTATGCTTGTGTCCGCCCACTTAGCTGAATGGTTAGCGCGTCTGACTGCATTCCAGTGCGCCCGGGTTCGATTCGCGGACGCGTCGGAGATTTTCTCCGCTTGGGGGTGTGGCATCAATTGAAAAGACTTGTCTCTCAGCGTCAGAACTTCTCCAGGTGGAGACTCCTGGTCATAAGTGCCATACGATCATTTCTTTCTTTTTCTCTTTGCTTGTAGATTTTGTGGCAAATATATGTATTAGAGGGTGACTGTAGGCTGCGTTATGGATAGGTTCAAGCTCAAACGGGGTTGAATGTGATGAAGAAACTATATACTTCAATTTCCCAGTGAAGAGGCAAGAAATTGATGTTAGTATCACTAGCATTATTTGTATGCTCGTATGTCGAATCGAATTTTGAAAACTCAGTTTGGAAACAGGCTATCCCGCTACTTTCGGAGGTCTGTAGAGGACGCAGATTAGGCAAATTTTGTCAAGGGATTTGATATTTACTAACGTCTATTCGACTCCTATGTCTTCATTAATGTAGGATGCGAGTAGCACGGTCAGTAGTAAGTCAAAGCGTTTGTAGGCAGTTACTCCAACTCCTCGCCTGTCATTTGTGTAGTGTCTTAGGACAGTGGAGTGTGTAGTTGCGGAACTGGAGTGCATGCTTGGCTTGAACCAGGTGTCCACGTTCATTAGAAGTCATAAGTGAATATCGGTATTTTGAAACATATGGCGGAATTTCTCGAAATGAGCTGAAAGTAATTGAACATTAACGTGAGCTAGAGTGAGTATTGTGAGTTCAGTTGTAGAAGGTGCGACGATACCCCTGGCAGAAAACATATGTGGCTGTGGCTAACCCGCCTGCCCGATTACAAAAGCGCAAGGAATGCGATGGAAGGGCGTGGGAGACGGAACCAGGACGGACCGGAGCAGGTAGGCAGGAATGGAGCAGAGGCAGTGCGACCAGGGTCAGATGGTTTTGCAGCAGTTGTGTGACAGGGGAAGTGGAGGCACGGAAATAAGTCTCGCTAAGAACAGAAATAATCTCTGCATAACAGTAGTATAAACAAATCAAAAAGAACGGTGGCAAGAAGTGCTGTTAATCTTAATAGTGTTAATGACAAGTAAAAGTAACATCAGTGATATGGTGAGGGGTTGGTAAACAAGAAATGGAAGTAAGAAAACATTAACACAGAAATTGCTAATCTAACTAAATATAGGAAGTACATGAGTAAATTATGGCCAACTACGTTCTACAGTAACAATACAGACATACTGTTAGAACTAATGGCTGCATACGTAGAAAATTCCTTAGCTCCTAAACCACAGGCTTCATTTCCACTTTTTTTCCTGCCTTTATCCGCACCATTATCCTTCCATCTCTTGTTCGCACATTATGTAGCCCAAATTCGTGTATCACATTATTCAAAATTTTTGATCTTACAGCAGTGAAATTCTCCTGTATGTCAGACTTGTCTTCTCGAAGTTCTTCATAACTATAAATGTTTTAGATCTGTTTGTACATGATACAAACTGTGTGGGTCAAGGTTTCGCAGATCGCAACGTCCTACATCCCATTCTACAAATTCTGATTATAGAATGTGCTGATGTATGTTTTATCTCACTTTAAATTTTTATTACACTGGTCTCCAAAATTAAAGCAACATATCATTATTTCCCCGTCCTGTGTGTAATTCACGATATAATCATACAAACTGTCAATGGATGTCGTTAAGATCGTGTTCTGCACAGGAGATAGCATTTCGATAAACGGACGACCACGCCAGCTATCACGCCGGGGCACCTATCAAGCGGTGTAGTGTTTGCGGGGTAGATCTACATCCACAATCGTTGAGTACACAGTCATAGATGGAAGCAGGGGAGTCGCAATCTGATGTGGCCCGATGGTTTAATGTGAATATTCTGTTGTTTCTCGGATGAGGGGACAGTTTGCAGAGTCCGAAACTGTGTCCCAGAGACCAGGACAGGGGACAAAGTGTGACATCAGAAAGAGTGGACCGTTATTTGGCTGTAAGGACACGACGGTGTCGCCATAGCAATGCGCAGCATCCTCTGGATGTGTTGCATCGAGGCAAACGGTGTGCTGAATGCTTCAGCAAAGTGGCCTTTATTTTTAGAGACCTACTGTCTGTTTACCTCTGGCGTGTCTTCACACAAGGGAACGTCTACAGTGGAGCCGTCAGCATGCCACCTGGACGGTCGAATGATGGGCCAATGTCTTTTTGCAGATGGGTTCCGATTTAGTGTGGAGAGTGACACTCGACGGATTCGCATCTGGAGGGGACGTGGAACACGATTTCGGGACTCAAACATTGCGGAAAGAGACCGATATCGAGGAGGTTCAAATGGTTCAAATGGCTCTGAGCACTATGGGACTTAACATCTTAGGTCATCCGTCCCCTAGAACTAAGAACTACTTATATCTAACTAACCTAAGGACATCACACACATCCATGCCCGAGGCAGGATTCGAACCTGCGACCGTAGCAGTCCCGCGGTTCCGGACTGAAGCGCCTAGAACCGCACGGCCACCACGGCCGGCTATATCGAGGAGGATCCCTAATGGTGTGGACAGGTTCAAATGGTTCAAATGGCTCTGAGCGCTATGGGACTTAACATCTGAGGTCAACAGTCCCCTAGAGCTTAGAACTACTTAAACCTAAGTAGCATAAGGACATCACGCACATCCATGCCATAGGCAGTATTCGAACCTGCGACCGTAGCAGTCGCGCGATTCCGGACTGAAGCGCCAAGAACCGCCGGCCACAGCGGCCGGCGTGAGGGCAGGGATTATGTTGACCACTCGAAAACCTCTTCATGAATTAGCATGATTTAGCTGCCGCCAGGTACCGTGAGGAGATCTTGGGATCTCATGCGCGATTGTTGCGAGGTACTGTGGCCTCAGACGATGGACGATAATGCTTTGCCTCATAGAGAGCAGGTAGGTCATGTTGTTTTTGAAAACGGGAGATATTGCAAGCATGACGTGGTCTGCTCGCTCTCCCGATTTGAATCCCATAGGGCAGGTCTGGGATGCGCAGGGAAACGGGTTGCATCACATTAGCAGCCACGAACCACTTTCCAAGACTTGTGAGCAGCTCTGTATGAAGGATGGGCGATATTGTCTCAAAATAAGATTGACGATATCATTCACAGTATGTACCGTCGTTGTTAGGCCTAGATAGGTGCCACAGATGCTCACACCCCATACTGAGCACATTAACCAGCTGTCAGAATGTGTGCGCAAATCCGTTAAGTTGGAAAAAAAGGAATAAAATTTTTGTCTACCGTTAGGCATGTTGCACTTGATTACGTTTTGTATTCTTTACATTGTTTTTACACTCATGCTCATAAATTAAGGATAATGCTGATACATGGCGAAACAACTCTCTGGTAGGCGGTTTGCGGGTTTAAATCACCTCGGTGTATGACCATGCGGTGCGTTTGACCTGCGGTCGCACGGTGGCGCTGGCAGCAATCCACATACGCAGTGTGTTGGTGCATGTCAGAGTACGCTGCAGCGAGTAAGTGTGCATACGTTTTCAGACGTGTTAATGGTGACTGTGCGTTGAAAATGGCTCAAAGAACACATATTGATGACGTTATGAGGGGTAGAATACTAGGGCGACTGGAGGCTGGTCAAACACGGCAGGTCATAGCACGGGCCCTCCGTGTGCCACAAAGTATAATCTCAAGATTATGGCAACTATTCCAGCAGACAGGAAACGTGTCCAGGCGCTACAGTACGGGACGTTCACAGTGTACAACACCGCAAGAAGACCGGTATCTCACCATCAGTGCCCACAGACGGCCACGGAGTACTACAGGTAGCCTTGCTCGGGACCTTACCGCAGCCACTGGAACGGTTGTCTCCAGACACACAGTCTACAGACGACTGAACAGACATGGTTTATTCGCCCGGAGACCTGCAAGGTGTATTCCGCCGACCCCTGGTCACAGGAGTTCCCGTAAAGCCTGGTATCAAGAACACAGTACGTGGTCATTGGAACAGTGGTCTGAGGTTATGTTCACAGACAAGTCCAGGTATAGTCTGAACAGCCGGGTTTTCATCTGGCGTGAACCAGGAACCAGATACCAACCCCTTAATGTCCTTGAAAGGGACCTGTATGAAGGTCATGGTTTGATGGTGTGGGGTGGGATTATGATTGGTGCACGTACACCCCTGCACGTCTTTGACAGAGGAACTGTAAAAGTCAGGTGTATCGGGACATCATTTTGCACCAGTGTGTCCGCCTTTTATTTTAGAGGTGTAGTAGGTCCCGCCTTCCTCCTGATGGTTGATAATGCACGGCCCCACCGAGCTTCCATCGTGGAGGAGTACCTTGAAACAGAAGATATCAGGCGAATGGAGTGGCCTGCCTGTTCACCAGACATAAACCCCATCAAGCACGTCTGGGATGCTCTCGGTCGACGTATCGCTGCACGTCTTCAAACCCCTTCGACACTTCAGGAGCTCCGACAGGCACTGGTGCAAGAATGGGAGGCTATAACCTGGCAGCTGCATCCAGAGTATGCCAACCCGTTGTGCGGCCTGTGTACGTGTGCATGGTGATCATATCCCATATTGATTGCCACATTGTGTGGCACCACATTCTGCAATTATCCTTAATTGAGAATGAGTGTACTTTGCTATCACCTGTCTATACTGTTTTGTGGCAACCTTGCAAAATATCCGTTTGTTACCTTAATTTTGGACACCAGTGTATTTAAAAAGTCTATTTTAATAGTAAATGTTTTAATTTTTCCAACGCACTTTTCAGTGCCGCAGAACAATATGACACTCACATACCCTTCGCCTGGAAGAATCAGGGGCGATGTATGGTACCATTTTATAAAAATGGAAAAAAAGGAAAGTGCCGCTACTGTCAGCAGATAATTTCCACGTCTTCTGGCTCACCATCAAACCTGAAGAGACATCTAAAACCGAGCCGTCCTACAGTACTTCTGTAAAAATGTAGGTCAGGAAGATTGTCGTCAATCGACGCAGAAATTCGAGTAATCATTTCTCGTGAACCATCCTCATTGATGTCTGCTTCCGCCTCGGGTGAAGGTATTCTCCCAGAAAGGCAAACTGAGTCTCAAGCTGTATCGAGTGTCGTCAGGTTCTGGACCAAGTCCTGATTTATTTTCTTTTGTGACGTTCTCATCCTCAACTGCTTCTCATTTACAACAACCAACAAGTAAATTTGTTACTATTATAAAGTAGCTCACATTAAATAAAAGTGTGGTATTAGATGCACTGTTTTTAAAAATGATTTGCAGAGAATGCCATCCTTTTTCTATAGCTGAAGACAGAGAGTTAAAAAAAACTGATATATATGCTTTGCCCGAAGTATACTTTACCAAATCGAGAAACGTTGTCAAACTCTCTAATGTCCAGTTTGTATAATGAATTATTTGATGAAATTAAAAATGATTTGGACACTGCAAAGGCAGTTTGTCTGATGGGTAGACGAGTGTAAATACAATAACATTAGTTTCTATGCACTCACTGCCCATTTAATAGAACAGAAGAGTGAACTAAAGTAATATATTTTAGAGTGTTTACAATTTGAAGACAGACACACGGCAGAAAACATCTCAAACTGCGTAAAGGCTCTTGTCGCCGAATGCAATATCAGTTTTCACATCACTGGCATAGTAACAGACAATGCATGAAAAACGAAATTAGTTGCAATGCTTCTGAAACTTCCACGTATCCTTTGCTTTGCACTTTCTTTAAACCTCAATGTGCAACACGCAATTCGGAAGTCCATATAGAAAACGGTTGACGAGGTAAAAGAGCTGTTACGTATCCCAAGAAGAGTACCTTTGCTTTAAGCAATCTTGCAGAAATGCTAGAAAATTAAAAGAAAAAGATCGACTGAAACTAAAACAAGATGTCCCAACCAGATGTAGCTCTATTTACGAAATTTTGCAAAGATTTGCTTGAAATAAAGATCCCATAATTTCTTGCCTCCCTATTTTTGGTGGAAAATCGATCACCTTAAACGTAAAAGATACAGACTGGGCGATAACGCAACAGGCTTTACGGATTTTGAAAGTTTTCGTTGAGTTAACCAGAGAGGTGTCCTCAGAGAAAACATTCTCACTTTCAAAAATAAAAATTTTGCCAAGATTAATGGAACGGGCGAGATTAATGGAACGGTATCTAAAGTATTTTAAAGACAAAAATAAAGGATGTCCTCAAGAAACAGAGTCATGGCTGATAATTTGCTTGAAGGGTTATCAGAGCAGTTTGGGGTTATCTCCAGCAACGAATACTGATTACTCACGGAACGTTACTGGACCCCGATTTAAGAGGCAAGAATCTTCAGACGACAAAACATCTCAGGGCTTCTACAAGAAGGATATTGCAGAAATGAAAACTTTGGTTGTTCAACAAGAATAAACACAACTAATTTCTCAACCAGCTACTACCGTAACACATGACATTTCTTCAATCTGGCAGGAGTTCGATGAAAATATTAGTCAGCTCCACGCTAGTCACGAACTGGAAAATGCGACAATGTCGACTTGGACAAATATTTAGCTGAAGGATATTTGCCCAGGGCCAGTGATCCTTTAAAATGGTGCGAACAAGAAAATTTCTGTACTCAACGCAATATGAACTGCGGTTGCGGCTCGTGGTTTCCAAACTGGAGAAGGCTGCGACATTTATCAATCGAACTTCTCTAGACCTCGGGCTACGCTACAGAGCAGTCTGTCACCACAACCAAGATTTCAGGAGAGAGGAGGGGGGCAATATTGTACTCTAGTCAAAATTTTACAAACTGTATTTCCTTTCTGTTTCATAATCAACTAATAAATAACATCGAAGGCTAACTCCAAGAAAATCTACAGGTAGCTTATCCTCCAACGTCACGTTTCCTGGCAGTTTACCACAACAAATCATACTAAAAGCAATGTTTTGGAGAGATTTTTAATGCTGTGTATGATAGCTTCGCAGCATGCCTAATATTTTTTGGTATTTTCATTTCTAAACTTCAGATGTTTAAATGTTTTGCGTGCTCAAACCGCGGCGTCTGTGAGTTCGTGTGACGAAACAATGATATTTCAGTGACGCCACGGATCCTGTGCTGTGATTGACAAGAGCAAATCGAGCAACAGCTAATGTAATTCACACACCGACAAGTCATATTTATACATGTATATTACAAACGTATTCATTTTAAGTGATATAGTGCACGCAACAACTCAGCCGCATTATAAATTGCTTTGTTAAAATTGGTTGTATACCCTTGCCTGGATATACATTGGTTTTGTTAATGATTCATGTTTACCCTGGAACTGGACGCACCAAGACCCTTCACTTTCAGCCTAACCGCATGCTCCATAATTTTACCTGATAAATTGCACATTGAATTCATACTGTGTTGTTTTCGAAACGTGGTATGTTGCTGTTATTTGCATGACAGTAAAGCTCACTAATCTTATGCATGATACAAAAAGTAACTCGCTAATAACACACGTTACCTGCAGACAGCAAGCAAGGAAAATAAAGTAACGGGACACATTTCACGGATAGGATATAATCCGCGCTCTTTTTCCTCTAATAATTCGTAAAACTCTCGCTAGGTGGTAATACTTATCTTACCGTACTCTAGTGCACTCTGGCTAGACATCTGCACACTTATCCAACGATGGACAGAATAGCCAATGACAAGGACAAAAAATACTATCTAAAATACTATCAAAACTGTGAAACTAAACGTCGATTACAGACGCGTCAAAGCATAACAGAATATGCAGCTACAGGGATTCGACATCGAAATTTCAGCAACTCTATTCATTCCCTTTTGATGTAAGCAGTGGAACGTGAAAGCTGTGGGTAGGACACCTTTAGGCTGAAACACCAGAGCCCTTGGGACGCGCATAAGAGCTGTACTCCGAGGAAGCCACGCCTCCAAACCTCTGCTACATACAGCTAAGCGGCATTTCGAGGCGTAGCCTCAAGACTAGCCACTATTTTTGTTCGAAGGGCACCACTTACTTAAATCCCTGTGGGAAATATGTGGAATGCCCTCTGACAATTTAACTTTTGTAATACGGCACTGACAAATTTATTTTAATATATATTTTGTGGCGGCTTCGCATCAGAGCCTTTAATTATAAGCCTCGCCTGATCAATTGGCTCTAGAAGTATTATGTAAGGCTAGGCGCAAATTGAGACGCGTGTAGGACGTGTGGCGTGACACTACACTTCAGCGCGACACGCACGTGTCGCACGAGTCGCGCGGGTCCAGCGCATATTGCGACGCGTACACCATACTTCGCACGCGCCGACTGGCGACGCTCTGCGCTGACAGAATTGAATCGCGCGCAACCTGTTATCTTTCTCAAACGATTTTACAGAAACTATTCACTGAAACTATATGATTTTTGCCATACTTGTAGCGTTATATGTCAGCTTCGTGGCGAAGTGCCCATCACCTCGCTAATGACCATTCTTATTGTGATGTACGCATTTTAGTAAGACACTAAGCAAAACTCAAAAAGTCTGCAACGAAAATTAGGGATCGTATTACACCACATGTTGCTGCGTATGAACTTTAGCTAACATGTTGAATGTTTGTTTAGACTTGGGAGGTGGTCTCTATCTGCCTCCGATCTCTAGAAAATGGATTCCATGTAGCGCGCTCACTTTTGATCTCACGCCTGCGAGAATGAAAAACTAGCCACATCTCTCATATCTCCTAAACCGCTCGAGACATCGAAAGTTTGGCGAATGATAGCACATAAGGAGGAGAGTGTTTTGTCAATTCTTAAACACACGGACCTTTCTTATCTATGGCGATATATCAGTACTTCTCTTTTTATTTATTTCACTCCAGTGACTCAAATTTTTTAAGAGTTATCGACAGCTAGCGAAACAGGAGCTTTCTAATATGAAAATAAACATGAAATTTATTTTTTTATGTTACTGCAAACCGACACTATGAGGTTTTCCGTACGCTATTGACCTCTGTGATTGCCAATTTCTTGTTAAATGATGCACTACGTTTCGGAATTCCGTCGCAATAGCTGCTGTGAGATGAGTTTGACAAATTACACTGTGATAAAGGAAGTACAGTTAAACCAGTCACCAAGAGAAATGTGGCCGTTACTCACAAACGGTGATGCTTCTTCGAATAAGAAAAGTTTATCAACTCACACAAAAATAGATTGCCAATTCTGTTAGAATTTTGGTGGAATCCCCATAACCAATCGTATTTTTAACACTGAGCGACTGGAATGGAAACTTACCTAAGGATTTTATTCCTTCTCTTGATCTTAGCAGTATTAAAATAATGACTAGCGTTCCTTCAGATGGAATGATAGGCACATACCAGACACTAGTTACTCACCTACGGCTTGCCAACAACAGTTGCTATTGAGAAAAATAAACAATTGATCTGTCGCACAACAGAATGGTCAGTGTATTGTCAGCAGCGGAGGATAATGCGCGCGACAGGAATGCACAAGCTAGCCATGTGTGCCTTGTGAGTTGGAGTTCGAAAAACATTGTCATGAAAGTAGATCTGCCTTTGTCAGCAGTACATTTCAACAAATTAAATATGTCTACTCATAACACTCTTTTAGGATATTGCTACTTTCGTAATAATATCGACCATTTTCTTCCTTTGTGTAGCCTGTTGTATAATTAGTTTATTAATGCTGATAATGTGCGTGCAGCAACTGAAATGCTTTTTCTCATCACAGGGAACCAATTAAAACATTGTTATTTGTGACCGCTTTTCGACTGTTTCTAGAAACAGCGCGCGTTTTTGCAACATTACAGGTTCAAATGGGACCGCGCAAATTGCAGTGGAAATGTGATGTACACGTGCATGTAGTACAGTGTGTCGTATTACATTATCACGTCCATATCAGAGTAATCACAGTGACATTTCTATACTTCAGATCTTGGACGCTTGTTACCAGGAGCACAAAGGGATCACATCTGTGAAGATTATCCCTTTCTAAATTTTTGTAACTGATCGTACAGATAAGCCAGCATACTAGGCAGCGAGAAGATAACCTTGTGTTATTTTCCTGCCTTGATTCTTAATCACATGATTTTAAAATATTCCTTGCCCCTTATTCACTACCCTCTCTCCCTTCTTGCGATCTGAAAACATCGCAGAGGCATATGATACAATTCCAGCGGCCAATGGCTCATCAGTTACTGAAGTATGCAGTTTTCTTGACAGAAGAAAAACAAAACTATACAGATATAAATACCAGAAAAGTGTAATGTAGCCGAGCGAGGTGGCGCAGTGGTTAGACACTGGACTCGCATTCGGGAGGACGACGGTTCAATCCCGCGTCCGGCCATCCTGATTTAGGTTTTCCGTGATTTCCCTAAATCGCTCCAGGCAAATGCCGGGATGGTTCCTTTGAAAGGGCACGGCCGAATTCCTTCCCCATCCTTCCCTAATCCGATGAGACCGATGACCTCGCTGTCTGGTCTCCTTCCCCAAACAAACCAGAACCAGTATAATGTACTAACCAAGAAAGCTGGAGCGTTTAAATGGCGGAAAACGAAACACTACCCAAAAGCAATGAAATTTAGTACACAGTAATGCAAAATTTATCGTATGGGCAATACTACCACTGCTCATATGAGCCGTTCCGATGTGAGCATATGGCCGGGCTACTTTTCCGCTCCCCGCCTCAAATTTCCCACGGTGCTAGCGAGGCACACGCGACGCGCGGCGCGAGAAACTGTGCCTCAACCACAACGCCGCGCGCAAATTGAGACGCGTATAGCGCGTGTGTCGCGACGCAGCGCAGCGCGCGTTTTTGTAACATCACAGGTTCAAATGGGACCGCACAAATTGCGACGTGACGCGATTGGGACGCGAAACGTGCCTGCCTTACAGTATACTAAATTTTATTGCCTTTGTGTAGTGTTTCGTTTTTCGCCATTTAAACGCTCCACCTTTTTTAGTACATTTTACTTTTCTGTTATTTGTATCTGTGTAGTTTTGTTCTGTTTTTCTTCTGTCAAGAAAAATGCAGACTTCAGAAACTGGTAAGCCATTGGCTGCTAGAATTGTATCATATGCCTCCGCGATGTTTTCAGATCGCAAGAAGGGAGAGAGGTTATAGAATAGGAAGCAAGGAATATTATAAAATCATGTGATTAAGAAGCAAGGCAGGAAAGTAAAACAAGGTTATCTTCTCGCTGCCTAGTATGCTGGCGTATCTGTACGATATGTTACAAAAAATTGCAAAGGGATTATCTCCACAGGTGTGACCTCTTTGTGCTTCTGGTAAAAGCGTCCAAGATCTGAAGTATAGAAGTCTCGCTGCGATTACTTAGATGTGGATGTAATAATACAACACACTGTACTACATGCACGTGTACATCACATTTCCACTGCAAGCTAGAAACAGTCGAAAAGCAGTCACAAATAACAAAGGTTTAGTTGGTTCGCCGTTATGAGAAAAAGGATTTCAATTGTTGCATGGACATTATCAGCATTAATAAACTAATTATACAACAACAGGCTACACAAATGAAGAAAATGGTCGGCATTATTACGAAAGTAGGAATATCCTAAAAGAGTGTCATGAATAGATATATGTAATTTGTTGAAATGTACTTCTGAGAAAGGCAAATCTGCTTTGATGACAATGTTTTTCGAACTCCAGCTCACAAGCCACACATGGCTAGCTTGTGCACTCCTGTCGCGCGCATTATCCTCCGCTGCTGACAATACACTGACCATTGTGTTGTGAGACAGATCAATTGTTTATTTTTCCCAATCACAACTATTTTATTCGCGATCACACATTGTCAGTTTGGCAAGCCGTAGGTGAGTAAACAGTATCTGGCATGTGCCTATCATTCCACATGAAGGAACGCTCGACATTATTTTAATACTGCTAAGATCAAGAGAAGGAATAAAATCCTCTGGTAAGTTTCCATTCCAGTCGCTCAGTGTTAAAAATACGATGGGTTACGGAGATTCCACCAAAATTCCAACAGAATTGGCAATTTATTTTTGGGTGAGTTGTTAACCTTTTCTCATTCGAAGAAGCATCATCATTTATGAGTAACGGCATTTATCTTGGTGACAGGTTTAATTGTACTTCCTTTATCACAGTGTAATTTGCCAAACTCATCTCACAGCAGCTATTGAGTCAGAATTCCGAAACGTAGTGCATCATTAAACAAGTAAATGGCAATTACAGAGCTCAATAGCTTCCGATAAACCTCATAGTGTCGGTTTGCAGTAACATAAAAGAAGAAATTTCATGTTTATTTTCATGCTAGGGAGCTCTTATTTCGCTGGCTGTCGATAACTCTTAAAAAATCACAGTCACTTGAGTGAATTAAATAAAAAGGGAAGTATAAGTACTGATATATCGCCATAGATAAGAAAGTTCCGTGTGTTTAAGAATTGGCAAAACACTCTCCTCCTTGTGTGCTATCATTCGCCAAACTTTCGTTTCGATGTATCGAGCGGTTTAGGAGATATGAGAGACGTTGCGAGTATTTCATTCTCTAGGGCTTGAGATCGGAAGTGAGCGCGCTACATTGTCTCGAGATCGTAGGCAGATAGAGACCTCTTCCAAAGTCTAAACAAAAATGCAACATGTTAGCTAAATTTCATACGCAGCAACATATGGTGCAATACGCACCAAACGCAAAATCATAGCGACCCCTAATTTTCGTTGCAGACTTTTTGAGTTTTGCTTAGTGTCTTACTAAAATATGTACATCACTATAATAATGGCCATTAGCGAGATGATGGGCACTTCGCCACGAAGCTGACATATAATGCTACAAGTAAGGCAAAAATCAAATGTTTTCAGTGAATAGTTTCTGTAAAATCGTTTGAGAAATAACAGGTTGCGCGCGCTTCGGTTGTGTCACCGCAGAGCGTCCCCAGTTGGCGCGTGCAAGTATGGTGTACGCGTCGCAAAATGCGCAGCACCAGTGCGACTCGTGCGGCACGTGCGTGTCGCGCTGTAGTGTCGTGTCACGTCACACGTGCTATACGCGTTTCAATTTGCGCCTACCTTAACACAGCAATGTCAGCGCCCTGTGAACGAATCTTTTCAAAATCAGGACAGATATGTACCAAGAAGAGAAACAGACTCACAACAGGTAAAAATTTTATTTATAAATCAGAATATTGGTTAATTTTTCCTCTTTCGGTACATAAGTGGTATTAATGACTGTAAATTACGAGTGCAGATACACTTTAAGTACAGATATGTTAGCCGGCCGGTGTGGCTGTGCGGTTCTAGGCGCTACAGTCTGGAACTGCGAGACCGCTACGGTCGCAGGTTCGAATCCTGCCTTGGGCATGGATGTGTGTGATGTCCTTAGGTTAGTTAGGTTTAAGTAGTTCTAAGTTCTAGGGGACTGATGACCACAGTAGTTAAGTCCCATAGTGTTCAGAGCCATTTGTACCATTTTTTGAATAGTATCAAAAATAACATCTATCAGTCTTCATTCTCCAAATTTTTCTACTCGATAAAAGATATTTAGGATTTTGTTATAATATTTTTAAGTTTAACAACAGAAAAAATTTAAAACTCTTGCAGCTCAAAACTACTAGAGACATAACACAAATTACTACTCCTCTTATATGTTTTTTCAAAACAGGACCAAATCAGATATACACTCCTGGAAATGGAAAAAAGAACACATTGACACCGGTGTGTCAGACCCACCATACTTGCTCCGGACACTGCGAGAGGGCTGTACAAGCAATGATCACACGCACGGCACAGCGGACACACCAGGAACCGCGGTGTTGGCTGTCGAATGGCGCTAGCTGCGCATCATTTGTGCACCGCCGCCGTCAGTGTCAGCCAGTTTGCCGTGGCATACGGAGCTCCATCGCAGTCTTTAACACTGGTAGCATGCCTCGACAGCGTGGACGTGAACCGTATGTGCAGTTGACGGACTTTGAGCGAGGGCGTATAGTGGGCATGCGGGAGGCCGGGTGGACGTACCGCCGAATTGCTCAACACGTGGGGCGTGAGGTCTCCACAGTACATCGATGTTGTCGCCAGTGGTCGGCGGATGGTGCACGTGCCCGTCGACCTGGGACCGGACCGCAGCGACGCTCGGATGCACGCCAAGACCGCAGGATCCTACGCAGTGCCGTAGGGGACCGCACCGCCACTTCCCAGCAAATTAGGGACACTGTTGCTCCTGGGGTATCGGCGAGGACCATTCGCAACCGTCTCCATGAAGCTGGGCTACGGTCCCGCACACCGTTAGGCCGTCTTCCGCTCACGCCCCAACATCGTGCAGCCCGCCTCCAGTGGTGTCGCGACAGGCGTGAATGGAGGGACGAATGGAGACGTGTCGTCTTCAGCGATGAGAGTCGCCTCTGCCTTGGTGCCAGTGATGGTCGTATGCGTGTTTGGCGCCGTGCAGGTGAGCGCCACAATCAGAACTGCATACGACCGAGGCACACAGGGCCAACACCCGGCATCATGGTGTGGGGAGCGATCTCCTACACTGGCCGTACACCACTGGTGATCGTCGAGGGGACACTGAATAGTGCACGGTACATCCAAACCGTCATCGAACCCATCGTTCTACCATTCCTAGACCGGCAAGGGAACTTCTTGTTCCAACAGGACAATGCACGTCCGCATGTATCCCGTACCACCCAACGTGCTCTAGAAGGTGTAAGTCAACTACCCTGGCCAGCAAGATCTCCGGATCTGTCCCCCATTGAGCATGTTTGGGACTGGATGAAGCGTCGTCTCACGCGGTCTGCACGTCCAGCACGAACGCTGGTCCAACTGAGGCGCCAGGTGGAAATGGCATGGCAAGCCGTTCCACAGGACTACATCCAGCATCTCTACGATCGTCTCCATGGGAGAATAGCAGCCTGCATTGCTGCGAAAGGTGGATATACACTGTACTAGTGCCGACATTGTGCATGCTCTGTTGCCTGTGTCTATGTGCCTGTGGTTCTGTCAGTGTGATCATGTGATGTATCTGACCCCAGGAATGTGTCAATAAAGTTTCCCCTTCCTGGGACAATGAATTCACGGTGTTCTTATTTCAATTTCCAGGAGTGTATGTACCGGTTTAGTGACCTCAATTAAAAAGGCAGTGTGCCTTCTTTTTACTTATTTTTGTGAGTGAATGGTGAGTGGTGTATTTGAAACAAATTGTTTAAAGCAACATTTGCAGGTGCACTGAGGCGCGAAACACTTTAACTAATTTGTTTATTCGGTCAAATGTTGCAGCTGGCTGTGCGGCAGTCGACAGTGGTCGCGGGAATACACGAAGCCGCCGCGGCGCGGGCGCGAAGTGCCGTGCTGTCGCAGCGAAAGATTTTTAACCGTGTAACAACGTCAAGTGAATTACGTCCACGGTATTCCTTGCGCGATCGGAATTAAAATAAAGCTATCGAATTAATTGTTTTTGATGTATCTGACAAGACCTGCGTCTTCCCAAGCAGCGGCGAATGAAGACAAGAGAGATCCATCACCTGCTAATTGAATTTTATAAATAAACAATCTACCCTTGCTGTGTAACTGAATTTTCTGTCGTGAAATTCCTCCTCTCCAGCACAGACCCGCCAATTTCCAGTTGTGGGAGGGGCGGGGGTTGGAAGGGAGGGCTTGGGGATTTACCAAGGGGGAAGGGGTTAATTAACTGATCAATTTAATTAATTAGCCAATCAAACTGATATAGTGGGAGGGGGACATTCAAATAACTCAGGCCTGAAAATGTGATTGTATTAGCGAGGGGGAGGATGTGGTTTGGGTGCCCCACTAATAACATAGTGCACCACTTAACAAGGCTGCAAGCAATGTGCATGCGCTGGTGGCATTACAACTAGATATATCCTTGCAAGACATAATTACGTCATAGCTCCTTATAGAGAAGGTTGACCAGTCTGTAACAACAGAATTTGAAGCCTGTCTGAGTCCCAATAGCTTTTCGACGTTAAAAAAGATGTGTGATTTTCTTGAAAATAAATGCAAATCGATTGGAAAACGTCAAGGCACAGCACATCTGGGAACAAACAGCAGAACGTCTCCAACGTCTAGCACTTTGGGCATTCGATACGAACCTACGTCGCTGCTAAATTGCGCGTCATTTACGACGGCGGCGGAGTTTAGGTTCTTTCTGCACATCTGACATCACAAAACACAGTCAGCCACTGAACAGAGAACGACGTTGCCAGAGTTCGACTGCAGTGCAGAGCACGGACGAGTGTCTTCAATTTTAGAAACGTTCAGTCATAAATAAAGTAATTGAACAAAAGCAAAGTCTTGGTAGCAGACTTTCTATAAAAGAAAGTATGGAAAAAGCATTCTTTATACCAACTGTTTCATATTCTATTAATTAATTAAACCAAACAAGCAATAAGCCTCCTAATTCAGGCGATAGCAAGGAAATTCATTCTCACTAACCGCTTTTTCGCAATAAAGAACAGCGGTAATTGTTTATTTCCTATTGTACTTGGACGAAACGTGAGTAATTCATAGTGATGCCAACAGTTTTGTCGGTATTTTGCATGTATCTTTAAACTACTGCAAGAATTCTATTGCACGACGAGCTGTGTTAGCGTAACGGTTAAAGTGCTCGCTGGCACGGTAGTTCAGCGTGTTCGGTCAGAGGGCTAGCTGCCCTCTGTAATTAAAAAAAAAAAAAAAAAAAAAAACTGAGTTAATCGATCAACAATGAACTTAAACAGATGTCTTACGACGTCCGCCCCGAGCAGATGCAACGAACGAAAGTGACCAAAATGAGATTTAAAAAAAAGTGTTTGGCTGCTAAGCAAATGAATCCGAGTTCAAATCTTGTTCGATGCTCAATATTTTCTTTATTTAAAAACAATATCGAAGTGTCTTACTTCATGAATTTTATTCGTTTGACTGTAATTTTTTGAAATTTCTAGTGGCTACTAAAATCGACCATACAGAAATTATACGCTGTGGACTTTTACCTCTGCAAACTCTTCAAAATTTCCTGCAATGGTTTACTACATTTAATGCTGCACAATAACTGCGTTGAACATCGAAACAAAATTAAGTCATTTATGTGGGGAAGGTATCAGTCAATAAGATGTGTAAAAAATCAAATTTTTGGGCCAAATAGTTTTTGTGAAATCGAATGATAAGTGTGTCAAAGCAGTTGGAACACCATGTGTCTACACAGGCAAGCAGTGCAGAGATGACAAAATCGCACACAGCGCGGAATGCGGGATGCACGTCTCTGAAGCAGCGAAAGGGTTAATGTGGCCATGGTGGCTTTACTTCATAAACTGCGCGCTGCACCCTAAACGTAGTTTGCGAACTATACTATACTATGGCGCTGCTACTCTTGGCGCGTGCATCTGGCAATGCAGCAATCTCCCGCATCTGGGCAGGCATGCGCGAGCCGCCAAGATAAAAGAATTGAACTATAGTACTGCATGTGTCATGGTTCAACTGCCTCACGCATTGCACAGGTGCAGCAACTTCAGGCAGGCCGCATGTAGCGAACCCAAAGCTGTTGTGATGCTCGACAATTTGTGCTTCAACTGCCTGAAGGGTGGTCATAGGACTTCTAATTGCAAATCTGTTTCTTCTCATGCTTGTCGAAAACGACACCACACGTTGCTACACGCAGAAATACAACACATGCAAGATGGATCAAGGAAGGAATGTCCAAGTGACGTGCAGCACAAGCAGAATGGTGTACATCCGTCAAGTACATCTAGTTCTTGCTTATTGAAAGTCAGCCCTGGCAAACGAGTGCTGTTTGCGACACCGAGAATAAAGTTTCCAGAATGAGAATTTCACTCTGCGGCGGAGTGTGCGCTGATATGAAAATTCCTGGTAGATTAAAACTGTGTACCGGACCGAGACTCGATCTCGGGACCTATGCCTGCGCGGGCAAAGGACTCTACCAACTGAGCTACCCAAGCACGACTCACAAACCGTCCTCACAGCTTCAATTCTGCCAGTACCTCGTCTCCTACCTTCCGAACTTCACAGAAGAGGTACTGTCAGAATTAAAGCTGTGAGGACGGGTCGTGAGTCGTGCTTGGATTAGCTCAGTTGGTAGAGCACTTGCCCGCGATAGGCAAAGGACCCGAGTTCGAGTCTCGGTCCGACACACAGTTTTAATCTGCCAGGAAGTTTCGAGAATGAAGTTGCAAGATATCAGTGGCAAACGCCAAACGTGTCGTACTCTCTTAGATTCTGGTTCGCCGACATGCTGTATATCGGAAGCATGCGCACAACGCCTCAGATTTCAAAGATAGCACAGCAGAGTACCCTTTCAAGGAATAGGTGCAACCCTCTCAGAAACAAAACACGGCGTCTCTGTTCAAGTCAGTTCCTGTATAAACAACTTCACGGTACCTGTCGAGTGTTTAGATTTCCCGAAGATAACCGATGTCTTGCAGGAACAAACAATTGATCCCAGCACGTGGGACATGGCGAGTGTACAACTCGCTGATCCAGAATTTTTGTCACCTGGTAAGCTCGACTTGTTGCTAGGAGCATAAGTTTGTCCACACATTCAGAAGACAAGGACTATCTCCTTAGGAACTGAACACCCTGTGCATCGAGAGACAGATTTAGGTTAGGTCATGTCAGGCCAGTATCAAACGGTACAGCACAACATTTCGTCAAAGCGGCCGGTCGTGTCATGCTTTGTAAAAACCGACACTGACGTTCAAACTCTCTTGAAGAAATTCTGGGAGATAGAATAATTAAATCGTGTTGTAATAGCGAAAGAAGAGGAGCAATGCGAAGCACACTTTGTGGAACACACAACTAAGGATTCCAAAGGCAGATTCGTTTTTCATTGTTTATAAAAGTTACAATGAAAATAAATCATAAAAAATATGTACAATAATCAGTTGTTTTTATTTTATGGCCAATTAAGATTCACATTAACTGACAATCATAATGTAATTGAACATCTTAATTGTAATTAATTTTATGAGATTTCCTAAAAGTTTATTGTACCTAAGGGACATATAAAGGCAATACACATAATGAGCTCTGTAATTACGATTAAGGAGATTTATGTAGCTATACCTTACCATTTACAATTGTTTGCTGTTGTGATTCAAGCTTACGAGTGGAAATTATCAACAGCGACATCAGATGCTCATCAGTTACTTTAGATCTGTAAATACTTTTCGTACATTTCATTTTGGAGAATGTTTCTTCACAGAGAAAAGTAGTGCTGAAAGGAGCAGAAAAGCCATGAGAAAACTTATGCAACTGATAAAACAGTGTAAGCGGAAGACTTTATAAAATTCCAGTAATAATGAATTCAGGTATTTATCTTCACGAAAATCACTACAATCCAAGTCAACCATTTTAATTTAAAGTTATGGGGCAAGAGTTTTTATATCGGCATTAAAAGGATTTTGAAAAATCTTGATATCGTTTGGAATTGCATCAAAATCTAAAAAATGAGACTAAAAATTTATTTTTAAAGTATTCAAAGGTTCAACAGAGAAATCTACTGGAAACTGAGTCTCTGATTGCTGACTGAATGTTTGGCATGTACAGGGTGTACATAAACTCAGGGAACACCTTCAATTATTTATTGCACAGGAACTAAACATTGTACAGATGCTTCCCGTATTCTCTCCACGAGCTCTGCTACATCATGTGGTAGAGCCGGTACATGTACCAGATCTCCAATGTTTCCCGACAGAAGAAAGTCACACAGAATGAGATCTGGTGATTGGGGAGGCCACTTCATGAAACAGCTGTCCTCTTCTGTAGCACGGCCGATCCATCGATGCGGCAGCTCCGTGCTCAGGTGCCCACAAACTTCACGATGAAAATGTGGTGGAGCCCCATCCTGCTGAAAGATGGACGGAGAGTCCGATTGTATTTGAGGCATCAGCCATTGCTGCAACATGTTCAAGTAGGAATATCCAGTGACAGTGCACTCGGCGAAGAAGGATCGCCCGTACAGTTTCCGACGTGACATGGCACAAAAAACATTTACTTTTGGGGAATCACCTCTAATTCAGTACATTCGTGTGGATGCTTTGTACCCCAGATTCGACAATTATGCCTGTTCACTTTCCCATTGGTGTGAAAGTGGCTTCGTCACTAAAAATTAAGCGAGCAACAATGCCGTCCCCATCCTCATTCAATTGTTGCAACTGCGAACAAAACTCAAAACGCTTGTCTCTGTCGTCTTCATTGAGTCTCTGTACTAGCTCCAATTTGAATGGTTTCATAGACAGCTTCTGTTGCAGGACTTTCCACACTGTTATTGGAACCATTTAGTGTTCACGGGATGCACGACGCACTGTTTTCATTGGACTCCTTATGAATGTCTCTCGTACGCGCTCCACATCACTTCACTGGGACTTCCGCTTCTCTTTGCCGTGCACAAGCAACCCGTCGTTACGAATATGTTGTGCCAGTGATAAATGGCCTTCCTTGTTGGTGGCTTCTTACTGTACTTGGTTCTAAACATCCGTTGAACAGCTGTAGCACACTTGCTTTTGTCGAACTCTTAACACACAGAAAACTCGCTCCGTGCCTGAACTCGCCATGTTTGCGACTAGCGCTGACTATCGGCAAATTACCAAACTACGCTGTGGCGATATACATGAAAGAAAACTTTCAGGATTTCTCTTCAAAATGACATATGTATGACATCTGTACAATATTCGGTTCTTTTGCAATAAATAATTGAAAGTGTTACCGGACTTAAAGTACACCGTGTATTAAAATGCGTGAAACATTTTTGTTCAATTGATACTGATACAAAACAGTTTTTTGTCAAATGTATTTAATTTGTGTGTACACCTCCTAGTAATTTTAAATTAAGGTCATTCATATGTTTAGTTAAATGTGTTATTTTGCAACTCAGCCAGAGAATGATTCCGTTCATTCAAGAAACTTACGATTGTTGTTCGGAGCTCAAAAAATCGGGCCAGAGCTTTTTCACAGCTAAATGAGCTTACTACTGTATAATATGGTAAGTCATTTTCGTCAATTTCTTCAATAAACTCTTGGAACTGACGATGTGATCTTATACAAGTAACAACTGACATGACTGGCTTTAAAACTTCTGGAATATACAAACCTATTTTGCTCAAAGACTGTTGATGAACAATGATGATAATGTTTGGTTTGTGGGGTGCTCAACTGCGCGGTCATCAGCGCCCACAAATACTGTTGACGAATGATGGAATGTATGATTAATGGTTTTGACGCACCATCATTTTCTATCGCCTTTGACGCGAAGCAACGACATCTTTCTACCCATTTCTTGTCACCCTCAGTTGTGATACACCTTGAGTTTTCCATTGGAGATTGTTTAACAGCATTTTCTATCCTTTTTTCTTCTCCCATGAACATCAAGAAGCTTTTCATACACTTCATAATTATTTTTATCTCTCGAATAGAATCTAACACCCGACTAGTATCTGAAACATCCATTGACTCATCCAGACACTTAGAGGAGCATTCTAAGTATTGAGTTTTCTCAGACAATCTAGTTAATATACTTATATTTTCAGCAATATCGTCACGTAGGAAAAGGTGTAATTAGATGAATGACGAACACTAACTTCACTTAACGAAGGTTTATTCAGAACTTGCACATACAAGAGAGCGGAGTGAACTGCGTCCAGCCAGAACACATACAGTATATATGCAGCTACAGAACATTCCACTACAATGATTCTTGACATTTGTGGATACTTCTAGAATTTACTCGAACCGAATATAGAAATTAAAATTGTACAGTCCAGGTGAGTTTTGATCTCACAACCCTCCATGCAACCGTTTAGTATCATAACCACTACACCACGGAGCTACTCAACTTCTTCTACAAGATTGCTTCCTCAAGGGAACAGCGTCTCGCTGTTTAGGCGTCCTAGTCCGGGAACGAGTTATCGGTCGTGCTTACTCCGACTCCTGATGACTGATTCTCGCCCTGGCGGTGATCTTCTTAGAACTTCTTTTACTGCTACGCTCTTCATCACCTGTCCGCTTGTTGCCTGTCGCTGGAGCTTCGAATTTACCCTGGGTTGCAGGATCCTTATAAAGCTTCATTCGAAGGAGGTGGCCCGTTCCGCTGAACTTCCGATGTCTTGTGTCAGGGTCGAAATCTTCAACTTCATAAGTAATATTAGACAACTGTCTTACAATCTATAAGGTCCAAAGTAGCGCCTGAGGAGCTTCTCAGAGAGACCAACCGTCCAAACAGGAGTGAAGATCCAGACGAGGTCACCAAGCTGATAGATAACAGGGCGGTGGCTTGCGTCATACCTCCGGCTATCGTTTTCTTGAGACTGCAGTGTGTGGAGTCGAGCTAACTGCCGAGCTTCCTCGGCTCTGGTTAACACCTGGCCGATGTGGTCGTCGTCGACGTCATCAGGATTTAACGGCACCACAGTGTCCATCGTCGTAGTCGCCTCTCGCCCATGCACCAGGAAAAATGGCGTAAATGCTGTGATGTCTTGTTTGGCGGTGTTGTAGGCAAACGTCACGAAAAGTAGCACCTCATCCCAGTTGCTCTACTGAACATTGACGAACATTGATAGCATGTCGGCCAAGGTCTTGTTAAGGCGTTCAGTAAGCCCGTTAGTTTGCAGATGGTAGGCAGTCATCATGTGATGAGTAATGTTGCACCGACGGTTTATCTCTCTCACAAGATTCGATTGAAAAACTTTCCCTCGATCCGTAATTAACGACCTTGGGGCACCGTGTTTTAATACAATGTCTTCCAAGATGAATTTGGCTACCTCGGATGATTTGGCTGTTTTCACGGATTTTGTAATAGCATAGCGTGTCAGATAATTAATGCAAACAATAATCCATATATTGCCACTAGCAGATGTTGGAAATCGTCCGAGGAGGTCAGTCCCAACATGCTGGAAAGGCGTTTCGGCTGTTGGAATTGGTATACGTCGGCCAGGTGGTTTATGAGGCTGCCTTTCTCCTCTGGCACTCTCGACAGTGCGACACATAGTGACGGACACTCCGAAACCTGGTCAGAAACCTGGTCAGAAAAATCTCTTGCAGATTCTATTGTGTGTCTTCCTTGATGTCCGTCCTCAGGTGTGTCATGGAATTTCTGTAGAACATCTGAGTGCATGTGTTTAGGAATCGCTGGTAGCCACCTCTTTCCAAACGGATCAAAGTTTTTCGTACAAAGTAATCCATTAACTACCTTATATTGTCCCTTCACATCCTCTGACCGATTTAAGGCAAGCATAATTTGAGGTATCTTGGCGTCCTTCTTCTGCTCAGCAGAGAGATCCTGGAGTGCAGTGAGACAATCACTATCTTCATCAAAGTCTTGATGGTCTTGCACAGGGTTTCTTGAGAGGCAGTCGTCGGCATCTTGTGTTTTCTTCCACTTTTGTACACTATGGTAATGTAATATTCTTGAAGACGTAGTGCCCACTTGGCGAGCCGTCCTGTTGGATCCTTAAGACCTGTCAACCAACAAAGTGAATGATGGTCTGTAACAACTGTGAATGGCCTTCCATAGAGATACTGTCGAAATTTGCACATGGCCCAGATCAGAGCAAGACATTCTCTTTTTGTAGTTGAGTAGTTTCTCTCGGTTTTTGTATGTGTCCTAGAAGCATGGGCTATAACCTTCTCTTTTCCATCCGAAATTTGTACCAGAACAGCACTGATCCCATACCTGCTGGCATCTGTGTGTAGTTCTGTAGGTGCTCTCTCATCATACAGTCCAAGTACACGGTCAGTCGTCAGAGCTGTTCTTAGCACATCGAAAGAATCTTGTTGAGCACCACCCCAGATAAATTTACCATCAGATTTCAACAACACTTGGAGTGGCCTGGCTTTGATACAAAAGTCTTTGATAAAACGATGGTAATAAGAACATAATCCGAGGAAGCTTCTCACATCTCTAATACTTTTAGGAATAGGAAATTCCGTTAGAGATCTCACCATTTCTCGGTCTGGCCGCACACGTTCATTTGATACAAGGTATCCAAGTATTTTGATTTCTTTTGCTGCAAAGAGACACTTTCTTGGATTAAGTTTCAGTCCGCCTTGTTGGAGACACTTAAGAACAGCCCTCAGTCTTCTTATATGTTCATCAAGTGTCTCTGAGAACACTAATGTCATCTAAATAACAAAGACACATGGTCCACTTCAGGTGCCTTAGAAGAGTCTCCATCATCCGTTCAAAAGTTGCTGGTGCATTACACAAACGAAACGGCATTACCTTAAACTCATACAGGCCCTCTGGGGTGATGAATGCAGTTTTCTCTCGATCAGCCTCATCTACTTCAATTTGCCAGTATCCCTTGTACATGTCCATGGCTGAGAAAAACTTAGCCCGCTTCAGACAATCTAGTGTATCGTCAATTCGTGAAAGACAGTAAACGTCCTTTTTAGTCATCTTATTAAGCTTCCTGTAATCAACACAAAAGCGCCAACGACCATGGGCTCTGTAAAGGCTGAATGACGTCATTCTTCATCATTTTCTCTACCTCGTCGCGAATTATTCGACATTCCGTTGTTGACACACAGTATGCTCTCTGGCTTATTGGTTGATGGTCTCCAGTGCTAATCCGGTGCTTCACTTTCGATTTGTCTAATTTGCTCTTCACCTGTGGATTGAAGCATTCAGAGAACGCTTGAAGAATGGCAAATAGCTCCTTCTGTCGTTCCTTAGGGATATCTGGTGACAGTAGAGCTAGAATATCTTGTCTTGTAGTGGTAGCCCTAATTTCGCCCACAGACTCGGCATGGGGAGTTTATATGGCGCTCAGCTGTTCTTGAATTAATGGCTCAGCGTTTGCTCCGCACATGCGTGTCGGAAGGATCTGTGGTTCTTGGCGACAGTTAACTATCCACAGTTCACCGAATCCGTTCTTAAACGAGACGACAGAGGCTGAGATGACCAAGTTATTCTTCAGTGGTACGCTTCTCTTACATTCCACTACAACATCCATGGGTTGATGCATGGCATGACACGTGACAGTTACCTTTCTAGCGCTGACTGCAGGAATGATCACTTCATCCAGCACACATAGTCTCCACACATTCAGATGCACATCTTCCTGTCCACAGTATCTCATCTTGTCTAGCATAATCTTCGAGCTACCACAATCTGTAATTGCCTGAGAAGCTATCAAAAAGTCCCATCCGAGAATGACGTCATGACTATACTCTTGTAAGACGGTGAATTCTGAGGGCTGTGTATGGCCACTTATACCAACACGAATGGTACATCTTCCTGTAGGTTTTTTCCCATTAGTCACCTTCAGCAGAGATGTTTTGCTGTCGACGAATATGGTTTTCTGCAACTGGCGACGGTACTTCTCCCAAACGACTGAATATGGTGCTCCAGAGTCCACAACAGCTTGGGCTGGTCGGCCATCCATGAGGATATCGACGTAGTTTCCTATCATTTTTGTAGTGATCGACGGCCTCACCTCCAAGGAAGGTCTCACCCTTTAGTTTTCCAGGTTGTGGAGGCTAGGTGATCGGCTGGAGCTTCTAAACGGCGATCGAGACCTTGATCTGCGTGTTGGGGAGCGTCCTCTCTAGCGACTAGCTTGCGGTGATGGTGACCTACGTCATCCTGCACCCACATCTTCTTGTTCATCTTCGTCGTCCCAGAGTTGGCGTCGGCTAAGATCGGTTTGCAGTCTTCTGGCGCGGGCGTCATCAAATATCCGCCGCCTTTCTCGGCAATAGCGCACCACATGTCCCAGTCGTCCACAGTGGAAAGATACTGGTTGGTTGTCCTGGGTTCTCCAGACGTCAGTCTTCCTTGGTGTCCAAACAGGTTCCTCATGTGTCATTGTAGGAACGTAACTCCACCTGGGTCTCGACTTTTTGAGCGTTTTAAAGGGAAATGAAGGACGAGAGATTGAGTTCAATGTGTGTTCCATTTCCTCCCTTATGACCTCTTGAAGAGTCTCGTTTTTTTGCTCGCCGTGCAATCCAAGTGCCTTCTGAACTTCCTCTCTCACTATCTGACGAAGAACACTTGTGAAATCAGTTGCTTCCTCCATCTCAGACATCGATACGATGTTTGGAAGCCGTTCAAACGTCTTACATGTAATACTTTTTTAATGCATAGTCTCAATATACTTGCACCATTTTATGAAGTCGTCTGCTGTAGAAACCTCCTTCCGGAATAAGGCTTGATACATGTCCTCAGCAATACCCTTCATGAGATGTGCAACCTAATCTTCCTCCTTCATTCTAGGATCCACTATTTAACACAACTCCAAGAAGTCTTGAAGCTGTAGTTACTCCCGGACGCTGTGCTCTGCACTTTACCTTCAGCCTTGCACTTCTGTCGCTGTGTGTCGCCGAAATACTTGCGCAGTTCCTCCTGGGATTATTCCCAGTTTGTGAACTTCTCCTCGTTGTTCTCATACCATTGCTTGGCAGCGCCCTCCAAGCTCATATACCTTCAGCCACTTGTTTGGATCTTGGCCATCGTCACCAGATAACCCGAAAGGCCGTGTCATGTGGTGGCACACAGTTGCTGTCATCGTAACCTCCTCTTCTTCTTCTTCTATCTTCGATAAATTGCGATCTGTTGAATATGGCCCGAACTCAGGTTTCTCGCCACGTAAACGACGGCTCTGTCATGGCGTGAAGGGAATGTGCGCTATCACAAGTTCCAATACCCAGCGTCTCCACCAGAATAATGTGAAGTAGAAGAAGGTGTAATTAAATGAATGACTAACACTAACTTCACTTAAGGAAGGTTTATTCAGCACTTGCACATACAAGAGCGTGGAGCGAACTGCATCCGGCCAGAACACATACAGTAAATATACAGCTGAAGAACATTCCAGTACAATGATTCTTGACATTTATGGATGCTTCTAGAATGTACTCGAACCGAATATAATAATTAAAATGGTACACTCGAGATGAGTTTTGAACACACAACCCTCCATGCAACATTTTTGTATCATAACCACTACACCATGTAGCTATTCAGCTTCTTCTGGGACAATATCATCTGCTCTTCAAGCCACTGTGTTTGTTGACCAACTGATGTTTTTAAATAATCTAGCTATTTCTGGACACATTTCCTCAACTGCTTCAATCATGCAGTGCTTTATAATTTACTGTCAGAAAATGGTTTTCCTTGTTTTGTTGTAGAGTGAGCCACATGGTAACTACGAGGGCAGTTCAATAAGTAATGCAACACTTTTTTTTTTCTGAAACAGGGGTTGTTTTATTCAGCATTGAAATACACCAGGTTATTCCCCAATCTTTTAGCTACACACCACTATTTTTCAACGTAATCTCCATTCAATGCTACGGCCTTACGCCACCTTGAAATGAGGGCCTGTATGCCTGCACGGTACCATTCCACTGGTCGATGTCGGAGCCAACGTCGTACTGCATCAATAACTTCTTCATCATCCGCATAGTGCCTCCCACGGATTGCGTCCTTCATTGGGCCAAACATATGGAAATCCGATGGTGCGAGATCGGGGCTGTAGGGTGCATGAGGAAGAACAGTCCACTGAAGTTTTGTGAGCTCCTCTCGGGTGCGAAGACTTGTGTGAGGTCTTGCGTTGTCATGAAGAAGGAGAAGTTCGTTCAGATTTTTGTGCCTACAAACACGCTGAAGTCGTTTCTTCAATTTCTGAAGAGTAGCACAATACACTTCAGAGTTGATCGTTTGACCATGGGGAAGGACATCGAACAGAATAACCCCTTCAGCGTCCCAGAAGACTGTAACCATGACTTTACCGGCTGAGGGTATGGCTTTAAACTTTTTCTTGGTAGGGGAGTGGGTGTGGCGCCACTCCATTGATTGCCGTTTTGTTTCAGGTTCGAAGTGATGAACCCATGTTTCATCGCCTGTAACAATCTTTGACAAGAAATTGTCACCCTCAGCCACATGACGAGCAAGCAATTCCGCACAGATGGTTCTCCTTTGCTCTTTATGGTGTTCAGTTAGACAACGAGGGACCCAGCGGGAACAAACCTTTGAATATCCCAACTGGTGAACAATTGTGACAGCACTACCAACAGAGATGTCAAGTTGAGCACTGAGTTGTTTGATGGTGATCCGTCGATCATCTCGAACGAGTGTGTTCGCACGCTCCGCCATTGCAGGAGTCACAGCTGTGCACGGCCGGCCCGCACGCGGGAGATCAGACAGTCTTGCTTGACCTTGTGACGATGATGACACACGCTTTGCCCAACGACTCACCGTGCTTTTGTCCACTGCCAGATCACCATAGACATTCTGCAAGCGCCTATGAATATCTGAGATGCCCTGGTTTTCCGCCAAAAGAAACTCGATCACTGCCCGTTGTTTGCAACGCACATCCGTTACAGACGCCATTTTAACAGCTCCGTACAGCGCTGCCACCTGTCGGAAGTCAACGAAACTATACGAGACGAAGCGGGAATGTTTGAAAATATTCCACAAGAAATTTCCGGTTTTTTCAACCAAAATTGGCCGAGAAAAAAAAAGTGTTGCATTACTTATTGAACTGCCCTCGTAGTACAAGTTACTGCTTCTTGTTCAGCATTTACTTTCTTAAAAAACATTTACTGAGATTTCGAACTGCTTTGAAAGATGGATGTACTTCTAACCGTTGGCTTCCGGTAAATCTGGAATGACTCTGAGAATGTTTGCCTTCATAATGGCGTTTTACATTGTATTCTTTGATGACTAATACTGTTTCATTGCAAATTATGCCTATTGCCTTATATTGATGTCACCATTGCTCTTAAAGGGTGGTAGGGCGTCAAACGGGCCGACTTGGAGCAGGAGAGGCACCACAGGACATTTTAATTTCCACTGTCTATACTTTTATAATTAAATTCATAAAACTTTGTCAGCATGACCAGGAAGGATTCAGGATTCACACTCGTAGCAGCGGAAGTTAAAAAACATAACAAAATATTTTTTTACATGTGAAATTTCATCATTTTTTCACTTACTATTGGCTGCATTTGTTGCTATAGGTACCCTTTTCTTCATAAGTAAGAGAGACTGTTCGATGAATTTTGCACAGCATACAAAACATACTTACAGGTGTCTGAAACTCTAGAATCTATTTAATTTATGAAAAAAATGAATGAGCTGTTACGTTTTAAACTTCATGTTTAGAAAAAAATCAAATTTTGTAGTTAATTATCTCAATTTTTACCACAGTTTTTAATAGATTTGGAAAATTCTAGAGTTTCATACACCTGTAAGTATGGTTTGTATGCTGTGCCAAATGCATCAAGGAATATCTCTTACTTGTGAAGAAAAATGTACCTATAGCAACAAATGCAGCCAACAGTAAGTGAAAAAATGATGAAATTTCATATCTAAAAAAAATTTATTTTGTTATATTTTTGCACTTCCACTGCTATGAGTGTGAATCCTGAATCCTTCCTGGTCATGCTGACAAAGTTTTATGAATTTATTATCTGCAAAAATCCATACAAAAGAGTTGTAACTGCAAATAGAAATTATGCCAGTTAATAGTATTAAGAGCAACGGTTTTGAATAAAGAATTCCACTGGATCTATCTTTAAGGTAATTTTAGTTAAATTAGATGCTCACTGTTAAATATACAGCATCTTCACTGAGAAACTGATGTCACAAAACACCCTAGTACCTCTATATTTTGCTTTTCAGATCGCACATGTTGCTACAACTCACCAGATGGTACTGTACATAACTTCTCAGCTCTCTGGAGGACATCACCACTACACATTTAGCATTGTCGGAACTAGTTGTAACAACACATAAAGCACAGCATACGCTTCAGCTATCTTTGCTGCACTGTAACGACCTGGATACTTGCCTGTAAGTGCGGAGTGGGATCTGTCCACACTCCCTGTAGAACTGTAGTACTGAAATGGAATACTATAGTATGTTGGTATGGCGAACTATAGTCTGTCCAACTTTCCTTCAGCCATGCCAGTGGTGGCTGCAGGGTATGGTGGCTGGTAAATACACAGTCCGCAGGGCACGTGTAGGAGAGCAGTAGTGGTAAGGGGTTGCTGGCAGGCACTGTAGTGGGAAATGCCGAGCGCTGGAGGGGAAGTGCCATTCTAAACTGAAGCCTACACTCATATTTTACGTGAATATTAAGTGGAGCCCCTCCATGCCTAATCAGGGCTCATGCGGAGGTATATAGATAGACGTTTTTCCCTCGCTCTATTGGCGAATGTAACAGGAAAGGAAATGACTAGTAGTGATACGGGGTACCTCTGCCACGCACCGTATGGTGGCTTGTGGAGCATCTATGGGGATGCAGATGTAGATGTAGATAAGGGATCAAGCAAGCCCAGATCTAGGGGGCAGAGGCAAACTGGGGTACCTGCCTCGGGCAGCAATTTCAGTGGGTGCCAAATTCACTCTTGAAGAAAAAAACCTTTGTTTCTCAAAGCACCTAGCGCCCAGTGCACGTTGGCCTATCGATTGTTCATATGATTTTGAAACGCATCCCTGTTGGTTTTCGAATATTTTTGAACATATTCTAGGTTGATTTCTCAATCAATCGTAAGTTGATTTTTGAATGCGTGCATAGTTACATGATTTCTCTGTCAAGGGAGTCCCCATTTTCTGTAGCCATAAAAAACTTTCCCGCAAAAAAATGGGGACAGGGCTATATGAGCTGAGCTGAATAAACTGAAACGGATAAATGCCAATCGCTGTTTGTTTATGTGGTCGATTGGGTGTGTGAATGATACGCATTGTCATAATCATTAGTGAAATCCATAGATTCAGACTATCAGAGTGGAAATAAAAGACTAACGGGAGTAACAGGTAATTTATTTATTGCATTAACAGTACAGCGTAACACAAGGCCTTGAAATGTAAGGGGGTTGGATGCTTCTAAATCTAACAGTACAGACTTCTCATTAATGCAGTCTTGTTCGTATACAGTTCATAATGCTTTTTTTAAATAACATAAAGAACATAATATATAAAAATTTCTCTAAGGTCACAGTGAATTGAATGCTTAACAATTGTTAAAGTGGTTGTATGTAATTTGTTTCTGCCAACTTGATGAGAATATAATTTACATAATGCAAATGACAAAGAAAAATAAAAACATGTAATACAATGATTGTGGTGAAAATAAGTTGCAATATATAGATGGAAGTGGTATACTATATTTGGATAAGTAATATAGTCTAAATAGCTTACTGGTTGATAATAGCCTATTTCTGCCTATTTCAGGTGAGAACCTCAAGCTATTCTCATCTGAAATAGTTAGTGATTATGTATGTTTATTGCGTTTGTATGTATTGATACATTAGTGAGAGTGTTGCAAGTCAGGACACTGCTTGCTTTTTCAGCAGTTGTTTGTTCGTATATTGTTGGTAGTTGTGGTATATTCTATGTGATACCTTGGGTACATACTCCAGTTATTACGTACATTTTATACTGATTGAGCATTTGACACATGGAATACATGAAGTTTAGCTTTACATGAGGAATAACTTTTGGCTGTAAATTTGTTAGTAGAAATATAATCTAATTCATTGCTACTTGAATGCATTGTTGCGTAAGTAACAGGTAAGAGAGATTACATTTTGTCTTCTCGGTGTATCCAACAAAGTGAAATTTTGACAGAAAATTTTTGCTAGATCGTCACACTGCTAAGGGCCAGTTACACAATCCCTGGAAACCACTTAATTCTATTCTCGAGAGAGCACGGAACACACGTTGTACGAATACATAATTACGCCTAACCGGAGAATAAGTGCGAGATAACTGAACCGGTGATTCTGGTAGGATTAGTGAAGTTAAGTGGAGAATAAGCTTTGACAACGGCAGAATTAGTGATGACAAGATTGTTTGTTAGAAGAGGAAGGAGAAGAAATGGGAACATCACACAAGTTATATGGAAGAATATGACGATTCGAAATTTATATAAGATTTTCGTGCTACTACTACTTTTCGATCTCTTGCTTGAAAAAATGTTGCGTATGAATGAAATGTGAAACTATCTCCCAACAAAAAAATTTTTGCTTGTAACAGACCTAATGTGCATTTGCTATTGGTACACCGTGAATTATGTTCTGTCGTGTCATTTACGTAAATGAGGTAGATAAAAATGACCATTTGTGCCAAAACAGTCTCTCTTATTTAGCGTCTGTTGCAATTGCTGCAATATTTCCTTTTACCCAGCAGACAATGACGAAATAGACGTAATCAGATCAAGAAACCACACCCGTCTTGGGTACTATTCATATAACAGCTTTCTCAGTATTAGACAACGACATTTTGATTTTGCATGTAGCAAAACTTTTGGCATACTTTAATGAGGTAATAGTTCTTTCGCAGAAAGGAAAACACGCCCTGTAAAGCTGTAGCAAGATTCGAGAGAAAAAGATGCTGGGACCTAAGGAGTGATGACATGTGTACTGTCTTGCTTGTCTCTTGCCTCTACTGGTTTTATGTTTTCTATAATTAATTTTATGTCATACAAAAGAGAACATTATTAGCTAATAGGCAAAATTGGAGGTAGAGAAGGAAGGGAAGTTACCTTTTTTAGATGTGTTGATGGAGCGAAAGCTGGATGGACGACTGGGCCATTCTGTGTACAGGAAGCCAACCCATACACACTTATATCTGCATAGGCACAGGTTCCATCATCCGTCTCAGAAGAGAGCTATGCTGAATACTTTAGTACACAGAGCCAGGACTATTTCCGACAAGGACCACCTCGGTCCCGAGATTAACCATTTGACGACTGTTTTCAAGAGGAATGGTTATTCTGCCGGTGGAATTAAATCAGTATTGTCCAAGAAAGTAAGACACGATGCCGGTCATATACAAGAAGAGGACCAACACATAGTGCGGCTTCCTTTTTGCCGTGCTACAACGAGCAAGATAGCCAGAGTCCTGAAGAGGCAAGGAATAAAACCAGTTTTCCGACCACCTAGGAAAATTAAGGAAATGTTGAGACCAGTCAAAGATAGTCTCGGCTTAAGAGTACCGGGAATTTATACTATTTCTTCTGAATACGGCAAGAATTACGTGGGCCAATCTGTAAGAACCGTTGCCGACCGCTGCATCGAGCACCAGCGCCACCTGAAATACAATCAGCGGTGGCTGAACATAGCCTGCTTAACAAGCATAAGATTTTATTTGAAGAAACCAGAGTAACAGCCCACACATCGAATTACTGGGACTCTGTGATCCGGGAAGCAGTCGAAATTAGACTTAGCGATAATAACTTTAACAGAGACAACGGCTATGCACTTAGCAACACTTGGAAGAGTGCAGTGGATAAAGAAAAATCGCAGAGAAAAACTTCCCGCACTTTACCTCCTGATTCAAGGGATGGCGTTGCAAGCAACGCGTGATAGAAACTATATCTATGTAAGTACAGGGCGCCACTTCACTACGCGCCATATCGCTGTTGCTATGATATCTTCCAGCAAATCAGGAGCCGTCCTTTGCATATAAAAGTGGGAACCTCGCTAGTTCACGACAGTCAGCTTTAGCCCTGACGACGACCATGGAGGTGGTGGTCGAAAGCTTGGAGTTTTATCCTGAATTGACGCGGCATGTACACCGAGAGATTTTTACTCAATAAAGGGTGCAAATTTTCTGAAGATCTTTTATTCTCGCGGTAATAAATAATTCCACTTGGTATAAATATTGAGTTGTCTTTGCAGAGATGTGGATTGTGAAACCGCCTCACACGCTTGAATTTCAGAGTGAGATATAGTGACGTGCGTTAGAAGAATGTTGAGTGAAAGGGTGTGGCACCGCAGTTTGGCACATCTAAGATTAAATATCAAGTCTTACATTGCCTCGAACATATATGCTCTATACATCAACCTCTTCAGGAAGATGTGCGCTACAAAACGAAAATATTTTTCAAAAACCGTTTTTTTTTTTTATGTTTGACATCTTACCTTAAACGCTCGAGTGGGGGGATTGGGAAGGGGGAGGGCGCTATCATAGATCTAGGGCTGGGGTTCAGTATTAGAATTAGAATTTAAAAGAGCTTTGAAGGACTTAAGACCGAATAAGGCAGAAAGGATAGAAACATTCTATCAGAATTTCTAAAATCATTGACGTGAAGAGGAAACAAAACGACTATTCAGGCTGCTGTGCAGAATGTATGGCTTTCGGAAAAACATCGTCCACACGATTCCGAAGACAGCAAGAGCCGATAAGTGCGAGAAATATAGCACAGTCGGCTTAAAGGCTCATGCATCAAAGTTGCTGACACGAATAATGACAGGATAATGGAAAAGAACGTTGAGGAAGTGTTCGATGGCCATCAGTTTGGCTTTAAGAAAGGTAAAGGCATCAGAGAGGCAGTTCTGACATTGTGGTTGATAATGGAATACTAAAGAAAAATCAAGGATTTGTTGATCTGGAAAAAGCGTTCATTGTTGTCAGATGGTTCAAAATGTTCGAAATTTTGAGAGAAACAAGGATAAATCATAGGGAAAAACTGGTAATTATACAACATATACAAGAGCCAAGAAGAGAGAATGAGTGGAAGACCAAGAACGAAGTGCTCATGTGTAAGAGAGGGATGTAGTGTTTCGCCCCTACTGTTCAATGTATGCATCGAAGAAGTAATGACGGAAACATAAGCTTCAACAGTGGAATTAAAATTCAAGGCCAAAATGACATCAGTGATAAAATTCGCTGATGACGTTTCTATCTACAGTGAAAGTGAAGAAGAATTTCAGGATCTACAGAAGGGTATGAACAGTCTAACGAGTACAAAATATGAATTGAGAAAAAAATCGAAGAAAGACAAAGCAGAGAGAAATAGTAGAAATAAGAACAGTGAGAAACTTAACATCATAATTGATAATCAAGAAGTAGAAGAAGTTGAGGAATTCTGCTACCTAGAAAACAAAATAACCCATGACTGACAGAACAAGAAGGACATAGAAAGCAAATCAGCACTGGCAGTGGTGAAGAAAAGTCTACTGTTATTTGAGGAATAAAGTTCTGGGGATGTATGTTTGGAGCACAGCATTGTACAGTAGTGAAACGTGGACTATGGGAAAACCAGAACAGAAGAGAATCGAAGAATTTGAGATGTGGTGCTACAGAAGTATGTTGAAAATTAGGTGGACTGGTAGGGTAAGAATGAGGAGGTTCTCTGCAGAATAGGGGAGGCAAGGAGTGTATGGAAAACACTGACAAGTGGAACGGACAGGATGGTAGGACATCTGTTAATACATCACGTAATAACTTCTGCGGTACTAGATGGAGCTGTAGCAGATAAAAGCAGTAGAGGAAAACAGAGATTTGATTACATCCAGGAAATACTGAGTACGTAGGTTGCAAGTGCCACTTTGATATAAAGAGATTGGCGCAGGAGGGGAAATCGTGGCGGGCGGCATCAAATCATTCAGACGACCGATAAAAAAAGTCTTCCATACGATTCTTTTAAACCTTCTCTATCGTTCATGATATCTCTGTTGATCCATTTCTTACTACGTCTAAAATTAGCTTTCTGCTGATTGATTTTGTATGTGGGAGGATGGGGGCTCCAGTCTCCATACGGCCATACTGATTTAGGGTTTCAGTGGTTTCTGTAAATTAATTTAAGTAAATGCTGGCATGATTCCTACTGCAATGCAACGGCCCATCCTTATCAAATTGTCTACGTACTTATGTAAATGCCGATATGGAAGAATTATGTTGCATGTTTTTAACTAACACCGTAATATGTTCAATATCCTTCTACAAGGATTCACGGGCTAATAAAACAATTACCTCGCTAGTTCTTCTACTATTACATCTATTCAACAGCTAATCGATCCCTGTCATGTGTCATGGCTCATAAGAGTCACTGCCATTCCGAGTCCCCAACAGACCGGAGTGAATGTATTCAGTTTTCAAACAGTATCGGATGGAAATTTAATAGGCAAAAACAACGAAGACGAGTACTTTTATGAAATCCTAGTAATAACTGATAGGGCTCCATTATTATTTTTTTTATCATAGTAAAAGTTTTCGAAACATAATAAGTTTTCAAATGTTGGCTGACTTGATGCTTTCTTTTTCAAATGTTTATCGGCCCGCGCGACTGAAATTTGACAAGTGTATTTCGGACGTAGGGGCGAGTTTGAGGTTGTGAACAAAGTGCGGTTTTTCTAAATAGTGTTATTGACCCGTGAGGCTTGAAGAAAGTTCGATATTCATTATGAAAACGTTTTTACAACTTAAACACTTAAAAGGACAAGATTCGTGTGACTGAAGTGCTTCACGTTGTGTTATTCGTAGAGTGTTTACCCTCGTAGCCAGCAGAATTTGCCGTCAATATACAACACTGCTAAAGAAAGAAGAATTTTATAGTTTCACTGTAAACTGTAAGGTAGCATTCGGAAGATAACTAAAAAAAACGCCAGTTTTTGCAAAGTATAAAGTGTTGTAGCTTATTTATAAATGAACGTCATGATGCCCGAACTGAATCTGAAAGAAAAGAAGTACGTCAATCTACGTAGAAATTTAGACGAGCTGGGATACCATCAGAGTTTGGGTACAGACTCGTTACATCTTGTCGAGGCTTTACTTTCTGATTTGCTACATACTACGGAAAGCTTAAGACATTATAAAGAACTTGCTCAAAAAACTCTCGAGGTGAGCGTCGCCTGGTCCCAGAGACTTTGCAATACCTTGGCTTAGTTTGATATTCATATTTGGATGGACATTAGTGTGTTGACGCTGGCCTACAAATTTCTTGATGTGTTGACATAATGCGTAGTTGCTGATGATTCAGATCATGATAAATGTTGCACGGAGATGAAGCCCAATATTGCGATCACTTGAGAGAGGAAAACATGCGAAAGCATATGGCCAGTGTGATACCGTGGCAACTTTGCAGATTTACCGAGTTAAAAATTGTTCATATTTGTTAGTAATGACAATCACATTAATTAGTAAAGCTCTTACACCACAGCATTTGACTGTACACTATACCGTTCCATTGTACCGGGAAACACGACAAACATTTATGTGCACACTGATTTTAATACAGTTACACTGATACGTTCATATTTTTGTTAAGCACCTTAAAAGGGTTCTTATGCAAATATATTCTCTTTGCGTTACACAAAACCATAGATCACTAAAAAAGTGCAAAATAAAAACTCTGTGAAAATTCGCGGCCAGTTTTAAAACAGGAACCAGATCTTCAATTCAAAATTGTTTACATTTTTTTTACTGGTATGTTTCAACGTTTGAGCTTACTATTCATAGGAGGGAATTTCCCTATCTAGGAAAGTTTCAATTTACAACGGAACACTCATATCATTTTTTCAGTGAAAAATGATTCATGAACTGGATGTTATTTAAATGACTTATTGTTACTTGATGATTGCTGCCTGCTATTACGCATTACTATGTGTGGGGCTTCGTGATGGCTGTCTGTGCTCACTTCCTCTCCAGTTACAGCTTTTTAAAAAAATCTTTATATGGAAGCAGAATTTAGGAATGTGTGTGGTGTTGTTCCTGTTGATCTAGTGCATTTAAAAGAGAAGAATGTCGTTGCTGGAAAAGTCATTGCCTTGGATTTGCATTGAATTATATATAATTTTTTTTGTGTGTGTGTGTGTGTGTGTGTGTGTGTGTGTGTGTGTGTGTGTGTGTGTGTGTTTTTACCAACAGGATCACATAACAACTTCAGTTCCTTCCTTTCTATGTTTCCTATTTTGCCAGTAGTCACTTGTTTTATCTCCATGTTGTCTTTTCCTCTCTTCTGTCCATGTTGTTCCTGACTTCTACCCTGAAGGCCTAAACAATTTAGTATTTGTTTCTTAAAAAGGTCTCTTTCCATTATTTCTGATTCTTTGATGTTTCTTTCTACACCTTTCCATACTTCCGTAATCCACGCTATTGTTGAGTTCTTCTTACAGAAACACAGGAATATTGGTTTTCTTAGGCTATTCGTATTCATTCAGTAGAGAATTAATCTTCGCTTAGCCAATACTTCTGATATTTTTTCTATATTTTTGCAGATCACCTCATTACTTCTCATTTTCCAACGAGCCTTTTAAATACTATTAGTCTGCCAGCTTGTAGTTCATTGCTAGGCATTCACATCCAAATGAATGTTCTGGTCACACCTCTCTGGTGTAATGTTTTGTTTTTGTACATACACATTCCTTGTTATAAACATTCTTTATCATATCATACGCTCATTCCATTTTGTTAACTCTTTAAGTCTATTGTAAATTTTTCTTGTCCATTTTGTTGCATGATTTCTCCAACGTATTTAACTTTACTTACTCACTCTATTTTACGTATTTGTATTTCTGTGGATTTTTGTGCATTTTTTAATATTTGTTATGCATTTTTTTCAGCTTACATTTTGAGACTAGTTGTATTCACTATTTTTACCAGAAAATTTATTTGAGTAACTGCTTCTGTCAGATTTTCTGAAAGCATTGCAAAATCTTCTGCAAAACTCAGGCAGTGTACCTTAATTCCATTTGCTTTCCTTCCCAGAATGATTGGTTCTTCTCCTTCCCTTTTTTTCAAATTTCAGATCCTTACAGTTTTTTCTAAACTTTAGATATCATGTTTCTTGAAGTTTCACAAATTGTTTGCTAATTTTATTTTAACACCAAACTCTCAACTGTTTTTATCTCACGTTTCACTGTCTACCAAATCAAATGCTTTCTTAAAAATCAATAAATGACATGATTATAGGGTTGTTAGTCAACATTCTTTAGTGAATTATTGATTTTAAATTAAAAATTTGTGCTGTACAGAATCTTCCCTTTCCAAAACCACACTGATCTTTTACCAGTTGTTTGTTCAAAGATCTACAGCAGTGTCCAACAGAATTTATAACAACATTTTGTATGCCAGTGGTAGAAGTGACAGTCCTCTATAATTTTTGACGTTTTGACCCTTTCCCCCTTTTTGTGTAATGGTCGGGTTAATGCTACTCTTTTGGAATTTTTTTAATTTTTTCAAACTTTCTCAAAAACAAGTTGTAGGTCTTTTATAATTTTTTAAAATCTTTTTCAATAATTCTGCTGAAAAGGAATCTCCACCACTTTCTTTGTTGTTTTTGAGTGTCTTGATGTGTTCATGAATTTCTTGCACTGTTGGTGGGAAATCTTCCTCCAGATTTTGTGGTAGACTGGAAATTCCAATTTGACTGTTGGACCTGCTAATATTTCACAATTTTCTTTGTTATTTAATCCTCTTTTTGCCATTTTCATCTCTGAAGCATTTGCTTGGTGCATTGTGTCTTTTTAAGTATAGGCCTATATTTAAAAGTTCAGTAAAAATTTCTAGTAGACATTATTTTTGGTGAAATTTTCTTGTGTTTCCATAAGCTAAGATTTTATAACTGGATTCTTTTGATTTACCAGATTATTTTTGGTGTTTTCTCTTTGTTGTCTGAATTGTTCTAAGTGTTATTTTTTGAACATCTCCATTTTATGCACTTTTTTCTAATTCTTCACACAACTTATTCACATGCTCTTTTTTTTTAAAAAAAAATTCTTGACTGGCCCTAAAGTTTTCTCTGCTGCATTAGTAATTTGTACCTGGGTTTCATATCAGTCACCTTTTTTGTTGTTTCAATGCCATCTCCACAGTTTTCTATAATTTTTATTATGATGTTAGCTGTAGTGGAGTTGTGTCCAACATCTTTCTTGGTTGTCTTTTTCATTTTAGATGGGAGAAACCAAATCTAGAGGAGAGAATGATCTGAATCAAATTCCCCAGTTCTGATTACTTTAAAGTTCACAATTTCCACGGTACTCATTTTGAATAAGGCTATGTGACCCAGTTTAAAGTAGCCTCCTAGGTTTGGATTGGGGGATATCGAAGTTTTGCCTTTTCTTGGTAACTTTCGAAAATGTATGGACATTGGTTTTAACTCAAATATTTTACTCATATTGAGGTGTTTTATAATTTGTGTCTGTTCTTAAGTGCTCTGGATAATCAACCACCATACTCTGAATCTTCTTTTACTTTTCAGGTTGCTCATTGCAGTCACCAAGAAGTATTCTAACATTGTTTTTAAGTATGTCAGAGATTTCTGATTGTAAAGATCTCAAGCTTGATTTTCTTGCTGCAGAGCTCTTCTGTTGTCATCATTTATATGTATGGGGCACTTTGTATAGGTGTAGCTTGTATTCTTCACTTTCCGATTTCTCTTTAAATTCTGTTATACTAGCAATGATTTTTTGTGTTGTTTATATAAATGCTGTTCCAAAATCAGCATGTTTTCCATTATACATACTTACCTATATTGTAATTCCTTTTCATTTTTAGTGAAAATTGCTGTGGTAAGTTATTGGAATAATTGCTAGGAAATGAAGATACCTGTTTCCAAAAACAAAATACATGTATGTTTGAAAGCAAAAGAAGATAGAAAAATGAAGCATTAACTGGAGGCTTGCTCTTTCTGTGGACTAGACTATCTGCATCTTAACTGGAACCATTCCATTTACAAATAGATTGTCACTAGATAATTTTACGTGAGAAAGTTCTGTTATTTGTTCTCCTCAGTCTGAATAAAACATTGTAACTGATCAATAAGTCAACAGTGCACTTTTTTTAAAGCAGCTGTTGTGACATAAAATATACTGAACAGTTGCATATGCCTTTTAGTGATTTTCCTCCATTCAGTCAGTCTTATTGGTTTCAAAGAGCAAACACAATATAAATCTCTTGGGATGGGTGAGTCCAGATACACAGCAACGGCTGCTACTGAAGAAAACATCCATATTTATACACGACAAGCCAAATCTGTTGTATGGAAAAGAGGACTTCTCATAGTTCTATGATTTATCTCATGCCTTGTTTGTCTTGAACAGTTTTCAGGTAGGATGATTGTGTCAGTATGTCTCAATGTGAGCTTTAATATTTCTGATTTTCATATGAAGAATTTTTTTTTGTTAAATATACATTTTAGGAAGTAAAGAGAATGTATGCTCTCAGAATTTAATTATGGCATAGTAAACATCTTGATACTGCATTATACCTCTTTCTTAGTGACTGCCTTTGTTGGATCCCCTCTATAATCATATGTGATTAGGATACCAGTTTGACGAGCAGTACTCAAGAATCCTTAAAATTCTTCTATTTGCATTGTCGTCGGATTCTCCTAAAACTACTTTTATGTGGTCTTTCCATATCACTCTAGACAGATATTCCAAAATACTTTAGTTGATGCAGTTCCCATTGAATCTTTTGCCTATCTTGTAATTGAACCATGGTGGCTGTTTCTGTCACTGGTGGACAGTGTGTTACATTTACTAATGTTGAGGGTCTACTGTCTGTTCCTGAACCAAATGTTGATCCTCTGGAGGTCTCCATCCATTATCTGTAGATGACATCTCAGAGTTTTCACTAAAATCGTGACTTCATAAGTACATGCTTGGTGGGCATGGAGCTCGTAGTCATTGCGATACTCCATCCTTTCCTGTGCTGCATTCCTGTCTCTGATTATCAAGTTTCTCAGACTTGGTCGGTAGCAAGGATTCCTTAGTTATGATCTGTCTTTTCCGTGGGGACACTTATTGTCACTGCCTAATTGCTTTTTCCAAACTTTCTTTTCTTCACTCATACACACTGAAGCAGCAAAGGAACTGGTTTAGGCATGCAGATTCAAAAACAGAGATATGTAAACAGGCAGAATATGGTTCTGTGGTCAGCAATGTCTACAAAAGATAACAAGTGTTTGTTGCAGTTGTTGGATCGGCTACTGCTGCTATAATGGCAGGTTATCAAGATTTAAGTGATTTTGAACATGATGTTATAGTCAGTGCACAAGCGATGGGATATGGCATGTCCAATGTAGCGATGAAGTGGGGATTTTCCTGTACTATCATTTCCCAATTCTACCGTGAATATGAGGAATCCGATTAAACATTCTGGGGAACAAGCTTTCAGGTGAGTTAGCAAAGGAAACTAGTAAAATGGAAGTATTGGAGATGAGTATGCTGGAATCAGACTTGTGGTTGACACTGTATCTTCCACTTTTGGAGGCATGAAAGGGAGAATGACTCTTATTGTCACAACAAGAAGTCTAGGAGCAATAAAAGGGTCCAAACCCACTTGGTGAGCTCCCTTCATCCTTCTTAGGGGAACTGACTCTCCTTTGCCAGTTCTGTATAGGCCACACTGGGTGACTCGTGCTAAAATCCTCAGATGGTGTTGTGGCACCCTCTCTGTTGGTGGACTATGGATGTCTTGTCAATGTCTTTACTTCACTGCCTTGTGGTAAACAAAGATACTCAAGTCACTGCCTCCACTGTTCAATGACGATGCCCACATGGCAAACTTGGTTTCTTATTTTATTGGAGAGAGTGGTTTATTTACCATCATTTGAAGTTTAGCTCTGTTCTGATCACATTTTTACTATTCTGTTATGTGAACATTGTGGTCCAACACCTTGTGGCCAGTGCACCTCTCCCTCCTCACTGTATTTAGTTACTTTCTGTGGCTGTCTTACTTTCACTTTTCTTCTCACAGTGTATTAACTAAATATTGGAGTTGCTTTGTCTCTGCCCCTGAACTGTAGACACTTATTGTCACAACAAGAAGTCTAGGAGTCCTATTCGGCCTCTTTATGTTTTCGTACTCATACTTGTTTCCATAATTAACCATTCTGTGATGGAGAATTCTATCTGTGATAGGGGGACTGCCAGTTGGGTGTGGAAGCATACCTCCTGCCACAAGACTAGCCATGGAAGGTCTCCAGCCCCATGTGGCCAGTGCATCTCTCCCACATCACTGTATTTTATTACTTGTTAATAGTTGTTTTTCCTTCACATTACTTCTTACCTGGCCCTGCTCACTAGGTGATGTTGCTAAAGATTAAACTGGCTGTCATCCCTTTGCTCCTCATGGAATAATTTGGGCTTTGATTATTAAAGGAAGAAAGAACTGATGACCGCACTGGTTAGCCCCTTTTAAAGCCACTAATCAAACAACCAATAACCAAAACAACGATGTATTCCATCTTTACTGTGAATGTATACACCACTATGGTTTTATTTGTATAAGTTTGTTGATTGAATACAGATTGATACACTTCTTGAAAGAATCCAAGGCTTTTTCTCTTCTAGCCATGGGAAAAGTGTTTCTTCAGCAGTTGTAAATACACGTTCTTATACACCCACAATAACTCGTAAACCTGATCCAGTTGTTAATTTCCTGTTCCTAAAAGTAAGAGGAATCATCCGTGAGCTGTTCGTACTTGGCATCTGTTCCTAAGAAATTTTCAGGGTTGTAAATTTGCATACAAGCTGCAGATGTATGGGAAGATATAATGGTTATTTTTCATAAATGCTGGATTGTTTTACTTCCTCATAAGTTATGGAATGACAGTTGCATTGAATGGAAGCAGCAATTGGGAGTGGGGGCAAGGAAGAGGGAAGGATAGTAGAGTATGAATGGGATGGCTGGGGGGCAGAAGAGTGCTGTCAAGGACTACTGTAGAAGGCAGCAGCACAAGGATGTAAGGGGCAGTGGTGGAGGGTGTGGGGGTGGCAATGGGGAGAGAAGGAAAGACTGGCGAGTGCACTGATGTAGAGCAAGCACAATGAGGGTGGGGGATGTGAATTGGGAGTTGGGTGTAGGGCAGAGGTGGCAGAAACTGTTGGGTGTGGGGGGGGGGGGGGGGGGAGGGATGAGGAGGCAATGAAATTTCTGGAGGGGATAATATGTTGTAAGGATGACTCCCATCTTAGCAGTTCAGAAAAGCTGTTGGTGGAAAAGTGGATTCAGGTGGCCCGCATTGTGAAGTAACCATTGAATCAAACATGTTATGTTCAGCTTTGTGTTGTGCCACAGGTGGTCTGCTTTGCTCTTGACCACAGTTTGGCGGTGGCTATTAATTCTGGTAGACAGCTGATGGGTAGTCATACCAATAGAAAGAGTGTAGATGCTTTCACAGGTGGCCTGGCCTCTGATTTGGTAGGATAAGCCTTTGACAGGACTGGAATAGGGGGTGCTGGGTGGGGATATTACCCCTCTGGCAATGGCCTGGGATTGGGAGTGATACAGGGATGGGCTAGGATGTTGTGGAGGTTGGGGGGGTGATGCTATTGAACACTACTTCTCATCATTCTTCAGACTCCCTCATTCCTCTTATGTCTTACTAACTTTATCCTAACACATAACTATTTCTTCTTTGAAGGGAAGATATACAAACAAATCCGCGGCACAGCCATGAGCACTTGCATGACACCTTCCTATGCGAACCTATTTATGGACCATCTAGAGGAAATGTTCCTAGCCTCCTAAACCGCCATACCCCTGGTCTGGTTCAGGTTTGTTGACGATATCTTCATGATCTGGACTCAAGACCAAGACACTCTATCCTTATTCCTTCACAACCTCAACACCTTCTCTCCCATCCACTTCACCTGGTTGACCTCTTCTCTCTTGGCTCTGTCCACACCTCTGTCCACATTAAGCCCATATACAACCAACAGTACCTGCATTTCAACAGCTGCCATCCCTTCCGCACCAAAAAACCCCCTTCTGCGCAACCTGGCCATCCAGGCATATCTGTTGAGATGAGAACTCCCTTGCCCAATATTCTTAAGGTCAGATAGAGACCTTCGCTGACAGGCGCAATCCCTCAGATGTAGTCTGCAAACAGATTTCCCATGCTATATTCCCACATACCCCCTGTTATCCCACAACCGCCGAGAACTAGCTACAAAGCACCCCCTTCATTACCCAGTACCACCCCAGACTGGGACAACTGAACCATATCTTTCGTCAGGGCTTTGATTATCTATCATCATACCCTGAAATGAGGGACATCCTTCCCAAGATCCCTCCTACCCCTCATAAAGTGGTGCTCGATCGCCTGCTCAACCTCCATGTCATCCTCGTCCATCCCTGTGCCACTTCCAGTCCCAGCCCCCTTGCCACAGGGATCACATCCCTAAGGAAGACCCAGGTGCAAGACCTACCCAATCCACCATCCCAGCACCTGATCCATTCCTATCACAGGCTTACCCTTCCTTGTCGCTGGGCCACCTTTGAAAGTGCCCATGCCATATACTAGTTCTGCTGCAGGCATTGCACAGCTTTGTATATTGGTATGTCTACCGACTGGATGTCTGCCAGGATGAATGGCCATGAGCAAGTTGACTGCCCTGTGGCACAACATGTAGCTTAACATAACATGCTTGATTTTAATGGCTGCTTCACAACTCAAGCTGTCTGGGTCCTCCTCTCACTACCAGCTTTTCTAAACTTCCCAGATTGGAGTTATCCTTACAACTCATTCTCTCCTCCCAAAATTATGCTGGCCTCAACTTATGATAGCCTACTATCCCCTCACATTCCATCCAACAGTTTTTTCCGTCACCCTCTATCACGTGACATCCTCCGGACACTTCGCATGACAACTCTCTTCTCTGCCCCCCCCCCTCCCCCTCCCTCCCCTACGTACTCTCCTGGCCCTCCCAATTTCCTGGTCCACTCCCAGTTGCTGCTTTTTTTCTGGCTAGAGTGGGCAGTGGTGGCAGTTGGGTGTATAAGAGATGTGCCTGCTTGTGTGAATGTGTGTGTCTTCCTTTTCTTTTCTGAAGAAGGCTTTGGCTGAAAGCTTAGTGTGTAATAGTCTTTTTGCTGTGCCACTCAGCACATCATCTTTATGGAAAGAGACAACATTTACATGTTCTAATGATGGAATCTTCAGGTAGAAATATCATCAATATAGGAAAAGATAGATTGCTATGTACTGTAAAGAAGAGATATTAAGTTGCAGACAGGCACAATTAAGACACTTACATAAAGCTTTTGGCCACAGTCTTCATCAGCAAAGCAGAAACACACATCATCCATACACACACAAGCAAGCACACTTCCTCACACACACATATGACCCCCAGCTTCAGCAACTTGGACCAGAAAGCAACTATCACATGCAATGCAAGCAGCAGTCTGGAGGGGGTGGGAAAGGAAAGGGATAGTAGTGTATGGGCGGGGGGAAAATGAATGCTGTCAGTTGGAGTTACCAGGGACTAGAGTGCCAACAGGTGCAGCATCAGAAGTTTTGGGGCAGGGAGATAGGGAATAAAGTAAAAAAAAAAAGGAAGGAGTGGGGAAAGATGGATGGATGCTTTGGGAGAGGGTGGCAAACAAAGAGGGTGGGAAATGAGAGTGGGGACTACATGATAGGAGAGAGGGGGTGGAAACTGTGAGGTGGAGGATTTGGGGACAGTATGCTACTGTAGGTTGAGTTTGTGAGGTAATTACGGGAGTGGAGAATGTGTTGTAAGGATAACTCCCAAATGAACACTTCGGAAAAGCTGGTTGTAAAGAGAGGATCTAGATGGCTGAAGTGTGAAGCAGCCAAAGAAATCAAAAACATTACGTTCAGCTGCATGTTGTGCCACAGGGTAATGGGCTTTGCTCTTGGCCACAGTTTGGCATCAGCCATTTATCCTGGTAGACAGCTGGATGGTAGCCATACAAACATAAAAAGCTGTCCAATGATTACAGCAGTGTTGGTATATGAAATGGCTGCTTTCAAAGATGCCACGGCTCCTTATGGGGTAGGAAAAACCTGTGACAGGATTGGAGTAGAAAGTGCTGGGTGGGTGGGTTGGGCAGGTCTTGCACCAGGGTCTTCTACTGGTTCTTTGAGGTAAAGGGAGGATTATGGGTATGAGGGGAAAATGGCATGGGAGATCTGTATGTGGACTAGGTCTGTCTCTGAAGGCCTTTGTGAGACTACCAGCATGCTGAGCAAGGGAGTTCTTGTCACTGCAGATATGCCATCCTCGAGTGACCAGGCCTGTATGGGAGGTATTTTGTGTTGTGAAAGAGATTATGGCTGTCAAAATGCAGGTATTGTTGGTGGATGGTGGGTTTAATGTAGTCAAAGGTCAGATGGAGTCATCAGAGAGGGGGCAGTCAACGTCTAGGAAAGTGGCATGCTGGGTTGAGCAGGACCAGATTAAGCAAGTGGGAGAGAAGGTATTGAGGTTTTGAGGGAATAAAGAAAGGGTCTTGGCCCTGAGCCCAGATCATGAAGATATCATTGAACCTGAACCAGTGTATGGGTTTGACATTTTGGGAGGCTAGGAAGGTCTCCTCTAGGTGGCCCATAAACAGATTGACATAGGAGCGCCCATATAGGTGTCCACGGCTGTGCCACAGATTTGTTTGTATACCTTCCCTTCAAAAGAGAAGTAGGGGGTTAGGATAAAGTAAGTAAGGTGTACAAGAAATACGGTAGTGGGTCTGGAGTCTGAAGGACATTGGGGAAGGTAGTGCTCAATAGCAGTAAGACTGTGGGCAAGAGGGATGTTGGTGGATGGGGAGATGGTGTCAACAGTGACGAGTAGGGTCCTGTGAGGTAAAGTGGTGGAGATGGTAAAGAGTTGAAGGTAGTGGTCATTGTCCTTGCTGTGGAAGATTAGATTATGAGTAATTGGTTGGAGGTTTTGTTCAATGAGAGCTGAAATTCTTTTAGTGGAGTATAGTAATCAGCCACAGTGAGGCGTCCAGGATTGTTGGGTTTGTGGATTTAGGGGAGCGTATAGAAGATGGGCATGTGGGATGTTATAGTGGTGAGGAGGGAAATGGATTCAGGTAGAGCTGACAGACTCTGTATAATGTTCATGGCAATGAGAGGTATTTTAGCTCTTCATTTATGGGAGATTTTTCTATTTTACACTCTTCTTCCAAGAACTATATAAATATGTAAAACTAACAGTTAAGAGGCTAGAGTATTTGACTTGGAGCAAAAGTTTCCGAACTTTCGCAGGGGAACCCTTTTGTGGCCAGCCTTTTTTCTCCAATAGAAGCTTGCAAGCTGCCCCTTTGTCAGACAGCGCTAACGCACTTTTTTGTGGGTGTAAGCAAAAGCTCAAATGCAAACAAAAAGGAAAAGGAGGGGCCAGAGAGCAAAATTCTATTGATGGTGTAATTAGAGATGGGGAACTTTGTCACATGGGCAGTAATGGGGAAGAAAATCAGCTTCAAGGAGACCATCCTGACAGTCACATGATGTGGAGTGATATAGGGAAATTGTGGAGAAAAATTAAATCGGAATTAACATGTAGAGTTTTGAGAAGAGTAGAATATAAATCCTTATACAGGCATCCTGATTTAGGTTTTCTGTGATTTCCATAAATTTATTAAGGTGAATGCTCCTTTGAAAACAAAATGTTTGATGTCCTATCCCCTTTTTGATCTTTCCAAACTTGTGCTCAGTCTCTAACAACTTCATTATTGCAGGAATACTATATCGTAATCTTTCATTTATTTCGGACAGGAATTCGGTCACTGCTCCTACCAAGAGCTTTGAACTGATACATTACCTAGCCCATTGAGAAGATAGCAGCTGATAATACTATACAAATGACAATTCCCTTGAAACTTCAAACAATATGATGTTAAATGGGTGACATTCTACTCTCAACTGCAATGTGTGTGTTATCACCTACATAACATTGGAAACTGAGAAGTTCATTCCCATTTGTTTCAGTTCAATCACTGCTAGCTACCATTTAGGGTTTATGATATAGAGCAGTGATATTGATGTAAATCTTAGAAGCACCTCGTTTGAATGAAACTGGTCTCTACATTATAAAATTTGCCTTTAGGAACACTCAGCTCTTCGAGGTGGGATTGAACCTTACAAGAAGGAAAATGCAAAATTAGTAAAAGAAGTAAATGAGCTTTATTCACAGCTTGTTAACCAGAAGGAAGAGGCAGACAAGACTCAGAGGGGTAAGTTAGATCACATATGATATCAAGGTTTGTGTAAAAATTGTTTTAATAATGTTTTCATTTACATTATCATAGTGGCAAGTACTATCAGTTAAAACTATAGGAACCAGTATCACTCCAAATTTGTTTTGACTTACAGAAATGGCTACACATGTAAAGTTTTTGTTTTCCCAAAATGGTTTGTGTATTGCGGAAAAAAGTATTGAAAAAAATACAAGGGGTGACTGAACAGTTTCTGTTGGAAGGCTATACCATCTGGAATTAATGTACCAATCAAGCAGATTCTCAGTGAGCATGCAGTCAGTCATCTCATCTATGCACCAGGTTGAATATATCCATTTGGTAAAACACCATGACCTTCTGCACGAAGAACTCCTTAACTGCGTGTGACACCTCATCAGACAGGAATCGTAGACTCTTTAAGGCCTTTTTAAAGGGGCTGAAAGTATGATGATAATATGGGGAGAGATCAGGACTGTGGGATGGGAGCTAGTGTGCCTACCACTTGAGTTGTTGTCCATAATGGATGTGGCTAGCCAGCCAGATCGACCAGCACCTTGTGTCAAACTGTAGCCAGCACGGAACTTGGCGCACCATTCCAAGGTGGTGGTTTTTGACAGGCATCCTGCCCCCAAATGCATTATTCATTCGCTGATGGATTACCTCCCCCCCCCCCCCCCCTCCCCCCTCCTCACTGCAGGTCCGGGGGTTAGAATAGGCCTGTCATAAGAGGCGACTATAAGGAGTCTCACACTTTTCGGCCCTATGAATTTAGATCCCATTCTATGGTTTGACTTGCCACTTTCAAAATTCTGCAGAAGTGCAGGCCATGTTGGAAAGAATGCCTTATGTGGTGCACGAGTTATCCACAGTGCCCTAAGATTCGATCTCCTGAATCTCTTGTCATGGCTTTGCATCTCCACCTGTGATTAAACTATTTGTGCAAGGACACTTTCCATGGTATGTCATCTTCTTCTGTTATCTCCTGTCCTCTTTCACCCTCATGACAATATTAGATTTCACTGCGCCCAATATCCAGCACGGTAGCCAGTCCATTGTGGTGGGGCCATCATGTACCCATTTGGTGGTAGCCCCCGATAACACAGGGATCACACTGCTGGTGCCTGGGCTGTAAACTTCCCACGTATGCCAAGGAGTAGATGCCTGTCTTCCTGGGGCATCAGGACTCCTGACAATGGCCATCATGCCAACTGGCCTTTGCTGTGGTTGGGTGGCACCTGTGAGGAGAGCCCTTGATCGGAGTGGGCGGCATCAAGGTGGACGACCTGCAATGAAGCGGACTGTCATCTCTTGCTGGTGACCATACCGCACCATTAGTCTCTAAGAAAGGCAAGATTGAATACAGTGCCGACAGGTATAACCCTAAATCGCTACCCTCCTTTGCTACACAATGGGAGGAACATAGGGCTACAGAATGGAGAGAGCCATATTTGCCTTGGTTTTTAGTCTGTAGCAGAGCTGATGGGGACTCCTTTCTACCTACAAAGCCTCAGTTTTTCATTTAACACCTTGAGGATAAGTTTGGAGAAGTGACAGCACTGTCCAAGATGCAAAATGGCGCAGTCTTGATTCAGACAGCATCCCCACCCCAATCCTGAATGTTACTTGCCTGTGACAATCTGGGTGATATTCCTGTTTCCATCACTCCCCGTAAAAGCCTCAACATGGTCCAGGGGATAATTTTACATCACAATCTCCTCTTGCAGTCTGACGGCGAGCTTCATGCCAATTTAGAACAGCGGGTATTCATTTCCTTCAGTGTGTGTACCGGGGACCCAAAGACAACAGGGTTGCTACCGGTGCCTTCATCTTGGCCTTTTGAGTGTGATTCATTGCCTGAAAAGGCCAAGGTGATGGTTTATCGCTATGACGTTAAACCATACGTCCCTCCCCCTACACGGTGCTTTAAGTGCTGGAAGTTCAGGCACATGTCTTCCCACTGCAATTCCAGTGCCACATGTCGAGACTGTGGATATCCACTGATCCACTGCACCGACCCACTCCGTGAGCGCCTCCTCCCACTTGCATCAGCTGTGGACAGCACCACTCCCCCTGCTCACCAGACTGCCCAGTACTCCAAAAGGAGTGGAAAATCATGAAGTAAAAGACCCTGGACCGGTTGACTTACACAGAGGCTAAACATAAATTAAAAAGATTACATCCCATTCGGGTGACGTTGACATATGCTGTAGCTACGTCACCATTGCCGTCCCAAGCGCCAGTGGTTCCTCATCACTCTGTGCCACGGACAATGGGACCTCTGGGCCAACAGAATACATTTGCCTCCTTGGTGGTAGGGGGCAAATATTCCTCCATTGCTCACAAAGCACTTACTTTGGGAGCAAGGCTCTCTGCTGGTGAAGCAACAGCCTTCTCCAGCTCTTCTCATGTGGAAGGGGTCGCTTGGGATCCTCTCTCCCAATGTCTCCTAATGCCACAGTGGACACTCGCCAGTGGCTCGAGGAGCCAAAAGCTGCTGCACGAAGAGCTTCACGGTCTTCCTCCGTGCCTAAAGTTGCTTCGGAGAAATCTTCCCAGCAAGCCCCTAAAGAGAAGCGAGAGAGCAAGCAAACTAAGAAGGAGTCTGCTAAGAAACAGGACCCGTGGTGGCCCCAACATCACTACTCCCTATCAATTCTGCATCTGAGGATGATGTGAAGATCTTAGCGTCCCCTGTGGACCTGGATCTCACTGATGTCTCATTCACCATAGAAATGGCTACAAATACTCAATTGGTGGCAGCAGGTGACCCTGAGGCATAACCTGCCTCTTTGGGTGCTTCATGCCTTCCCAGCCTCACTATGTCATCCTCCAGTGGAATTGTGGCGGTTTTTTCCACCACCTGGCTGAGCTACGGTATCTCTTAAGCTTTGCACCTGCTTTCTGCATTGCACTTCCGGAAACCTGGTTCCCAGAAATGCAGATCCCTTCCCTCCACGGCTATATGGGGTTATTACAAGAACTGTAGTGACTATTATAGTGTGTCAAGTGGAGTTAGTGTCTATGTCCTGAACTCAGTATGCAGTGAACCTATGCCCCTTTAAACCCCTCTTGAAGCTGTCGCTGTCAGGATAAGGACGATGCAGGAAATACCTGTCTCGACGTATATCTTCCTCCAGATGGTGCAGCACCCCTGAACGCATTGGCTGCACTGATTGATCAACTCCCTAAACCTTTCCTACTTTTAGGAGATTTTAATGCCCATAACCCCTTCTGGGGTGGCACCGTGCTTACTGCCTGAGGCTTAGATGTCAAAAATTTACTGTCACAACTCAACCTCTGCCTCTTAAATACAGGTGCCCCCACACATTTCAGTGTGGCACATAACACATATTTGGCCATTGATCTCTCGGTTCTCCCAGCTATCCACTGGAGAGCACATGATGACCTGTGTGGTAGTGACCACTTCCCCATTTTCCTGTCACTGCCCCGGCGTCAGGCCCATGGATGCCTACCCAGATGGGCTTTAAACAAGGCGGACTGGGAAGCTTTCATCTCAGCTGTCACCACTAAATCTCCCCCACATGGTAAAATCGATGTGGTGGTTGAACAGGTAACTACAACAATCATTTCTGCAGTGGAAAACGCGATCCCTCATTCTTTAGGGTGCCCCTGCAAAAGACAGTGTCTTGGTGGTTGCCGGAAGTCGCCGAGGAAATTAAGGAACTTTACAGATGCATACATGGCACCCTTACCTGGAGCCCCTCATAGCCTTTAAATGGCTCCGTACCCACATTCGCTAGCTTATCAAAAGACGGAAACAGGAGTGTTGGGAGAGATATGTCTCAACCATTGTGTGCCATACGTCACCTTCCCAAGTCTGGGCAAAGATCAAATAAGTTTTTGGGTACCAGACACCAACAGGTTTTTCCGGTGTTAGCATACATGGCGTGTTATCTACTGATGCAAACACGATTGCCGGGCGCTTTGCCGGGCGCTTTGCCGGGCGCTTTGCCGGGCGCTTTGCCGGGCGCTTTGCCGGGCGCTTTGCCGGGCGCTTTGCCGGGCACTTTGCTCGCGCCTCTGCATCGGAGATCTACCCCATAGCCTTTCGCACTCTCAGACAGCGGATGGAAGGGAATGTCCTCTCATTCACTACACGCCACAGTGAACCATATAATGCCCCTTTTACAGAGTGGGAGCTCCTCAGTGCCCTTGGACAGTGCCCCAACACAGCTCCTGGGCCAGATTGGATCCACAGTCACAGTCAGTAGTCGTCTGACTACAAGCGACATCTCCTCGTGATCTTCAACCGGACCTGGTGCAATGGCGTCTGTCCATCGCACTGGTGGGAGAGCACCATTATACTAGTGCTCAAACCCGGCAAAAGCCCACTTTATGTGGACAGCTATCAGCCCATCAGCCTCACCAAAGTTCTTTGTAAGCTGCTGGAACGTATGGTGTGTCGGTGGTTGGGTTGGGTCCTGCAGTCACGTGGCCTACTGGCTCTGTGTCAGGGCAGTTTCTGCCTGGGTCGCTCTACTACTGATAATCTCGTGTCCCTCGAGTCTGCCATCCGAACAGCCTTTCCAGATGCCAACACCTTGTTGCCATCTTTTTTGGTTTATGAAAAGCGTATGACACCACCTGGCGACATCATATTCTTGCCACATTGTGCAAGTGGTGTCTCCGAGGCTTGCTCCCGGTTTTTATCCAGAATTTCCTGTCATTTCGTATCTGCGTGTTTCTATGGAATCAAACTGCTGAGCTCATCGGTCCCTTCTCTCTCTCTCTCTCTCTCTCTCTCTCTCTCTCTCTCTCTCTCTCTCTCTCTCTGTGTGTGTGTGTGTGTGTGTGTGTGTGTGTGTGTGTGTGTGTGTGTGTGTGTGTGTGTGTGTGTGTGTGTGTGTGTGTGTGTGGGGGGGGGGGGGGGGGGGGGGGTGTCATGGGCTCTAGCCCACGGCTTCCAGTTTTCATGATCCCCTCACTGTAGTGGAGACATATCGATTTTTAGGACTGGTTTCCGACACCCAATTGACTTGGCTTCCTCACCTTCGTCAGCTTAAGTGGAAGTGCTGGCTGCATCTCAATGCCCTCCACTGCCTGAGCAACACCAACTGAGGCGCAGATCTCTCTATGCTGCTGCACCTCTACAGAGACCATGTTCAACCCGCCTTGACCATGGGAGTCTGGTATATGGTTCAGTGGTGCCCTCAGCATTGCGTTTACTCGACCCAGTGCACCACTGTGGCATTCGACTAGCGACTGGAGCTTTTAGGACAAGTCTAGTGACCAGCTTCCTGGCGGAGGCTGGAGTCCCTCCATTGCAGGTCAGATGCACACAACTGCTCACCAGTTACAGTGCACACGTTCGTAGTTGTCCTGCGCATCTGAAATCCCGTCTCCTTTGCCTACCCATGGCGGTTCATCTCCCGCATTGGTGGCCCAGGTCAGGGCTTAAATTGCAGTTCGTGTCCGATCCCTTCTGTCTGAACTGGAGTCCTTGCCTTTACCACCTATACTTGAGGTCCATTTGTGTACACCTCCATGGTGTACACTTAGGCTGCGTCTTCACCTGGAGCTTTCACGTGGCCCATAGGACTCAGTTCAGTCCATGGCTCTCCACTGTCAGTTCCTCTCTATTCTTGACATGTACCGAGGCCATGAAGTGGTTTACACCAATGGCTCGATGGCTGATGTCCATGTCGGCTTTGCATATGTTTATTGAGGACATATTGAACAGCATTCCTTGTTCGATGGCTGCAGTGTTTTCAATGCAGAGCTGGTGGCTACATCTCGTGCTCTTGAGCACATCCGTTCATGCCCTGGGGATTCGTTTCTTCTGTGTACTGACTCCTTGAGCAGCCTACCAGCTATTGGCCAATGCTACCCTTGTCATCCTTTGGTAGTGACCATCCAGGGGTCCAGCTATGCCCTGGAATAGTCCTGTCGTTCAGTGGTGTTTGTGTGGACCCCAGGACATGTCAGAATCTCAGGCAATGAACTTTCTGACAGGCTGGCCAAAAAGGCTACATGGAAACCACTTACGGAGATCAGCATTTCAATAACTGGCCTGCATTCATTTTTGCGCCACCATGTTTTTCGGCTTTGGGAGACAGAATGGCACAGTCTCAGTACGCACAACAAACTGCATGCCATTAAGGAGACTACGAATGTGTGGCAGTCCTCCATGCGGGCCTCTCACAGGGACTCTGTGGTTCTCTGCCGGCTCCTCATCGGCCACACTTGGGCGACCCACAGCTACCTCCTGCACCATGAAGACCCACTTTGACTGCCCTGTGACAAAATCTTCGGTTACCGGACTCATTGCCACTAATTTTATCTGACAACGCCTAATCAGCTGATTTCGTTTTACGTTTTATTCGTGGGGGTGGGTTTTATCATTTGATCTAAGTTTGAGCACATGTTCTTTGTCCCTCTGAGTCCTCCACCCTAGTGCTTTTGGGGTGGAGGTTTTAATGTGTTGCAGAGTGGCCGGCTTCTCCTTTTTATTCTCATGGTCAGCCAGTCATGGTAATCTGTTTTGTCGTTTTAATCTCTTCTACCTTTTTCTCGCGTTTCTGTGGTTTTCTTCTCCCCTTTTGTCCATTTAAGTGTTTGTTGTCCTTCCATTGTTCTTGTGGTTTTTCCTTTCTCTCCGTTGTGTGTTGTCAGTCATGCTTGTTTTATTCTCACTCTTGTGGCACTGTTTTATTTGGAATAAGGGACCGATGACCTAGCAGTTTGGTCCCTTCCCCCCCCCTTTTAAACCAACCAACCATGATGGATATCTTACGGTGTTTCTTTCAGCAGACAAGGAAAAAATAACAGCACATTGGTCCTGTTTTTACATATTTGTTAATAACATGGCCCTAGTTCATGTTTCTGTATTAATCTGTAGCCTACATATTGGTGCTTATATACCCGCACTGGACTCTCACTTTGTTGTGTATACGCTGCAGCAGGGCCATCAAACAGAAATTTTTTGATTGCCCCTTATGGCTTAGTAGCAAGATAGAAGAATCAGGTGCTTTGTTTTAAAAATTGTTTCCAATGGCAGCGTAGTCGGTTTGTTAGAGGAGACTGAGTCCAGCTCATCAATAAAAATACATTTTTTTGGAGAAAATTGGCTTTCACAAAGGTAAATTAAGACAACAGGAGTGAAGGGAAGTTTAAAATAGTATCCTGCATGTTATTTAAAGATTATTTTAATTGTTCTTCTTAGCATAATGAAAAAGGCAACACATATTTTAGCAGAATTTAAAATAAATCATACAGTGCTTCACGTTTACTTAAAAAATAAAATTTAGTCAATTTCTTTTAAATGAAAATTTGGAATCTAAGTTTTACAAACTTTCTGTACATGACTGAACATGAACAGGTTCAGAATATTAAGCGTTGGTTTTGGGAAAAAGCTGTCAGTGTCAAATAGTAACACTTCACAAGGACAAGCTGTTTTTGTGCATTACTTTTGGGTGTTGTACATTCTGTGATTAGTTCAATAAACAAGTGCCTCAGAGGAAATATCAGTGGAAATAAATATGCAAACATGATGGTTACTTACAAGAGGCTCATGAACTGTTCCCAGCAAGAGGGAACTGGATGATGATGATGATATGGTTACGTACATGATTGAAAGAGTTTTGTGGGTGTTCATATTTCAAGTGATGATGTTGAACATACAAGATGTGTGTTGATGAGGATGACTAGGGTATTCCTGAAAAAATGGAAGTTGTGAACTTTGAGTGTATGTGTTGTTAGTATGGGATATTATAGAAAACTATTTTCACAAGGAACCAGAAAACTATGGTCACTACTTGCATGAGATACTGATTACATTACAAAAAAATTGAAGTACAGTATTGAAATTCTGTGGGGGTGGGAAGAAGATAATTTGTTGAGGCCATCATTGCCATGTTCATATGGCATTCACAACACAGTGTCCCTACAGGTTAATTTGTAAATGTAACAACCAGACTGCAGTGCTCTGTATAGATTCATGCAAGTCTTTCAAGCCAGCTTTAAAAGCATGGAGTGGGGCAGTTCCCTGCAGTATGTCTTCTTGTCTGTTCCTGTGCTGAATAACTTCAGCATTTTCGCAATAACAGTTACAGTCGGATAAGGTTAAGTGGTGCAGCACTATAATGATCATGGAATGAATTCCTTATGCTATCAAACATATTAATTTGTTTCCAATAATCAAAGCAGTTCTAACTTTGTTTTTTTTTTTTTTAAATGAATGGGACACAAGAACATTATTTTTAGTAGCAAACACCAAAAATCTTGTTCCTTCTTTGAGCTTTCCTTGTGATTTCACTGTATGTTTTAGCAATACAGCAATATGAATTTTGTGTTTGTCCGAACTCTTAATAGCACCAGAAATGAATTGTTACAATGTTGGAGCTGTAAATTTATTGCTGGGAGCCAGTTAATTCATCTATGGCTTGATGCAGAGTATTATTTTGAGCTTGGTCATACAATACTCATAACTTGCATTGAGTTTGCTCAACTCTTATGGATCCTCCACTTAATATGCACAGATTGTTTACTCTAAATTCTGGAATATAGACTTTGTTTTCAAACATATGTGCAAAACAGTGTTTGTAATGGTGCAAATGAAGAACTGAATATCAAATAAATACAGACAAAATGACAGTTAAAGACAAGCAATTTGCTGAAATGTAAAGTGTGCCAATTTTATATTAGTGAAAAAAGTTTCTTGCTCTGAGGATAATTAAAAGATGACAAGACGTACATTTGACATAGAGGGGAAGAGTTGCTGCCAGTCATGAATCATGGGAATGTATTCTGTACAAATGTAATCAGAAGTGAAAAAAACTTAAGCTATTGACATTTGAATCCCAGAATAATAATTAGCTGTGGTACAATGACAAATAAAAGCTGAGAGTTAGAAATGGGAAATAAACCAGAGGATGCACATGGGGAAAAAGAGAGGTTTAAGTACTGGAATTGTAAGCGGGAACAACTGAAATAAGGAGAGTGTTAAATAAGGATACTTACCACAATTTTTTTTCATGTCTGAGTTGCATAATAACTCGCATGTAGATGAAGAAGCATTATTCATTAATCAGCAAATGAGACAGAGCAGCAGTTAGAATGCTGACTTCACATCGTGAAGGCATGCTAATTTGGGTTTTCTGTGGTTTTCCCAGATCACCGAGACAAATGTCGGGATAGTTCCTCTTAAACAGGGCCACGACTGACCACCTTTCCTATCCCCGTAGGCTGCCTGTCCTATTCTCTTAGAGCATGTTATTTATGCTGTGTGTTATATTTTGGCCCATTGATTGATTGGAATTGTATTACCTTGTCAGATCCTGTATCATCGTGAGATGGTCCTTGGATGAATAAATAAATAAACTACAAAATCATGTGTCTGTGGTCACGCTCGTTTCCATTGTCGTATCTTATCCTCTCGCACCACTCGGTTATTATTACCCCCCATCACAAAGCTGATGTCAATGATGTCAAAGAATTCTGTGAGAAACTGCTTACATTAATGACTTGTATGTGCATGCAGCAGGACAGAACTGTGTAATGATGTACAGAAATTAAATTCATTGTCTGAGCTGTTTCATTTTGTTCTGAGTTAAATGCAGGAGTTTTTAATACTTCTCATAGAAAACTGCAGTTCAGTAGTATTTTCACTTGGTGGCAGTCGACCGTTTCTATCCTCCTATGCCTCTTTTTACTTTCAATGTTTCTGACACCCTGTTGTTCATTGCCTCTGTGTTATGAGTACCTCCATTATGACAGCTGCCACCCATTCCACATCAAATGGTCCCTTCCCCACAGCCTAGGTCTTCGTGGCAAACGAATCTGCTCCAGTCTGGAATCCCTGAACCATTACACCAACAATCTGAAAACAGCTTTCGCATCCCGCAACTACCCTCCCGACCTGGTACAGAAGCAAATAACCAGAGCCACTTCCTCATCCCCTCAAGCCCAGAACCTACCACAGAAGAACCACAAACGTGCCCCACTTGTGACAGGATACTATCCGGGACTGGATCAGACTCTGAATGTGGCTCTCCAGCAGGGATACGACTTCCTCAAATTCTGCCCTGAAATGAGATACATCCTTCATGAAATCCTCCCCTGAAATGAGATACATCCTTCATGAAATCCTCCCCACTCCACCAAGAGTGTCTTTCCGCCGTCCACCTAACCTTCGTAACCTCTTAGTTCATCCCTATGAAATCCCCAAACCACCTTCCCTACCCTCTGGCTCCTACCCTTGTAACCGCCCCCGGTGTAAAACCTGTCCCATGCACCCTCCCACCACCACCTACTCCAGTCCTGTAACCCGGAAGGTGTACACTATCAAAGGCAGAGCCATGTGTGAAAGCACCCACGTGATTTACCAACTGACCTGCCTACACTGTGAAGTTTTCTATGTGGGAATGACCAGCAACAATCTGTCCATTCGCATGAATGGACACAGGTAGACAGTGTTTGTTGGTAATGAGGATCACCCTGTGGCTAAACATGCCTTGGTGCACGGCCAGCACATCTTGGCACAGTGTTACACCGTCCGGGTTATCTGGATACTTCCCACTAACACCAACCTGTCAGAACTCTGGAGATGGGAACTTGCCCCTCAGTATATCCTCTCTTCTCGTTATCCGCCAGGCCTCAACCTCTGCTAATTTCAAGTTGCCACCGCTCATACCTCACCTGTCTTTCAACAACATCTTTGCCTCTGTACTTCTGCCTCGACTGACATCTCTGACGAAACTCTTTGCCTTTACAAATGTCTGCTTGTGTCTGTGTATGTGCGGTTGAATATGGGTGTGTGTGCGAGTGTATACCTGTCCTTTTTTCCCCATAAGGTAAGTCTTTCCGCTCCCAGGATTGGAATGACTCCTTACCCTCTCTCTTAAAACCCACATCCTTTCGTCTTTCCCTCTCCTTCCCTCTTTCCTGATGAAGCAACCATGGGTTGTGAAAGCTTGAATTTTGTGTGTATGTTTGTGTTTGTTTGTGTGTCTATCGACCTGCCAGCGCTTTCGTTTGGTAAGTCACATCATCTTTGTTTTTAGATATATATAAACAAAGATGATGTGACTTACCAAACAAAAGTGCTGGCAGGTCGATAGACACACAAACATACACACAAAATTCAAGCTTTCGCAACCAACGGTTGCTTCGTCAGGAAAGAGGGAAGGAGAGGGAAAGACAAAAGGATGTGGGTTTTAAGGGAGAGAGTAAGGAGTCATCCCAATCCCGGGAGCGAAAAGACTTACCTATACCCGTCCTTTCCCCCTAAGGTAAGTCTTTCCGCTCCCGGGATTGGAATGACTCCTTACCCTCTCCCTTAAAACCCACATCCTTTCATCTTCCCCTCTCCTTCCCTCTTTCCTGACGAAGCAACCGTTGGTTGCGAAAGCTAGAATTTTGTGTCTGTTTGTGTGTCTGACCTGCCAGTGCTTTTGTTTGGTAAGTCTCATCACCTTTGTTTTTAGATATATTTTTCCCACATGGAATGTTTCCCTCTATATATATATATATTGGTAAATTATGTGAGTAGTATTACAGTTTTACAAAATAATGTAAATGATAATGATCTCGAAAAAATAATTTAGTTTTGTGAGTGAAATGGAGTTGAACACTGCTGTTTTCACTGCTTGGAAAATTAAATTTTATTCTTTAGGACATAGCTACTCCCAAGTTGGGAACTATTGTCATAGAATGTTATGGAGACATGTAGGAAAAAAGTACATGTAAAAAATATTATACTGTCATCAAATTCTCTATTAAGAACAAAATAACATATTCTGTGAAATATACTGCAGGACTTTGTTTATTGTATGACTCTAGTACTTTCTGATGGCATATTTTTGGAGTACCGCGTTTTCCTTACTTTTGTCTTATTTCATTATTTTTCAGTACTATGTTGAAAATAAAAATATACCTACCAATTAAATTCCATTATTGACAGATTACATTATTAAAATAATTCATTTGTATTAAACCTATCTAATGGGATATATTAGCTTAGTGCCCGTTGCTTCGTTTGCATAGACCGTATAGCCAGTAGAGATTTTTTTGTTTTTATTAAATATTTATGTTGTTCACAAACTGCAACATTTTCTAAGCTTTTCATGCTAATTAAGACAATATAAGCATGCTCTTTTTGGATGGTACTTATGACCAAACAGCGATTTTGGTAGATGGAATACAAAGTTCTTTTTGATCATGCCTTTTGTGTTCTTGTGGAGATATTTCCATAGCAACTTTAATCCCCTAATATATATTTCTTTATATGTAACTGAGAAGTGAAATACCAGTTTTCATAAGTTTAGCTTTAACATTTTTTTTTAATGTAACAAAATATTTCTTAAAAATCTTCATCCCCTATTGCACTCCCTTAGAGACTAAATTTCCAAAAACACTGAAACATTTATTTTTTATTTCTAATTGCAAAATCAAATACCAGTTGTCATAGATGTAGCTTTAAAAATGTGTCTGTAGTTGTTTAGTAATTATTTATTTTCAACAAAACTATCACTCACTATTTTACCTCCTTAGAGGCTGAATTTCCAAAAATGCTGATTATTTTCTGATTGAGAAACCAAATACCAGTTTTCATAGTTCTAGGTATAAAAATCCTTTAATAGCGACATACTTTCAGAAAGCTTTTCATTCCCTATTTCACCCATTTAGGAGTGGAATTTCGGACAATCCTTCTTAAACAGTGCCTATAGAATAAGACCCACACCCTCTCCAAACTTAGTTTCTATCATTAGCAGTTTGTGCAGGGCGTGATGAGTAAGAACTGAATCAGTCTAACCCTGTTTAACCCCGTTAGGGGTTGAATTTTAAAAAACAGTAAAACATATTTTTCATCTCTACCCGAGATGCCAACACCAGTTTTCAAAAATTTATCCTGAAAAATGATTTAGCAATGAAATATTTTCATAAAATGCTTCACCTCGTTTCATACCCTTAAGGGTTGAATTTCCAAAAACAGTGACATATGTATGTTTAACTATCATAGATTTAGCTTTAAAAATGCTTTCAAATAAAATATTTTCATAAAAAAATCTCATATCCTATTTCGCCCCCTTAGGGGTTCAATTTTCAAGAACACTGAAACACATAGTTTTTAAAATTGTAACTAAGTCAAATACCAATGTTCATAGATATAGCTTAAAAATACTTCAGTAATTCTTTAATAATGATGAATTTACAAAATAAAAAAAAAAAATTCATGCTTTTAGCTCCAAAATTGTCTTAGAAGTTACATTTTTCAAAAAAAACCTTCATACTCTATTTCACCCCCTTAGGGTTGTAATTTTGAAAAATCCCTTCATAAATGGTGCCTACAGTGTGAGATCCACACATTCTCCAAATTTCAAGTTTCTGTCCATAGTGGTTAGGACATCTGTAACCATAGATTACTGAAAGTCTTTCAGTCAAAAGCATTGTTATAAGAACAAAGTTCTTTTTCTCAGATATAATGCTCCTGTTCTGTCAGCACTTCATTACAGTGTCAGAACCACTGCCAACAGCCTACGTTTTGACACAGGTGACAAACTGCTTTCAGCACAACACAAAGACACTTGGCAGTCTCCAGATACCCACCAGGGAATGAAAGTTACTTTTCCACTAAATTATGAAGGGATTTGTATCCCTTCAGATTATCTCAAAAGGTTGAGACCTGTTATTCTGTGTAAATGTATCAGAACTTTTGCTGTTTCAGCACTGATAGAGTTAATTATCATCCCGTGGTTGAAACAAGAACCTAGAGCTATGAACACAGACTTAAATAAATTAAAAGCCTAAACTGAAGTACATCACAATGCATTTCAGTATTTCCTTGGCTTTTTAGAAGCATTTATCCCTTCATATTACTCAAAAACTTTCTGGTTTAATCACCAAAAATCCATTTTCCCCACAATATAATGAAGTAATCTCCTTCACTTTTATCTTGAAATATGGGTAATGGATTTATCCAGTGCCATTAGATTTCCCAATATTTTTGCACAACAAATCACACCAAAAATGATGCTCAGTCCACAGGTGTACTGCTGATCCATAGTGTCAAACAGAGACAATGTTTTGGCAATTTTAGGCATGTCGCCATCATGGGGGTGTCGACAAACTTAGCTTATGTGGGTATGTAGCTGACTTACATTCCCTCCCACTGCAAGCCATTCCGTGTGTCGTCTGTGCCCGAGGGCATGCATCAGCAGTTTCAAAGATGCTTGTGTTGTTGGTGTCTGTAGCAGTATCAATGTAGTTGCTCTTCTCCCTCAGTTGCCAGATTGTTGTGTTTACTGACTGGCTTCTTAAGTAGACCCAGTGCTGGTTCCCAAGCCTTGCTGGGATCATAGACGTACTCCAGACTGATAAGATTGTCCCTGGTGCAAATTTCAATGACTTTCCTGATGACACTGTTCCTGTGCCATTGCACTATTCTCAGACAAATGGTGCTCTGTGACTGCCGACTTGTTAAGTAACATTAGCAGTGTGTGCTGCTGGTCATCTCAGCATTAATCTTTGATGGTGCACACTGTTTGTCCAATGTATGTCTTTACTCATGGGCATGGAATCTGATATACCCTGGACTTCCACAAACAGAGGTCATCTTTGACACTCCCCAATAATGCATGTGTTTCATTGGGCCGGCAAAAGACAGGGTGCTTTTTCAGTCTGCATCCGACTTTTCCCAGTAGTGCGGCAGTGTATGGTATAAAGACTGTGGCCAGCTCTTCTGTGATTTCTTCCATCCCCATGGCTGCAATACAACCTATACTTTACCACAAATCTCACTTAGTTTGGAATCTGGTATAATACTACATTATTTTAGTTTATATCAACTTAAAAAAAGGACAAAAATAATTTGTAAATAATTATCCATGTATATTATTTGCTGTTTTTGGCTATGTGAAGCTTATTTGCATTATTTAACATAATTTCAGAACTTCAGAGGAGGATATCTCGGTTGGAAAGCGACTGTTCAGACCTACAGTTTCTTGCCTCTCAACATTTGGCAACAGTCAAAACACTCGAAAAAGAATCTGCAGCAAAGACACAGAAAATATTGCAATTGCAAAGGAAGGGTCTACAAACAATTGTTTCTACTCCAGGTAAAATTTACGGTAGTACTGTTTGAATTACAAAGGAGGGTAAGTCAAACTGCTGTGAGAAATCTTAGCAGCTTTTGTCGTATTTATTCTTAAGCATTAGATGCTAAAGAATGGCTTATTCCTTAATATCTGTGCAACACTTCACATCGGCATAACAAAAGTAATTTGTTTCACTGCCCTTTGCACGAAATGCAGCGGTAGCTCACAAAACATTCTGTGTATTTTTTGCAAACTTGATAAACAGTCCTTCTAAAGCTCCACCAAGAAAGTCCATAGTTGCACCAGGGTCAAATCAGCTGCCACATGAAACAGTTGGGTCAAAGAGAGAATCCTAATCCACAGCCAGGTAGGGTAGGCCAGAGCATAGTGTTGATGATAGTAATCAGTGAAACACAACATTGCCCAAAGTGCCAGTGCTCCTATGGATTATAAGTTTTACACTGCTGGCCACTAAAATTGCAACACTGTGAACCAGCGTTTGACAAACATCAAATTGGCATGAAATGTACTACATAGAAGATATGAAGAAAGGTATGAAGATAGAACCATACAAAGTAGGCAGGAGAAACACTGTCTGCATTCCAGAATGAGATTTTCACTCTGCAGCAGAGTGTGCGCTGATATGAAACTTCCTGACAGATTAAAACTGTGTGCCGGACAGAGACTCGATCTCGGGAACTTTACCTTTCGCAGGCAAGTGCTCTACCAACTGAGCTACCCAAGCACAACTCACGACCCGTCCTCACAGCTTCAATTCTGCCAGTACCTCATCTCCTACCTTACAAACTGCACAGAAGCTCTGCAGTAGCCTTTCTTCCAGGAGTGCTAGTTCTGCAAGGTATGCAGAAAAGTTTCTGTGAAATTTGGAAGGTAGGAGACAAGGTAATGGCAGAATTGAGGATGGGTCATGAGTCATGCTTGGGTAGCTCAGATGGTAGAGCACTTGCCCGCGAAAGGCAAAGGTCCTGAGTTCGAGTCCCGGTCCGGCACACAGTTTTAATTTACCAGGAAGTTTCACTGTCTAAATTCTGTATGTAAGGGGGATTACACAGTACTTTCTCATTCAGCTATCCCATTTGAATGTCAATTGTTTGTGAAAAGATCACATTATGCCTTGTGTAAGAAAGAGAAATACCTACCAGCATGTGTGTCTGTATTTGACAGCAGCAAGATTGCAGCCTTATTTGACAGAAGCAAGATTGTGCCCTATTGAGAATGCGGTTTACCATTCAGCAATATTGCTGCTTATGATGGTCAGGATCCCACAGCTGCAATACAAATATGGAATTGATTGATTCATGAGGACAATTCTGAGCAATTGGGGGGGGGGGGGCACTTTAATACTTGCTGCCCCCATGGTATTTTTGACAAAGCCACACGTGCCTATAGGGCCGTTCTAAATGACTAGCACCTCAGGGAGCTCAGAATTCATTTACAGGGTACAGGCTCAGTAAAACTGCGTTCCCTGTGCTGGGGACTGGTAAGTGCAGCCATTCCTCTGTAGCCGTAAGCTTTGGATGTGCATCAGCGACCACCATGTGTCGCAGCAGTGGAATGTTTTATGTCACAGGTAACAGGGATCTTGTCTTAACTGCCCAGATCACGAGGATGGTATAAACTTCTTTAAAAAAGTCCCTCAATCTTGAGGTGTGCTTCAGGTTGATGAGACACATGCAGCTGTTGAGGATTGAAGGTCATTAATGTGAAACCCCTGGGGTACCTGCTGCACCAGCTGTATAAGGCGTACCCATGCAAGTGGGTGCCCTCTGGGTGGATCCTTATTTCCATAGCTGCTTGTGGGACTGAGAGGGAGCCATCAAACCTATCCCTTTCGACTCCCAGAGGAATGGGAGTACTGCTATTACTGGTGTCGCCAGTCCTCCTGATACAGAAATTAATTCAGATACTTATGTTTCTACTAATGGGATGCAAGCTGCTAGGCAGAATATGTTTTTAATAGTTGAAGGGAAAGAGGTTAAGCTTGGGAAAATTTCAACTTTTTGTGTTCAAAATGGTTTATAAGACATTGCTGGCATTAAAAGTGATTGAGAAATGAGACAATATTAGTCAAAACTTTTAGTTCCCAACAAGCATTGAACCTCCAGAAAGCTAAAAGCTTTGGGAAATATGCAATTGAAATGGAGCTCCACAACACTTTGAACTGCAGCAAAGATGTGTAGTGCCGAGATATCGTAGATATTCCCAGAGAGGAACTGAAAGATGAGTAAGCTCAAGAAGGTGTCACAAATGGGCAAAATATAATCGAAAAGGATGGTCAGCATACTGTTAAATCAGATTGCTTTTTCAAATTCATTTGGTAATACAACACTTCCAGAGCACATCAAGGCATGTTTCCTTTGCTCAAATGTGCGGCCTTATGTCCCTCACCCAATGTGCTGTTTAAATGCCATCACTTTGTGCACAACATGCTTGTGTGTAGGAGAGGGCCCACTTGTGGCAATTGTTGTAAGGTTGCCCATAACAGCATCATTTGTTCATCGCCTTCAAAGTGTGTAAATTGCTCTGGGGATCATCCTGTCTGGAGTAGACTGCAGTATCTACCTTGAAGAAAGGAATATACAGGAGCTCAAAACATTGAAGTGCATCCCATATGATAAGGTCAAAAAGATCTATAAGGCCATGCAACCTTCCACTTTCACTACTTCTTTAATTTCAGCTCTTAAAAAGCCTATTCCAAAAACAGATGCTTCTAGACAAATGGAGGTTGCTAGTATCAGCACCAGTACTTGTGTTTCTAAGTTCATTGGCAACAGTGGTTTTACTATGCAGCCTATAGCTCCACCCAGTAAATCTGAAAAGGTCACAGTTGCTGAAATTGTAGAGAGTCCAGCACGTCAACTGGCAGACTTCTGTATGCAGGCCAGTACTGCCACTGCCACAAATGTGGCTCTGAGGATTCCTTTGACAAACCAACCTAAAGGGAAGTGTCAACATCAGAATAATACAGATCACAAGCCTTCAGACCATGTAAAATGCAAATGAGTGTTTGTCGTCATTGGCCAGGAGGCCCCTTTGGGGGCAGCTCTGGCCGCCTTGGTGCAGGTATTATTACGTTCGATGCCACACTGGGCTACCTGCACACCAGATAGGGATAAAATGATGATGAAGGCAACACAACATCGTCCCTGAGTGGAGAAAATCTCCGACCCAGCCGGGAATTGAACCCGGGCCCGTAGGACGGCAATCCGTCACGCTAACCACTCAGCTATTGGGGCAGACTCAGACCATGTAGATCTCATTCTGTCTGGTGGTTCTAATGAATCCACTTCAGAGACAATGGAATATGAAGTCTGCCTGGAGCAACCATCTAGCCCCACAATTAAGCCTTCAACCATTGCTCGCACCCACCTTGGTGGAGAGACAGGGTGAAGAAAAAGAAACCTCACTGATAAAGTGACACTACGATGGAACCCCAGTGAGTTAAAGATGCATGTGATGGAATTGAAACTCGTAGTGTAGGAATGTCCCCTGTGCTTATGTTTAGAAGAAACACATTTTAAACTGATAATCCTGTGCTCCAGTGCTATACCCTTCCACTGTGAGGATGACCTGAGTGGGGCAGGACGAAGGGAGGGGTAACTGTGTTCGTCAATAATACCCACCTACTCTATCATTGGTTAACAATCTGCAAGAAGTCACATTTGAAGTTTATGTGCTTCAGAGGATCACTATAAGATCACTGTAATAACCTCCAAAAGAGATGATGGATTCTGAGGTTTTCACAGATCTTGTAGACCAATTCCCCTGACCACTCTTACTGGCAGACTTCAATGTCCATAATGTATTATGGTGCTCACATGCCCCACGGGTTGAGTTCTAGAGAACCTTATTTCATCTTGGGAGCTATGCATCCTCAGAATGGGGAATCCCACTCATTTCAAGATTGCTGCTATGTCATCATCAACCATATATCTTTATTTCTGCTCTGCAACCCTTGCAGATTCTACTTGGTGGAAGTTTACTGATGACTTTCATTCCAGTGACCATTTCCCACTCTGGATCCACCTACCAGTTGGAGCAATACTTTAAAAGAAGCCACCAATATGGTTAATAAATAGAGGTAACTGGATGCTGTTCCACCAGTTGACTGTGTCTGAATATCGAGGCAGTGTTCAAGAATGGGTGAAACACATTACACAGTGATCCACCTTGCTAGAAACTTATCCATTTCAATATCATCTGATCATTTTTGATGGCAGCTTGTAGCTTGGTGGACAGATGCATGCTGTTATGCAGTGGTTGAAGCACTGCCCAATAGCAGAAAGCTGTGCAACCTTTTGACTAGTGAGAGCTAAAGCTCGACACACAATCAAAGAGAGCAAACAAAGATTGTGGCATATACTCCTGAACTGTCCGTCACTTCACTAGTATGGGAAGCCATCATGAGGATTTATGGTGAATGTGGTCAATGGCCTATAGCAGTGATGCTGAAGCAGGAATGTCTCCAAACAACTCCCAGAGACATCACCCATACAATGGCAGAGTGGTTTCCAATTACTTCTACCACTACCAGACAGGCTCTAGCTTTCCGCCACTACCATGCGACTGTGTAGAGGGGTGAGTTGGACTTGAGGCCCAACGATTCTGAGCCCTGTAAGTGCCCTTTCTCCCTGTGGGAGTTGGATTCGACCTTGTCTAAGTCTCATGATATTGTACCCATTCGTGACCAAATCTGATAAAACATGCTGAGAAACTTGCAAATGTTGTCAAAGGAAATCATCATAAAATGTTTAGATTCAATATGGTGCACAGGACAATTTCCCGGCTCATAGAGGGAGGCAATTTTAACAACTCTTTTCAAACTAAGAAAGGACCAAACATGTCTCATTAGATACCAGTGTCACTTTAAGGAGCTGTGTAGGAAACACCTTTGAGTGAATGGTCAACCGTCATCTGGTCTGGATATTTGAGACCAGGCAACTCCTTAGTCACGCTCTTTGTGGATTCGGGAGATATCGACCCACTGTCAACAACCTGACTGTCCTACAGGTGAATGTCCAGCAGGCTTTTCTATGTAAACACATTTGTAAATTGACATTTTTGATGTCAGTAAGGTTTATGTCACTACTTGGTGGCACAATATTTTATGACAACTCCACCAACAGGACTTTCATGATCACCTCCCGATATTCATTCTGCCCTTTTTTTCTACACAGTTTCTTAGATCATGACTAGGATTAAACTGGAGAAAGGTGTCCCCCAGCGAGGTGTTTTAAAGTGTTATCCTGTTAGCCATAGCTGAAAACAGTATTGCGTCTACGGTAAGGAATCCTGTACAATGCTACTTGTTTGCGGATGATTTTGCAATTTTCTGCTGTGCCACCAGCACTGCAACAGTGAATCACTAATTACAACTTGCAGTGAACCATTTGGAGGAGTTGGCTGCAAAGACAGGTTAACTTTCCTGCAGATGAGTGTGCATGTGTTAATTTTAATCATTCTCATTGTATTTTTAGTTTACCTGAGTTGCATATGAGGAACATCATTCTACATTTTAAACACTTGGTGAGATTTCTATATCATGTTTTTTATTCCAATCTGTCTTTGTTAACCACACGAGGAGGACCAGAAGGCCAGGATCCAAAAAGCACTGAACATCTTAAAGTGCCTTAGCCACAGATCTTGATGAGTGGACAGGGTGCAACTTCTGCGGTTATAAGGTCTCCATATGATCATGGCTAGAGTATAGGTGAGCAGTGCATGGATCAGTGAGATCTTTTTACCTAAAGATCACTGATGCTATCCACCATGAGGGGATCAGGCTAGCCAGAGCCCCATACTCAGTCTCTGTGCTGAGGTCAGGGAACCACCACTCACCATCCAGTGTGTCAGGCAGAAAAGATCCTTACTGCTCCTAATTCACTAGCATACCGTACTGTTGCTTGTCCAGCTATGGAGCACCTTTTCTCCAATTGTCTTCTAGCATTGAGGCTATTTGGGGTTTGTGTGTAGCATGTGATGGAATCACTTTATGTGGAGCCACACACAAATCCAGTGTTGGAACTGACTGCTGCACTGGTTACTCTGAAGTTCCAAAATAAATTTAGATTTAGTGTCATACAGGAGAGGCTGTACTCTTGCATCTGTTTTTCGTACAGTATTTTATGACATTTTAAATGAGCACCACATTCTATAGCTGTTTTCATGGATAGGTGTAAACAGGGGTACTCCATTGGTTTTCCTGTTGTTTTCCCTGAGTGTGACCTCAGGATCTGACTGCCTTAAGAATTCACTGTGTTTGATACAGAGTCGTATGTAATTTTGAGGACACTGCAAGAGATGAGATTTGTTCTGACTGCTATATATGCCTTTTGTGTTAAGACTCTGGGTACCCTTAACCCTCTACAACACTTGTACTCAGTGGGTAAAGTAGTCCAATACATCCAGGACAACCATTTCCATCTGCAGTGACAGGGAAAGGAGGTGTCTTTCTGATGGGTGCCAGGGCACATGGGTATTAAGGGAAACAAACTTTCGGATGTAGCAGCCAAGAAGATGTGTTAAGATGATCTGATAATTTCAAATGGCTCTGAGCACTATGGGACTTAACATCTATGGTCATCAGTCCCCGATCTGATAATTCAGTGTGCTATCCCCCTACATGTTGTGACCTCACTGTTGAGGTGCAGTGTCATGCATAGATGGAGAGTGGCTTGAAGTGACAGACAACAAACTGCATCTTGTAAAGTCTAAAACTCGGCCATGGGGTACCTTATTCCAGCAGTGCAAGCATGAGGTGGTCCTTCTTACTCGTCTTTGCATTGGACACAGCTGTATAACACATGGATTCTTGCTCCAGCAAAAGGACCCTCTAATGTGTGGTGCTTTTGGCTTATGTATCACAGTGTGCCACATCTTAGTCATCTGTGTTTTATATTAAGACCAGAATGCAGCAGCTCATTTACTGACAGATTTGCCTTAATTTTAACTGACAGTTGCAAAAAAGTGGTATGACTTTTAAAGTTTTTGTGTTATGTCTGGCTTGTTCCCTAAAATTTTAGGGAGACATTTTTAATGTGTTCTGAGGGTGGCTGGCTCATCCATATTTTTTGTAAGTGATCAACCCGTTACAGTTCCCTGGGTAGTTATTGCAGCTTTTCTCTTGTTTTACTTGTGTTTTACTTATCACGTTTAGAGCATTTCACTGCTTTTATGTTATCTGAAGTATACTTTTCTTGTGTTTCAGTTTTAAATACCAGCAGTGTATTAACCTTGTCATGTCAATGTTTCTGCCCATGAGATTGTCTTGTGGCAGTTGGTGGAGCCTGTGACAGCGATAATCTTAGGTTATCATCCTCACTGTTCAGGCAGCTACATCTACATACATAATCCACAGCCACTGTATGGTGTATGGTGGAAGATACTATGTACCACTACTATTCCAGTAACAGATGGAGTGAGGGAGTAAAGAATGTCTGTATGTCTCCTTAAGAGTCCTGATTTCTCTTATCTTGTCTTTGCAGTCCTTACGCAAAATATATGTTGGTGGCAGTAGAATCATACTGCAGTCAGCTGCAAATGCCTGTTCATTAAACTTTCTCAATAGGAAACATTGTCTTCTCTCCACAGATTACCTTTTGAGTTCACGAAGCATCTATTTAATGCTCACTTCTTGATCGAACTTACCAGTAAAAAATCTAGCAGCAAGCTTCTGAATTTCTTTGACATCTTCCTGTAAGCTGACTTGGTGGAGATCCCAAACACTTGAGCATTAGTCAGGACCAGGCCATACAAGTCGCCTATACAGATGAATCACACGTTGTTAAATTTCTCCTAATAAACAGAAGTTGGCCATTCACCTTTCCTACTACAATCCTTACATGCTCGTCCCACTTCCTATCACTTTGTGCAGCATTATGCCTAGATATTTAAGCATTGTGGCTTTGTCAAACAACGCACCACTAATACTGTACTTGAATATTATGCGATTATTTTTCCTACTCATATGTATTAACTTATATTTTTGTACATTTAGAGCAATCTGCCATTCTTCACACCAAATCAAAATCCTGTCACTCAATGATGATACTTTCCCTATACTACAGCATCATTAGCAAACAGTTGCAGATTGCCTCTCACCCTATCCATCAGATCATTTACATATATAGAAAATAATAGTGGTTCTGTTATGCTTGCCTGAGGCACTCCTGATGACACCCTTGGTGACACACACTCCATCAAGGGCAGAGAAGTCTTCAATCCATTCATGTATCTGAGAACATCCCATACCTTCATTAACAGTCTGCAGTTGGGCACCACAAGTGCTTTCTGGAAATGTAGGAATTGATACCCACGCGACAACATGAACTACCACTGTGTTTCAAAATGCCATGCATAAAAATGGGATTTTTTGGGGACACTTATCTTAGATTCTGTTGGCAACAGAAAGGTAACCTCCTCCTTACCCCCACCACACAGATTGTTCATCCATCATGCACAGTTGCTCGCAGTCTGGCCTCTGGAGCGAGAGACAGTGGTCGTGTGTGAACTGCATTTGCCTGATTGCATCTATGTATGTTTTTTATATCAGAAGACAGCCTTTTGGCCAAAAGCTTACATGTTTAGTAGTCTTTCTGTTGTGCCTGTGTGCAACTCAATTTCTCCGCCATATTGTGAGTAGCAATCTATCATTTCATAATATTGTCATTATTCCACCCTGAATTTTCCATTGTTTGAAAGGTGAATTTCCCATTGTTTGAAAGGTAGGGTCAAGTATTTTGGATAGGCCCTTGGGGTAGCAACCATTTGTATACCCAACAGAAGGACTGTCTTACTGTAACTATTCCACAGTCCATGGTAAAAGTTGTAGTATTACACATTTCCTCCAACTTAGGAAAATGGAGTAAATTGGTTAGTTCTTTTCACTAGATGTGGTCTATGGTGTGCCTTAACCCTTTGACTGCTATGCACAACACTGGCAGTCGCGCCTCATGCTGCAATGTCGTGCTGCTCACCGTGTGTTGGGTGCTGAATGCTCCTTGCGCGCTAGCCATGCGCAGTGCTTTCAACTCGCTCGCTGTCTTTCAGCTTTGTATTTTGTTCTGGCCTTTGGACTGGCTTTGGAAGAATTGAGGGTATTTATTTACAATACAACCTTTCCTGCTTCTGAAGCTCAGAAAGTTATTTCTCCTTTCTTCGGTTTCTCCCCCATTACTGGCATTTCCTTCTGTGCTCGCCTAACTGTACCACATGCATTTGTCTACCGTACAACCAACAAAATAGATCTGGGCTGGTATACCAGTTGTCAACAAACAGCGTATGTCCTTTCTCCAAGTAAGGTTGGAGTAATGTGGCTGATGTATTTCCAGATACTCCCATACCACGATTATCAATGTCTGTTAGTGCGCCAACATAAACGATAAAATCCAGTGTATAATTTCTCGCAAACGCAAATTATGAAAATTTTAATTCCAAACCTACTTATCTGTATCGGAATACATTGCTTTACTTTCAGATGGCCTTTGAACAGCATCAGAGATTAGTCTATACAGAGTTCCTCAAAAGGATAGAAGTTTCCTTGAACATTTTCCAAAAATATGCTACAATAGGCCAAATTTTTGATAAGTAATCCACATTTAGGGGCATAGTTTGTCATGGAAATGCAGTAAATTCTACAGCAAAAAATATCGGTCTCTGGAGATTACTTTGGAAAAAAATTGTGTTTCCAGCAAAGGATCTGTTGACCAATATTCACTCAGTTAAACTTTTTCACTCTAGCCATCAGAAAGGAAGACGCTATGAAAATATACAATTCTGACACGTGTCGCTCCACTTGTTTACTCTAGAATTTGCCTTTGTTTTGCAACTGTCTGATCAATACATATTATACTTATTTGTTTCCTGGCAAATCATTTCAACAATGTCTGTTTTTACAAAAAGTCTAAAGAAACAGAGGCAGCTCTCATTTACACTTATGTAAGCTTTCATTCCTGATGATTCGTCAACCTGACGCTTCTTTGGATTTAAATTTTCACATCTCCATTTGTTTTCTGTCATCCTTGTGGGTTGCTGTGTATTTCCATTTGAAGATGATGAGCATTGAATAGAAGTACCCAGCTGTGGGCTTCCTCTCGATGTCATAGGCTCTGCACTAGTAATTGCAGATGAAGATGAATGAGAATCAGCGTCTGTGGATTGTAAACTATTCATAAGAGAATCTTCTTCATATGAATTGCTTTCTATTGATGAGCACAGTGATTGCTCAGAGTCACTCTCCATCAACATACGTATTATCTCTTCGGAGGTGAGGAGCTTTTTACATGCCATCACAATACGTAAATTCACTATGCAAACACAAGCAAATAATAGGTGACTGATGTCTGAACCAAGAATAGAGTCTCACAGAAAGGTGCGTAACTAAAATTTGACAGAAATCACAGTAGCGTCATCTATTGTGTCTAAAGCAAATTACTTGTAAAAGTGCGGTGAGGGTCTGCCAAAAGTGCTGCCATCGACTTCAGATGTAGTCATGTTCTGCTTATTGAAACGCTATTTGTTGCAGTTAGAGCAAACGATAAGGTGTGACAAGAGTCTTCCAGTAGCACTGCAAACAAACAGACTTCTTATTCAAGCACAGCTAAACTATAGGCGAGCAAACGTCTCAGAACTTTTACAGTAGTTAGCAGCACCTGGTGTGCGGTAGCAGTGAACTGCTGTGGCAGTCAGCTGCACCCAGGGCACAGTGTGCTAGGACTGTTCTAGCAGTCAGCTGCAGTCAAAGGGTTAAGGGACTCATGGAAGTACCATTTAGGTCATGGATTGTTCCTGAGAAAACCAACAAAGTTTGAATGACACACATTTTAACACCACAACTGCTATTTATTTACTTTGATTAGTTTTAGGCTTTGCACATTCTCTCAAGCCAAGTATTACAGAGAACAACATTCGTTACGTGTTTTTCATCAATTTGTTCCATCAGCAGGGGATGTGCAGATAGTTAACCATAGCAAATTGCTCAAATTTCAACAGTATATTTTCGAGGCATTTATTTAGAAGTGCCATCTTCCAATTTTCAAAAAAATTGTATGTTTTACCAAGAAACAACCCAAAAACATGGTTTTTGTGTACCAAGATGGCTATGCACAGCAATAGGTGTACTTTTCATGACATATTCCTAAGATCCTGATCTTGAGCAACCCTGAAAATTTTCGTGATTTCCTCATCCGTTTCCAAGATAGAGGGGTTCAAATTTACCATATGTGTACATGCAAAATACACATGTAAAATCTAGTGTGAGGCAAAAACTACTTTATAAAGTACCTATGCATGGATAAATATGGTGTAAAGTGTCTCCATTACATCAGAAGGGTTCTGGGAACACCCTATTGTAGTACTGAAGTACAGGCACAAATTAGTTTTGTGTTATTTCAGTTTCACAAAAGTAAACCATCAAAATTTTACTGAACCATAAAGTTCTTTTCATGTGAGTGATGTGCCAGTGCTGTAGCAGGGAAAAGAAAGGAACTAGTGGAAAAATGGTCCTGTCAGAGCACAAAAATGGAAAATAAGTTACTGTTTATTAAAAGACTGTTACTGAAAAGCCAGCTGCCTCACTCTACCTTCCTCAGCATGTTTACAAATTGTCCAAAATTTTAGCATGTGAATATATTCACACTTTTATGTGCTGGGAGAGGAGACAACATAGCTGTGGGAAAGAGATAGAAAAGTAATAAATACTGGAAGATAGGAGACAGTGGTTGTGGTGTAGAAATAGTGCAAGAGACGATGGCAGTGGGAGAGAAAGAGTGGGACACAGTGATGGTGAAATGTAGTTGACAGAGACAAAAAAATGTTAGGAAAAGAGTGAAAGAGACACTGCCAGCAGGAGAAGGATAAGTAGAAGGAGAAAGTGGATGTGGGCGAGACAATAGTAGAGAGAGACAGGCTACGACAATGATAATGAGGAAGAGAATGATAGTGAGAGTGAGAAGAGACGGCAGCAGTGGGAAACAATGATAGCAGCAGTAAGAGAAAACAAGGAGGAGACAGTGACAGTGAGAGGAAACAGTATTTGTAGCATAGAATGAAGGAGACTATGGCTGTGAGACAGGGGACATTGGCAGTTAGTGAGACACAAAAAGATAATGGCAATGAGTTGGGCTGAATGAATGAGTAAGAATGAACAAGTGGGAGTTACGGGTATGAGCAACTTACGGCAATGGACTACTAGGTGTGAGCGAGCTAGTTAGGGGAGCTTGTGTAAGTGAGAGGTGAGTTGCATGTTAAAAAGAGCCCAAATGTGTTAGCATATCAAAATTTTTGGGAAAATTTTTAAAGCTGCTGTGGAAGATAGAATGAGACACTTTTCAGTCAGATTCTTTCACCTTTTTTGTGCTCCAATAAGAGCATTTTTCCTCTGGTATGGAATCTGCCCTTAGCCATTCATCCATGGTATGCAGGATGCTGTGTGAGAAATTGGCAATCTGAGTTTCAAACAAGTGATGATTTCTATATCCGTACATATTTGTGGTCATAAGCTTTCGTGCCTCAAAGAAATTTATTATAATCAAACTTAGAATATAACTGACAATTCTGCAACATAGCGACAGTCATGATATGGGTGTATAATTTTACGGGTCCATTCTGTTATGCTTTTTATATACAGGTGTCACCTGCACTTTTTTTCTAGTCACATGGGCTTTGCACTGGATGAGAGATTCACACTAAATGTAGACTAATTAAAGGGCAAGTAGAGTACTCTTTGTAAAAGTGATTAGGGATTCCATCTGGTCCTAGCAACTTACTTGTTTTCAGTTCTTTCACTTGCTTTTTGACTTCAGGGATGTCTATTTCTGCATCGTCCATACAGGAATCTGTGTGATGGTCAAACAGTGGTATGTCTGTATAATCCTCCTTAGTGAAAGATTTTTTTGAAACGCAAAGTTTAAGACTTTAGCTTTTGTTTTGTTGTCATTTACTGCCATACCAGACTGATAGAGTAGCTGGATAAAAGTGGTTTTATGTAGGACCAGAATTTTCTCAGGTTCTAAGGAAGATCTGTTGCTAAGGCACAACTGTGGAAGATATATATAAAGCTGCTGTGACTTACCAAACGGGAAAGTGCTGGTAGATAGACACAATAAAAAACACACAAACACACACACAAATTTCAAGCTTTCGCAACCCAAGGTTGCTTCATCAGGAAAGAGGGAAGGAGAGGGAAAGACGAAAGGATGAGGGTTTTAAGCGAGAGGGTAAGGAGTCATTCCAGTCCCGGGAATGGAAAGACTTACCTTTGAGGGAAAAAAGGACAGGTATACACTCGCACCACACACATATCCATCCGCACACATACAGACACAGGCAGACACATATAAATGCAGAGGTTGGGCAGAGATGTCAGTCGAAGTGGAAGTACAGGGGCAAAGATGTTGTTGAATGACAGGTGATGTACGAGGGGCAGCAACTTGAAATTAGTGGAGGTTGAGGCCTGGTGGGTAACGGGAAGAGAGGATATATTGAAGGACAAGTTCCCATCTCCGGAGTTCTGATAGGTTGGTGTCAGTGGGAAGTATCCAGATAACCCAGACGGTGTAACACTGTGCCAAGATGTGCTGGCCGTGCACCAAGGCATGTTTAGCCACAGGGTGATCCTCATTACCAACAAACACTGTCTGCCTGTGTCCGTTCATGCGAATGGACAGTTTGTTGCTGGTCATTCCCACATAGAAGGCTTCACAGTGTAGGCATGTCAGTTGGTAAATCACGTGGGTCCTTTCACACATGGCTCTTCCTTTGATCGTGTACACCTTCCGGGTTACAGGACTGGAGTAGGTGGTGGTGGGAGGGTGCACGGGACAGGTTTTACACCGGGGGCAGTTACAAGGGTAGGAGCCAGAGGGTAGGGAAGGTGGTTAGGGGATTTCATAGGGATGAACCAAGAGGTTACGAAGGTTAGGTGGACGCCAGAAAGACACTCTTGGTGGAGTGGGGAGGATTTCATGAAGGATGGATCTCGTTTCAGGGCAGGATTTCATGAAGGATGTATCTCATTTCAGGGCAGAATTTGAGGAAGTCGTATCCCTGCTGGAGAGCCACATTCAGAGTCTGATCCAGTCCCGGATAGTATCCTGTCACAAGTGGGGCACTTTTGGGGTTTTTCTGTTTGGAGGTTCTGGGTTTGAGGGGATGAGGAAGTGGCTCTGGTTATTTGCTTCTGTACCAGGTCAGGAGGGTAGTTGCGGGATGCGAAAGCTGTTTTCAGGTTATTGGTGTAATGGAGTATGTGGCTGAGGCACTGCATCAGCTTTCAGACAACACTACGTACAAAGTTTGCCAAGGTAATCTCATTCCTGATGTCCAGGTGGAGCTTCAAGGAATCCTCAGAACCTTAGGCCCCCTACGAAACCTTTCACCTGACCCCATCAACCTCCTGACCCCACCGACACCCCACACCCCCACCTTCTACCTACTTCCTAAAATTCACAAACCCAAACATCCCGGCCGCTCCATTGTAGCTCCATTGTATCTCTGCCTATGTAGATCAACACCTTCAACCCATTACATGTAGTCTCCCATCCTTCATCAAAGACACGAACCACTTTCTCGAACGCTTGGAATCCTTACCCAATCTGTTACCCCCGGAAACCATCCTTGTAACCATTGATGCCACTTCCCTATACACAAATATACCGCACGTCCAGGGCCTCGCTGCAGTGGAGCATTTCCTTTCACGCCGATCACCAGCTAACCTACCTAAAACCTCTTTCCTCATTACCTTAGCCAGCTTCATCCTAACCCACAACTTCTTCACTTTTGAAGGCCAGACCTACCAACAATTAAAGGGAACAGCCATGGGTACCAGGATGGCCCCCTCGTACGCCAACCTATTTATGGGTCGCTTAGAGGAAGCCTTCTTGGTTACCCAAGCCTGCCAACCCAAAGTTTGGTACAGATTTATTGATGACATCTTCATGATCTGGACTCACAGTGAAGAAGAACTCAAGAATTTCCTCTCCAACCTCAACTCCTTTGTTCTATCAGATTCACCTGGCCCTACGCCAAATCCCATGCCACTTTCCTCGACGTTGACCTCCATCTTTCCAATGGCCAGCATCACACATCCGTCCACATCAAACCCACCAACAAGCAACAGTACCTCCATTATGACAGGTGCCACCCATTTCATATCAAACGGTCCCTTCCCTACAGCTTAGGTCTTCATGGCAAACGAATCTGCTCCAGTCTGGAATCCCTGAACCATTACACCAACAATCTGAAAACAGCTTTCGCATCTCGCAACTACCCTCCCGACCTGGTACAGAAGCAAATAACCAGAGCCACTTCCTCATCTCCTCAAACCCAGAACCTCCAAACAGAAAAACCCCAAAAGTGCCCCACTTGTGACAGGATACTATCCGGGACTGGATCAGACTCTGAATGTGGCTCTCCAGCAGGGATACGACTTCCTCAAATCCTGCCCTGAAATGGGATCCATCCTTCATGAAATCCTCCCCACTCCACCAAGAGTGTCTTTCTGGCGTCCACCTAACCTTCGTAACCTCTTGGTTCATCCCTATGAAATCCCCGAAATCCCCAAACCACCTTCCCTACCCTCTGGCTCCTACCCTTGTAACCATCCCCAGTGTAAAACCTGTCCCATGCACCCTCCCACCACCACCTACTCCAGTCCTGTAACCCAGAAGGTGTACACGATCAAAGGCAGAGCCACATGTGAAAGCGCCCACATGATTTACCAACTGACATGCCTACACTGTGAAGCCTTCTATGTGGGAATGACCAGCAACAAACTGTCCATTCGCATGAACGGACACAGGCAGACAGTGTTTGTTGGTAATGTGGATCACCCTGTGGCTAAACATGCCTTGGTGCACGTCCAGCACATCTTGGCACAGTGTTACACCGTCCAGGTTATCTGGATACTTCCCACTGACACCAACCTATCAAAACTCTGGAGATGGGAACTTGTCCTTCAATATATCCTCTCTTCCCGTTACCCACCAGGCCTCAACATCACCTAATTTCAAGTTGCCACACCTCGTACATCACCTGTCATTCAACAACATCTTTGCCCCTGTACTTCCACTTCGACTGACTTCTCTGCCCAACCTCTTTGCATTTACATATATCTGCCTGTGTTTGTATGTGTGCGGATGGATATGTGTGTGGTGCGAGTGTATAGCTGTCCATTTCTCCCTCAAAGGTAAGTCTTTCTGCTCCCAGGATTGGAATGACTCCTTACCCTCTCCCTTAAAAACCACATCCTTTCGTCTTTCCCTCTCCTTCCCTCTTTCCTTATGAAGCAACCTTGGGTTGCGAAAGCTTGAAATTTGTGTGTGTGATTGTGTGTTTTTTATTGTGTTTATCTACCAACACCTTCCCGTTTGGTAAGTCACGGCAGCTTTGTTTTATATATAGATGTAGGCAATTTGATTAACTTTTGCCTGTTGACATTTCCACATTCTCTTCTGATCTGAGAGGGGAACAATTTCCGCTTCCTCAGCATTTTCTAAATTTTATTATTTAACTAAAATGGCTCTCAGTGATGCTTGAATTGTGAATTTCCTGAACGTGCAAAGGAGTAGATGCGTGTTCATTTGGGAGCGCTGCGACTCTGGGCACTGACGACTGTGCCAAGTGGACTTTACTTTTTCTTGGTGCTTCCCTTTGGGAGAACCCTCGTTCAGAGTAGGCAGCTGCATGACAGATATTTGCATCGTGAAGTGACCAAAGTTATCAGGTGGTGGCTATGAGACTCCGGCAGTCTCTGACAGATTATCATTATAGCACTAGGAACTTTACCTCCTCGGTTACTCCATGAGAGGAATACAAAACGAAGTGACTTTCACACAGTTGTTCCCCATAGTTTGTGGTTTGTACCCATTGAGATGAAGAGAATAGAAGCTTTCGAAATGTGGTGCTACAGAAGAATGCTGAAGATAAGGTAGGTAGATCATGTAACTAATGAGGAGGTATTGAATAGGATTGGGGAGAAGAGAAGTTTGTGGCACAACTTGACTAGAAGAAGTGACCGGTTGGTAGGACATGTTTTGAGGGATCACAAATTTAGCATTGGAGGGCAGCGTGGAGGGTAAAAATCGTAGAGGGAGACCAAGAGATGAATACACTAAGCAGATTCAGAAGGATGTAGGTTGCAGTAGGTACTGGGAGATGAAGAAGCTTGCACAGGATAGAGTAGCATGGTGAGCTGCATCAAACCAGTCTCAGGACTGAAGACCACAACAACAACAACAACCCATTGAGATGGAGAATCCTTTCTACTAAATGAAAGCTTTTGTGGAGAATATTGAAAATATACTCTTCCTTTAACAAACTGTGAAGAGGTTCCACCTTGATAAAGACAGAAAATTCTACCCATTCCTGGACCTTATTCTTTTATAAACAACTTGGTGATGTGCCTGTTGCCAACACATCCCATAGCAGCCTCCCCATTAATTTTTCTTCAGGATCTAGTGCTGAAGAAAGACAAAGAACTACACAAACTTTTGGAGAAGTGAGAGATTCCCTTTGTACATCATGTACACCTATAACCACCAGACAACAAGGTAGATATCAGCTCATTCATCCTCACATTTGTGTGAGATTTACTCCCAGAAAAGGCCAAGATCATGTTGCACTGTGATGTGAGGCCATATTTGACACCTGTAGCATGGTGTTTTAAATGCCAGCACTTCTGGTGTACATAATGACCCGATTTGTGGGGACTGTGGCCAATTACTTCACAGAAATGTACTATGTGCTCTGTGTCCTGACTGTATCAAGACAGGATGTAGAGTTACCCTCCCTGATCCCAAAAGTGTGCTAAGATACTCAGGGAATGCAAAAACCATGAAGTCTCATATTTTGAAGCTTGGAAAAAGTGTGACTGTTTGTATCGAGCCTCGCTGTTATTGGTCTTTGCCACTACCGTGGCCAGGTCATTAGCAGAACCTGTTTCGTTCTCCAATAGTCACTCAAAAAAAAAAAAAAAAAACTCGACCAAGATGTGATAGGCCCTCTCCTCGTATAGTTCCTGCAGCACCATCTTTGGAAGACACTCCTCGTGGCTGGCCAGAGAAGCAGCTGTCTTCTCCTGCCTCTCCCTGTGAGAGGCAACCCTATCTCCAGAAATCCAGAGATCAGAGATCTGTCACCAGCCAGTGGCTGAAGGAACCATGGTCTGCAGGCCCAGGGCTTCCTACTCTCCTTCCATTGCTACACCTGTAATGGATAAACCTTCACAAGAATCTTAACCACCAAAAGTTGTGAAAAATAAGAAGTGACATGGTTAGTCTGGTGACACTAGATGTGCCAGATACCCCCCCCGCCCCCCCCCCCCCCCACCATTGGATTCAGAATCCATTTTCATTGCTGTTGTTCCACTCCCACCAGTGACAGACGGTGGTCCTTGGCTGTGACCTGTCCTCCTGGCCACTTCACGCATAACCAGGGCACACACTATTTGATGATGCAATAGAACTGCAATGGATTTTACTGTCACCTGCCAGAAGTACAACAGCTAATTTCCTCTTGTTCTGTGATCTGTGTTGCCCTCCAAGAGCTACATTTCACAGATGACCAATCCCAAACTTTTCAAGGTTGCTGTGTATTCTGTCAGACTCTGTACATAGGTTCACACAGATGTCATCAGGGAGTGGATTACCATCCATATCACACTGGAAGCAATAAAAGTGTGAAGGGAATAAAGCCAACAGTCACCATATGTGACTTTTATTCGCCTCTAAGCGAGGCACTTGCTTACCGAGGGTTAACTACCTCAGTCCAACAACTCTTCCCCACCATATTTCCTTCTACTTGGAGGTTTCATTATGCATCATCCCCTATAAGGGAGTACCACTTTGTGTGGTAGGGGCCATTTGATTGACCAGCTTCTTTCCAATCTTGACTTATGTCTCTTAAGTGGTGGTACTCTGACCCACTTCAGTTCAGCCTATGGCACCTTTTCAGTTACTGGCCTTACGATCTCTTCCCCCCCAGTCTTGTGGCTTTGCTACAGTGGCCACCACACATTGATCTTTGTGACAGGGATCACTTTTAGGTGATCCTGTCCCTTTCTTATCACTGCCTGACAGTCCAGTTACCAGTTACCACAATGGTCTCTGAAGAGCTGACTGGCAGTAGTATACTTCAGCTGTCTCCTTAGTCCCTCTGTGTCAGACTGAATCAATGTTATTGTAGAAGATGTCTCCGATGCAGTCATCTGCACCTCTGGAATCGATAGCCCCCCAGTCTACAGGCCATCTTTACTGCTACCTGGTGCCATTGTGAATCAGTGAAATTGCAACAGCTGTTCAAGGTCATTGAAGGCCCCTGCAACATCTCAAGCGACAGCCTTCGAAGACCACCCTCCTCACTTTTAAGCATCTTTACACTAAGGTTCACTATCTAATTAAATACAGTAACAAGGAATGCTGTGCTACATTTTCCTTGAGAAAAGATGCCTGTTCATTCATGATGGGGGGGCAAGCTCTGTACTCTTCTGGGCTGCCAAAAATTGACCACTGTTCTGGGTCTCTTCCTTCAGAGGTGTATTTGTACCAATGCTTTGGTTCGTGCTGAGTATCTTGCAACCCACTTTGCGACAGCATCAGTGTCATCTTCTTACCAAGCAATCTTTTGAACACATAAACGAGATTCAACATCTGAATGTCACCCTATCTACTCATGATCTTCATCCAAATGGTGATACAGTATATTTGTTCCAATCCTTACTATGGACAAAAACTCAACATCCATCCACAGCTACCGACAACTTAGCATCAGTAATGTGCTCCGCCAACTGCTCGAGAGGATGGTAACCTGCCAATTATGCTGGGTTCTTGTCACGGGGCCTGGCAATGGTCAAGTGACCTCTTTTGGACCACTGGTCACCTCTGTGCTCTTTGTCAATGACTTTGCATTTAGTGTAGCTCCTAGTCCTTAACCTTGGTTGAATGCGAGCTCCCATCCAGAAGGATTCTGCTTGGACCTTTTCCCATGGGTTCCAGTTATCTCTCATGGAAATGCGAGTCATGCATTCCTGTTGTTGAACCGTGGTCCATCCTAACCGAGAACTCTACTTCGGTGTCCAGTGCTTGGATGTGGTTGCACAGTCCTGATTTTTCAAGCTCTTTTTTGTTAAAAAGCTGACATAGCTGACTCATTTTCATCAACTAAAAGCTAGCTGCATGCAGAAGGCTTAATGTTTTCTGCTTCCTTGCATACACCTCTTGGAGTGCAGATCACGCCACTCTCCTCCATATTTTCTGGGCCCTGTTCTCATCCCAAGTGGGCTATAGTTGTGAGGTTTTTTGGCTCAATGGCACCTTCAGCTTTGAAATGGTTTGACACAGTCCATCATCGTAGAACCGACTTTTACTTGTTTCTGCAATCACCAACTGACAATTTCCTTATCAAATTCTGTCTGCATACAAAGGCATCGACCTCCTGGCACCCACCGTCAGTTGGGATTGCCTGTTGGAATGCACCTTGTGGTGCTCTGCTGGGCTGCCTTACTTCCTTAGAATGTGCTATTCAAGTTGCCCCTTCCCCTCTCCTTCCCTGCTGGTTAGTGCTAAGACTAGTTAGGTCCAGTCTACTTCAAGGATGTTGAGTTTGTTGTCCTATGGCCTTTCGGCATCTGATCTCCCCCCCCCCCCCCCCCATTTGTCAGGGTACTACCATTGTTTTATACTGATTACTCTAAAAATACAGATAGAAAGGAATATGCTTTTACATCTCCCACAGGTCAGAAACAACTGCCAGAAATGTGTAGTGTTTTTACAGCAAAGCTGGTTGGCATTAACAAAGCCCTATTTCATATTAAACAGAACTCCATCAATTACACTTCAGTTTGTAGTGACTCGAGGAGAATCTTCAGGCAATTGATTGGTGTTACTCGTGTCACCCTGTGAGATCTGTTATTTTGGACCTCTTCTCTGATCTGTCTGCTTAGTTGTCTTTCTCTGGTTCACGTCATGTGGGTATCCCAGAGAATGAACAGACTGACCATTTGGCTAGAGAAACACATAATCATCCAACATTCATGTTGATAATTCCAGGTACAGATTTGCAGGTGCAGATAAGACCACCTCTCATAGATAGAACGCATCTGGTGGGACTATCAAATCTGCAAGGCACTCCTCCTCCTATTTCTCCTGGAAATAATCCACTGCCCTGTGTCATTTCTTCATTGGTCATACTATATTAACTCATAGTTTTATTGTATGTAATGAGCCACATCCACATTGAGGTTGTGGATCCTAAGAGACAGTAAGCAGTTCATATCATGGTGGAATGCCCCCTTTTCCTAGCTCTCCATTGCTAAGCATGGTTTTCAGGATTTCTTGACTCCCCCCTCCCCCAGTATTGACAGACAACTCACAGGTGGTATAATGGTTCTCTGTTTTCCTCATGAAAGTGGCTTTATTCTCAAATGTAATGTGTCTAATTACTTTTAGGACAGGGTGGGGTGGAGGTGTCTCCTGCCACATAATGGGTCTGAAGTGTTCTCAGCATTGCCTCCTTTGCCAGTTGGCCTGGTCACCCCTCTTTTACTTCATTATGCCTTTAGATGTGTTTAGCCAATTTTTTGCTAAATTTTATGTTCTGTTTTAAGGGTAGAACACTGATAAATAGTGGGTACTTTCTCGCTCTTTAACACTTAGGTTATAATGGATCGGAGGTGGAACAGCTAAGGGGGGGACGGTCCCAGTCTTGTACAGAGCCTCAGGGGACACTTGCCTGGTCCCCACACCTGCTGGTCTAATTATTTCTCTCACCTTGTTTTATTGTTGTCAGTCCAGCTGATGTCTATTACATGTTTATCCTTCCCTCTATTGTGAATGGTTTGGCTAGAATGCATTCTTTACTGTTTGACTGCCTTCACCCATTATTGGGTTGGTCAGGGAGCCTCTCACCACAGATGAGCCGAGGAGACCCCTTGTCTTTTATCGCTGGTTTACTGGCCTGACACACACATTTTTACTTCTCCTTAAATTCTCAGTATTTGCAACAGTATTACTTTCAATGGCTCGTTTTTACCTCTCCCATAAACTTCCAGAAACCGGTCAACTTTCTGGCAGACGTCACTGACTCCAGAACAACTGCTTCTTGACTGAAGGTTATAGCCCACGCTGTTCAGTCCCGTAACATCCAACCATCCAACCACACGACTGGAAGTGTAACAAGCCCTAATAACTGGTACTACAGGAAGTATCCTCTGGATCCTGTGGCAGGCACTTCGCAGTTGTTTTTCAGAGTATGAATGTAGATGCAGATCTGTCGTATGTGACGATTGTGATGTTTGCATGACATCACATAACATACTCTGCACCGCAATTGACTGTTAGATGCAAACTGAGCTGACACACTGTTGACGTACATTCTTGCAAAGCTAGTGCTGTATTTGGCAGTTTTCTTATTTGTGCTACTACGCTATGAAAATATCCAGTTTAACTGATGCACCACATTAAAGTTGTCCATAAAATGTGTCATTTTTTGTATGATTTGTTGTCCAAACTTAGGAAATGTATCGTCAGTGTTTGAAACTGTTGCTGGAATGGGGTTTGACAGAAGTAGAGCATTTTCATTTGATGTCATATCATAGTTCGTTATGAGGTAGTGAACTATGCTTTTAAGATTATACATGAACCTCAGCCTGGAGGGTGGTAATGAAAAATCCTGTTTCAACATTTAATAAGCGTCAACTGTGAATATTAGTAAATTGCCATCCTCATATTTATAATATTTTGTTATGGGAAAATACCATATTTTATGACATTTCATAAAAGATCACCCATTTTTTATTATTTTGCTAAAGCTACCAATTTCATGTTATTTTTCACATTATTGGTTTTGCAAAATTTTGCTGGCCTTAGGTGTAATAAGTGGCCAAATTCCTGTAAACTTGTATCCACAGCCTATTAAAATCAAAGCAAAAAATATTTTAATTGAAAAAATGCCTGTATTCACTGTGAATGTGGAAGTGAAAAATAGTAAGAACCCGTTGATGTATTGTAACATGAAGTATATACAAGCTAGAAATTTGCTGTTTCAAGTGTTTTTTTTTAATAAATAAACAATGTCTTGGACATAAAAATTTGGATTTGTAGTATGAGATGAACTAATGGTCCTCATACTAATGCATGTAAAGATTGTAGTCAGTTTTGATAAGTACGAGGGTGGTTTGAAATGTTCTTGGAATGTAGTTTCCTTGTAGATTAATGCGGTCCAACGATGTTCCAGTGCCTTGATCCCACCTCGAAAATGAGTTTCCTCCAGGCCTGCAAAAGTTGTTAACTCTGGCTACCAGTTCTTCTTTTGAAGTGAATCTTCGTCCACCAAGAAAAAAATTTCAGTTTTGGGAAGAGATGGAAGTCTGACGGGGCCATATCAGGTGAATAAGGCGGGTGTGGCAACAACTCATACCGTAGTTTGCGTAATTTTGCCATGGCAGCGGCACATGTGTGCGGGCACCCATTGATCCAACGTCAAGAGTCGCAGCTCCAATCTTGCAGATATTTTTTTCATTTCTGATTCTTCAGTTAAAATGTGATACACCTTTCCAGATGACATCTGGCAAGCATGAGCAATTTCACGCACTTTCAGTTGGCGATCCTACGTGACCATTTTGTGCACTTTTGCAATGATTTCTGGAGCAATGACACAATTTGGCCGACCACTGCGCGGATCATCATCTAAGCTCTCCTGATCAAATTTAAATTTATTTGTCCACTTGGAAGTAGTTGAATATGAAGGGGCAGAGTCCCCCAGTGTATTTTGGAAATTGGCATGAATGTCCTTTTCTTTCATACCTTTCTTTACAAAGTACTTAATCATTGCTCGAATCTCAGCCCCCCCCCCCTCTTCTTTTTGTTCCTCCCCCCTCCCCCATCTTTGCAAATCACTACACGGAAACAACAACAGAGCCACATAGCCACCACAACTTTCTTTCAAGAGCACTGACATGGCATGTGTTTGCAGGCAACAGTCCAATGAACGTCACGTGAACAGCTCATTGCACTAGCGCTGACCCCTCGTGGTGATTCCGAGAACTTTTCAAACCACCCTCGTATTATTGATTGTTTCCATTACTACTTGTAAAATTAAGATCCATATCTGAGAGATTTGCAAAAGTCATCAAATTGATGACTCAGTGCAAAGAAAGAAAGTAAATAAAATAAACAATACAGCAGTGATTCTGTGTGCCATGGATTCAACAGGTCTGTGGTAGCTTTCAGAGGTAAGCAGCAGCAGCTGTCTAATCACAGGTCACTCAATTCCCATAAACTACAAGCAAAGTTGTGCAAAGCTGGTGCTTGATAGCATACCAAATGTGTTCAGTCAGATTCAGTTCAGGTGAATCTGGTGCTAAAAACATAAATGTGAGTTCATTATCACTCTCCTCAAACCACTGTAACATGTTTCCGGATTTGTGATATGGTTATGGTTATGGTTATCCTATTTAGTGCTATGTGGGAAGCAAGACCTGTACAGGTGCATGTGCCCCCCCTCCCCACACACTCTCTCTCTCTCTCTCTCTCTCTCTCTCTCTCTCTCTCTCTCTCTCTCTCTCTCTCTCTCTCTTTGAAAATTTGCATCAATATTTTCTCTTCTCTTGCAGGTGGTAAGAGAAAACTACCACTTTCTCATCGCCAAATACTAGAAATTGATGCACCTTTGAAGCCCAGGAAAACTTGGAGAGAGCAGTTTAGTGCTGCAGTTTCCCAGGCAAAAGATCCCAAGGTTATTGATACACACAGGATGGCTCTTAATCAAATAGTTAGTCTCTCTGAGGAGGTAAAGGACTTGAGAAATGATAGCCGCCGAAAATCAGAGACTATTGGTATGCTCAAGGAACAGGTAATTTGAGTTATTTTACGTGGTTTGATATTGTACCTCTAGGAGCACCACAAAATCTGACAAATACTTAGGTATCACAGTTTCTGTTTTCCTTCTTTGGTAGATGATTGACTGAAATCTTTGTCCCATAATCCCTCACTGACAAGACAGCACGTGTCTGCATTGTAAGGTAGCAAAAAGCCTGCTTTGAGAAATTTGTTCACTTAGGTATAAAGATAAATTTTTGTATGATTATCAAAGTATTGATAGTGATGCTTCCAATCTTCGTAAATTTTTATGAATAATCAGTTACATTCAGAATTTGAATAGAATTGTTGTACTTATTTTATACCATTCATAGTGACTATTTTACATTTTGAATTTATATTGAAAATAATAATCATGGGCCAGTAAAGGAAACACTCCAGGTATAATTGTCTGCTTAATCACAATGTATTATATGGGTGTGTTAAGAAGTGTTGTGCACATGCCAATAAAGTGCAATTGGATGATGTTAAAAAAGGTTTGTGGCAGCAGTTGGGCAATCAGTAAATACCGCAAAGTGCAAAAACAGTTCTAATATTTACTAAACTGGAAGCATACAGAACAACTGCTCGAATTTCGTAAATGCAATTTAAGGTATTGTGGTATGCACATGGGAGGTTTGGAAGAGGGAAACGGGGGTGGAGGGAGTAGGAAGAGGACATGGCTAGGAGTTAAGCAGCTCAAAATACAAATCTTAAGAGGCAGTGGTGCTAGTGTGAAGGATTAAGAAGTGCTCACACTGCACTCACCAGTTGGTTTGGTTTGCCAGAAGTGATGTGAAGTTTTAACAGGGAGAAATGTGGTTTCCACATGACTAACAATAATATCAGTGTGCTTTGCATTAGTGTGACAGACAACTGTCGGAGATTCTTATACTTCATTGAAATCTCATGTAAGCTCAAGTACTACAGCTACAAGGCAGATCCAGAAATTAAGAGTACTGAGCCTCTGATGAACAAAGGGATTTTTTTGACATAGTTAACAGCACTATATTCAAGAACAAGATTTTGTCAATAGAATGCAGTAGTTTGTCTCTGTAGGCTGGAAACTGCTGAAGTGCCATTGAAATGAGTATCTCTAGTCTGAATCGTGCCAGTTGCAAGGTAAGGAGCATAATCTGTTTTGTTCTTGCAAAGGGAAATACACCATTTCTGATTGTTTTAATGTAATCAAAACTGTTTGTGGGATGCTGTGATGCATCGTACCATGTATAAAAGGGGTGTTGTGAGTTCAAAGCTGACTGATGAATATTTGTAGTTAACAAGGGATTGGGCATCCCTCAATCGTGGCTGCTGAGATGATGAAAAAGTTTGAAGAAATAAATCTTGGCAGTGGTTGATTGACTTTGGATAAGATGAATGCAGTGTTTCTAGAACTCTCTATATCCCTTCCGCATGAAATCTTTACTGCAACACTTGGTTTTCGAAACTTGTGTGCCAGGTTGATACTAAAAGAACTCGCAGATCAATACAGTCAAGAGAATTACATTTTCACTGAATTTCCTGAGTGCTTTTAACTGGACAGTGAGCAATTCCTTGATTCTGTTGTGACTGGCGATGAAATGTGCCCAGCCACCTAATTACTTATTTACTGAATTATTTAAAATGACAAGATTAAGTCCATTGGGCCCCCTCTTAAATCTAACCGGGCATTCTGCCTGCCAAGCCAGAGACAGTGGTCGTGCGTGCATGTGCGCGTGCATATTGTCTTAATTTGGAAGACGGCCTTTTGACAGTTTTTTTTTGTGGTGCCTATCTGCGACTCAGCATCTCTGCTATATGGTGAGTAGCTGAATATCCTTTTCATAATATTGTCATTATTCCATCCTGGATTTTCCATTGGTATGTTATGTATGTTATAATAATGATGTAGGTAAAGATAGATTGCTACTTATCGTAAAGATGACATGTGAAGTTGCAGGTAGGCACAGTTAAGACACACAAAGATTTTGGCCACAGCCGTCATCAGAAAAATAGAAACACACACCATTCATATATAGAAGTGAGCGCGCCTCATGCACGCATGACCACCAATTCTGGCAGCTCCGGCTGGAATGTGTTCTGGTCAGAGATGCTGGAGTTTGTGGTCGTGTGTGCATGAGATGTTGGGACAGTGTCTTTTAATTGTGCCTGTCTGCAATTTAATGTGTCTTCTTTACAGTAAGTGGTAATCTGTTTTTTCCTACATTCCTAGTACTCCTACCTGGAGTTTCCATTGTTTGATATATTATGATAAGCACATTATACAAAATTTAGAAATTAAAATTAAGATATTGCAGATAAAAACACTCCTACACAGTTTATATTCATTCATAAATATAATGATAAATACACTCATGTGCATAAATTAAGGATAATTGCAGAATGTGGTGCCACACAACGTGGCACTACACAAAACTGGCGCTAATAGCATATGCACGTAGGGAACACACACGACACAGATCTGTAAGTCCACAGTATTGGTGAAAAGTTGAGAAAACCATCCTGAAACACATGTGCTACAAAATGCCACTGTTTCCTGCGCATGTACCCCAACAAAATATGGGATGTGATCACCATGCACACATACACAGGCCACACAGTGGGTTGGCATACTCTGGATCAGGTGGTTGAGCATCTGCTGGGGTATAGCCTCCCATTCTTGCACCAGTGCCTGTCGGAGCTCCTGAAGTGACTGGCAACATGGCGTCCGGTACAGTTGTTTATAGTGCGAAAGTGAACAAAAGTTATAGTTGTGTGGTGAAAAATGGAACATACGTAAATTATAACATTGAAATAGTGAAGCTAAATGCATGTGTATCAAGCCTGCAATTAATTGTAGATGTACTAAGGCGGGACATTGCGCATTTAGAAAATGAAAATGCTGAACTGAAAAAGGTGCGTAATTTCCCGATCGCCAAAGCAAGTAAAACACGGAACTGGGAGCACAGGACTAGCATGATCATGGAAGAAAGAAGCGAAAAGGTGATAAATACAACGAATCGAACGATCCGCGGCAATAAAAGCAGTTTGTGTCCTACCTACAATAAACAAGTGCTCTGAAGTGGATATAGGCCTAAAGGAAGAAACAACAAGGCAACATATGTTCACTAGACCAAAAAGAGTTGGTTGTATGAAACCCAGAAACCCAGTGACTGTAGAATTCCTGTGGTAACAAAAAACCGTTTTCATGCACTAGATTCAGATATCAATGTGGAATCCACGGAAAACTGTGACGACAACAACACGCCGAATCTATATAGTGACAAGCACATGAGCAGAAACTTCCGCAATAAACGTGAAGACATACTCAAAGTGCAAATATTCTCTGATAGCCATGGATGTTGTTGTTGTTGTGGTCTTCAGTCCTGAGACTGGTTTGATGCAGCTCTCCATGCTACCCTATCCTGTGCAAGCTCCTTCATCTGCAACCTACATCCTTCTGAATCTGCTTAGTGTATTGATCTCTTGGTCTCCCTCTACGATTTTTACCCTCCACGCTGCCCTCCAATGCTAAATTTGTGATCCCTTGATGCCTCAAAACATGTCCTACCAACCGATCCCTTCTTCTAGTCTAGTTGTGCCACAAACTTCTCTTCTCCCCAATCCTATTCAATACCTCCTCATTAGTTACGTGATCTACCCACCTTATCTTCAGCATTCTTCTGTAGCACCACATTTCGAAAGCTTCTATTCTCTTCTTGTCCAAACTATTTATCGTCCATGTTTCACTTCCATACATGGCTACACTCCATACAAATACTTTCAGAAACGACTTCCTGGCACTTAAATCTATACTCGATGTTAACAAATTTCTCTTCTTCAGAAACGTGTGAGATCGCAAAAATACTACGTTACAGTCATTGTATACAAGCAACTAGTATTGTCAAACCAGGTGCACCCATCCAAGAACTGATTAGAAACATAGAAACTGAAAATGATCATCATATTATCGTCATAGCTGGAGCCAATAACGTATATAAAAACGAACCTCCACAGTGCAACACGAAACCTTAAGGCAATACTAAATTCAACAGAAGAGAAATGAGTTTTTGTAGTCGGAATTCCACATAGGCATGACCTTTCGGAATGGTCATGTGTGAACGTGGAAATCATAAAAGCAAACAGGCAATACTCAAATATTTGCAGGGCCTACCAAAATGCATATTTTATAAGTATGGACTCCTTGCAAAGAGACTGTTACACGAGACATGGCATGCACCTTAATAACAGAGGCAAGAGGATTCTGTGCCAAAACATCAGCATGATACTGAAAGCATCTGACAACCAAGAAGTAATTGCTGCTCTTCCAGTTCCTTGCTTGACGCAAGCAGAGCCTGAAGAAATGGTTACTTCTATTGCAGCAGTAGAGGTGGAAGCAGCAATTGTACCTACACACATAACAAACGCTGCAGCAGCAGTACCTACCACACTTCATCTACAGGATTCAACAGCAGCAGAAGATGAAGCAACATCCAAATCTCCACTGTCACCAGTTACCATAACAATGCGTACAGCAGCAGCAGCAGCAGCAGTACCTATCACACTTCATCAGCAAGATTCAACAGCAGAAGAAGAAGAAGCAACCACCTTATCTCCTCAGTCACCAGATGCCACAACAGTGCCTCCACACACCATAACAGCAGTTCCATCAATTCCTGTAGTAGCAGCAGCCTCTTCTACAATATCACCACAAGGAGGGAAGAGTAGGCCTACAACAGTAGATGTGCTACCACTCCAAGTGAACAATTTTTTAGTAAAAGGCAATAAGAGGCAGAAATCCAAAAGATAAGCCATGAAAAAGGTTTGAAAACCAATCACCATAGTGTTCAGTGTGTAAGCAATAAGAGCATGGATCTTAAAATGTGTTACCTTAACGTTCAAGGACTGAAAGATAAAGAACTTATCATAAATGAGTTTGGTATTGATAACCAGTTTGATATTTTTTGTCTGAGTGAACACTGGGCTAATGAGAATGAACTTGCAGTTGCCAAATTTGACAATTTTAGTATAGTAAAAAGCTACTGTAGGAAAGAGCACATTAGAGGTGGCGTGGCAATTTATTCCAACCAGTCACTCAATTGTACAATAACCAAACTAGACCTAAATTCCTTGTGTGATGAATAGCACTTAGAAGTTACGGGTATAATCATTAATAGTCATAAGGTAATAGTAGTATCCATGTACAGATCACCAAAGGGAAGCATTAACATATTTTTAGAAAAAATGGACATGCTATTGAGTGAATTAAGTAATATTAAATGGCTACACTATGATATTGCAATAGGAGGTGATTTGAATGCTGATTTTGATGTTACTAAATGTAAGGGTAGTGTTGCAGATCTGGAAAACTTACTAAGACAATACAATTTACATCATGTTAATAACAGGCCCACAAGAAACAAAGCATGTTTAGATAGCATCTTTGTAAACTTCAAGACCACTGAAAACACATGCGAAGTTGTAGCGTTCCCATTCTCTGACCATGATTCTGTATCTCTAAATTATGCAAATAAAATTCCCCTCAATAGGAGCAATGCAAACAGACCTGTCCCAACAGTTGTGATTACCAGACCTTTAACTGAGGATAAAGTTAACACATTTCGTAATTCCCTTGCTGACAGAGACTGTTTTGCCCATTGTAGTGTCGATGGACATTACACATCAAGTAATGACCTGCCAGCCAAAATAATATTTGATAGATTTTTTAATGCATTCTTGACCCTATTTAATAGTATTCCCATAAAGAAAATCAAAATAATGGACAGCAGCCACAAATCCAGATCTCAAAACAAACAAAATATATGGTACACTAAACAGCTGACAGATCTAAAGAAACAAGTTTTGTTACTGTACAACATATACAATAGTATGAAGTCTGACTGTGCCAAATCAGCCTATGTGGAATGCAGGAATGAATACAAAAAAGCCATCCTGCAAGCCAAAAAAAACCTACAATGCCAACAGCGTACATAATTCCACCAATAAATGCAAAACCGCTTGGAAAGTAATTAACAGTGCTGCCACAGATACTAAAAAAGACAAAATTAATATCCCACCACAAACACTCAATGAGTTTTTTATTAATTCAGTGAATGAAATAGGAGATGCAATTATCAAACCAGACATTAGTCCATCAGAGTTACTCTCCCGAAATTGGGGTAGACAGCCACTAAATACAAGCATGCTAACCACCTCCAAAGTATCGCCTAGATATGTACAAGGGGTCGTAAAACAACTGAAATCATCTGATAGCTTAGATATATATGGCATATCATGCAACCTGCTAAAAAAAGTGTGTGATTGCATTCTGTACCCTTTAACCCATTGCATTAACAAGTGCGTACTTGAGGGATATTTTCCTGATGAGTTAAAACTATCTAGGATCGTCCCAGTATACAAAAAGGGAGATAAAGACTCTCCATCTAGTTACAGGCCTATTTCAATAGTACCCGCATTCTCCAAGGTAATAGAATGCATCATGTACCAACAATTATCATCTCACTTTAAGAATCTAGGAATAATTAATGCTACACAATACGGGTTTAGGAAGAGTCTGTCGACCATTGATGCAATCAACACGGTAGTCAGTTACATCCTCAAAGTTTTTGAGAACAAAGGCTTTGCTCAGGTCTCATTCTGTGACCTAAGCAAGGCCTTCGACTGTGTTGATCACACGCCACTACTAGAGAAACTAGAATTCTACGGCATCAAAGGAAACAGTCTCAGACTATTAAAAGCTTATCTCAACAACCGTAAACAGGTAGTTTGTGTTGGTAAGGAAATGTCAAACATAGAAAATGTTAAAGTAGGTGTGCCTCAGGGATCTGTACTGGGGCCCTTCCTGTTTCTGATAGTGATCAATGACCTCCCCTCGTTTATTAGATCCACCACTGTATTGTATGCAGATGATACGACTTTTCTTCATAGCAGTAACAATCTTAATGATCTTAAAACTTGTGCTGAAAATACCCTCACTCATGCAGCATATTGGTTCAGAGCAAATGGTTTCCTGCTAAATGAAACTAAAACTCAGCGGATAATCTTCACTCTAAGAGACAAGCCACTATTTGATGACCCTAGTTCTGTTAAATTCCTGGGAGTTTATTTAGATGAAAAGTTATCCTGGGGCCAACATGCTAACTATATTAGTAGTAAGCTATCTAGAGTAATTTATTTATTAAGACAACTCGGAAATTGTGTACCTGAAACATACGTCAGATCATCTTATTTTGCATTTTTCCAAAGTATAATATCCTATGGCATTATCTTGTGGGGTAACTGTAGTCATATACATGACATCCTATTATTGCAGAAGAAAGCCATTAGGATAATTACAACTTCTTCACATAAGGCTCACTGCAAACCCTTATTTACTAAACAAAAAATTATGACAGTAATAAACCTCTATATATACAATGTCTTAATCTTTACGAAGAAGAACCTACAAGATGTGAAACGTAGGGAAAATGTACATTGTTACAACACAAGAAGCATCAAACACATATACACGCCTTACTACAGACTATCAAAATCAATAAACAGCTATGAAGTCACAGGGCACAAACTATTTAATAAGCTGCCACATGCTATACAGGATCTTCCTGAACATACATTCAAAGAAAGACTGCATGAATGGTTTATTGCCCACCCATTCTATAACAATGAATTCTTCAACTGTAAAATGCAGTAATCCAACAGATGACCCACTGTACATTTATTGTAATATAAGCTAAAATATTTCAGTAGTCAATACCTTATCACACTGTATTATAAATTGTAACTTCATTTGACGTTGTCAATTGCTGTAATGGCCTAAAGACAATAAAATCTTTATTATTATTATTATTATTATTATTATTATTAGGGGTTTGAAGACGTGCAGCGATATGTTGACCGAGAGCAGGCGTGCTCAGTGTTGTTTAGATATGGAGAACAGGCAGGCCACTCCATTTGCCTGATATCTTCTGTTTCAAGGTACTCCTCCATGATGGCAGCTCGGTGGGGCTATGCGTTATCATCCATCAGGAGGATGGTGGAGCCCACTGCACCCCTGAAAAGGCGGACATACTGATGAAAAATGACAGCCCAATACACCTGACCAGTTACAGTTCCTCTGTCAAAGACATGCGGGGGTGTATGTGCACCAATCATAATCCCACCCAACACCATCAAACCATGACCTCCATACAGGTCCCTTTCAAGGGAATTAGACATTAAGGGGTTGGTATGTGGTTCCTGTTTCACGCCAGATGAGAACTCGGTGGGAATCACTGTTCAGACTATACCTGAACTCGTCTGTGAACATAACCTGGGACCACTGTTCCAATGACCATGTGCTGTGTTCTTGACACCAGGCTTTACAGGCTCTCCTGTGACCAGGGGTCAGTGGAATGCACCTTGCAGGTCTCCGGGCGAAGAAAGCATGTCTGTAGACTGTGTGTCTGGAGACAACTGTTCAGTGGCTGTGGTAAGGTCGTGAGCAAGGCTACCTGCAGTACTCTGTAACCATCTGTGGGCACTAGTGGTGAAATATCGGTCTTTTGTGGTGTTGTACATCCTGTACTGTAGTGCCTGGACATTTTTCATGTCTGCTGGAATCGTTGCCATAATTTTGAGATTGCACTTTGTGGCACACGGAGGGCCCGTGCTACAACCTGCTGTGTTTGACCAGCCTCCAGCCGCCCTAGCATTCTATCCCCACAATGTCATCAATATGTGTTCTTTGAACCATTTTAAACGCACAGTCACCATTAGCACGTCTGGAAATGTCCACATGCTTACTCGCTGCAGCGTACTCTTGACATGCACCAACACACCTCTGCATATGTGGACAGCTGCCAGTGCCACCGTGCGACAACCGGTCAAATGCTCCATGTGGACATACCCTGAGGTGATTTAAACCTGCAAACCACCCACCAGAGAATTGTTTCACCATGTATCAGCATTATACTTAATTTATGAGAAAGAGTGTAGAAATTACAGGAAGTTAGGTTTAAATTATGAATGCTAGCAGCTTTGGGCATGAAAAAAGAGGTAGAAAACATAGAGGAGGAATATGATGACTCACCATTAATGAATAGAAAGAAGGACAAAGTAGCATAACTCAGAGAGAAAGGAAAAAAGATGGAAGCAGAGCTTGGTTGAAAATACAGCCAGTGCAGTGGCAACATCTCTCCTCACTATCAGCAAAAAAATTCAAAAGTCTTGTTTCTGCTTAAGCATCATGACCCCTTGCTGTTGGGATGATTGGACAAAGGGGGTGGAAACTGTTGGATGGAGGGTGTGGGGACAATATGTTACCGTAGGTTGAGGCCAGGATAATTATGGGAGTGGAGAATGTAAGGATAACTTTCATCTGCGCACTTCAGAATAGTGGAGGGAAGGATCCAGTGGCTCAGGTAGTGAAGCAGCCATTGAAATAAAGTGTGTTATGTTAAGTTGCATGTTGTGTTATAGGGTGGTCTATTTAGCTCTTGGCCACAGTTTGGCTGTGGCTGTTCATCCTGGTGGACAGTTTGTTGGTAGTCAAACCAATATAAAAAGCCTTGCAGTGACTGCAGCAGAGCTGGTAAATCATGTGGCTGCTTTCACAGGTGGCCTGGCCCCTGATGGGGTAGGATAAACCATTGACAGGACTGGAATAGGAACTGCTGGCTGGATGGATTGGGCAGGTTTTGCACCTGAGTCTTCCACAGGGATTTGATCCTTGTGGCAAAGGGTTGGAATTGGGAGTGGCTTAGGGATGGACTAGGATGTTATGGACGTTGGGTGGGCAACGAAACACTGCAGTGTAATCTCACCGAGCGTCTTCAGAGATCTGAATGTGGAACTTGGTGAGTGGTATCTTAAGATGATGTGCAGACAGGTACATTGGCACAAAGCAAGGGGAACTGAAGCTGGTGTACTCTGCTGGCATCTGTAGTGCCACCCATAGGAATAAGACAAGTCCTGTAGCTAACATGACGTGTGGTGGAGCCTGCTGGCAGCCTTTCTATGAGTTGTGTCTTCTGCAGAATTTTGTGTGGTGTTTTGCGTGCAGTCTGTAGTGTCTGTTGTATGTGGATCACCCACAAGAAGAGAAAGCTGCCCAGGTAGTGAAGAACGATAGGACATTATTGCTACTCAGGAGGTAAATGATAATGTGAGCAATGGAAACAACTTCCTAGTGAAGCCAATATAAAGATTATCGTGATCCGCTGAAAGATCGTTATTAATATGATACAGTTCTTGCAGGTACACCTGGAGAAATCAATCAAGCAAGGTGGTGCAGTTGTTAGCACACTCAACTCACATTTGGGGGATGACTGTTCGAACCTGCGTCTGGCCATCCTAATTTACATTTTCCATGATTTCCCCAAAATGGCTACAGGCAAATGTGAGGGTGGTTTCTTTGAAAGAGCACGGCCGATTTCCTTCCCTAATCCAAGCTTGTGTTTCATTTCTAATGAGCTCGTTGTTGACGGGATGTTAAAGTGTAACCTCCTCCGGTAGCACTCAGTCTGTCGTGATCGAGAAACAGTACCATTGGCATGGGCAGTCTAGGCTGGACGGGCAATACCCTAGATTCTAATGCTGTGCACTGCATTCTGAGGAATATAGTCACTGCACATCTGAAGTAAGATGTAGATGTTGAACCCAGAACTCTCACTGGCTGATGAGCTGTGGGGTGGCATGGTAAAAAGGCCACCTGGTGGAGGAGCACTAGGAAATTGATGGTGCCCCCAATACTGCAGTGGCTGTCGCAGGCAAGATAAACTGTGTTGAGTTGCAGGTGTTTTAACAGAGTGCAATTGCAGCATTGTGTTGTGTGGTTTGTGGCTATATGGTAAGGCACCAGTCAGAAGCTACATAGTCGACATAGGTCTCGTCAGTACTGCACAAAAAGAGTTGTTCTTTGTTACTTCGAGACACTTCCACCTCATTAGCAGGATATAGATTAAGGATTATTCTAGATAATGTCCAAAGACAACCCGGGGCCCCGGGATTTTTGGACGATATTCCTGCGGATGCTCCAATGCGTTGAAGTGCCCGAACTGTCTGATCAGGACAGTTCCCTTCCACACAACAGCCTCCTAGTAGCGTGGGATTACAGGAGTACGCCACAACTCCCAGCCAGTGGTTCAGAAACTAACAAATAGTCTTCTGGTCCAGCTGGATGATAAAAAACCCAGTGTTGGAGGAGAGGACCTAGACTGTAAGAGGGAGAAGAATTGCCTTTCAACAAATGTGTTTTGGAAATGATAAACCAGAAGTCATATTAACAAATTCCATCACAGGATTGATACTAAACTTAGCATGGGGGAATGGAGAATCTCGTGCACTGTGAGTTTGGTACTGAATTTCTTCCTATTCCTGTTCTCGGTCTTGATATATTAACCACATTAAAGAGTTGTCAAAAACTTCAGTAATTTCTAGATGACACAAACATTATAAGCAAGGTCCCCAAACTAAAATATTTCAGATACTGCCTATATAACAACTCCATATGTCTACTGCTGTTTTGCAGCAAGTGGTATATGTCTTAATCTACAGAAATTTGAATAAAAATAATCTACGGTTGTAAGAAATAGATTTTAATGGTCATGCAGTAAATGAATTTGTATTTGTAGTGGAGTTAGTGTAAGGTAATTGTGTATACTTTCATTCTGTGCAATATGAATTTATCTTCTGGGGTGAAGCAGCTAAATAAAACAAATTTATTGTGGTAAACTGAGAAATAAGAATATTGCATTCTGCAGAGAACCCTTTATCTCTTAGAGGCTTTCTCTAAATCTAAGTATTCCTGTGAGCACCTCCCAGTACACTGACTGTCCTTATTTTGTGAGTAATAAGAAAACAGGTGTAAGTAAATCTGATTTTTACTGACGACAAGACAAGAGACTCAAAAAGGCACAAAGAAAAAAAGTATCTTGTTATGTACTCTAACAAATTAAGAGATTATTTATAGTTCAGAAATGAATACTGCTGTTAGTAAAATAAGTATTGATGTTCATTGTAATTTGCTCTCTAGTCTCATAGGATGTAGGTAACTAGTTCACTGTTGCAATTAAGAGTTTACTCGTGTAAATTTTAAGCAAACAGTATTTCATAAACAGCAGCAAATTAGTATAACTGGGAACATAGCAGCTTTTTTCAGAGTTGTTGCTTTCTTGCTAGTTGTATTGTTTTCATTTACTGGCCTTCCAAGTACAAGATGGGCGTATCAGTTTACTAATACTCCTTGCAGCTTATAGATTTCCTGCAAGCTACACCTTTTCATTAATGTGTACCTTGATACCTTTCTGAAGGTTTTCTTTTGTGAAGGGGGTTTGTTGAATATAATATAGATGTAGATAAGTAAAAAGCAAATGTAAATATTTTGTACCGTGTATTATCAAAAAAACTGATCTGCTAATATAGATAACAGTCCTTCTTTTTGCTGCCTTTTAGCCTATATTTTCTTGGGTTAATTATTGGATCTGGCACTGTTAGCGGTAGAGGATGGCTGTATACCCTTCCTGGAATTACCCATTGTGCCCCGGCACACCACAGGATGAAATTTGTGTACTCCAGCTGTCTGCATTCAGTTTTATCCTGTGTGAAAGTGTGTGAATGTTTTCCAAGTGTTAGCTTATCATGTAATGGAGGCAGGATCTGGAAAAATGCCTAAAAACCACTTCCAGGTTGTTCAGCCCACCAGACCTCATTGTTAATCTGTGGAGTGAAAAATCAACATTCTTTATGGTACTGAAGATATGTGAAAAATTTCAAAGTTGATTTTTTTCAAGAATTTTTGAGAGTTGCATCTGACTGCTTTGTGGGATTGTTATTAGAGTTCTGAATTTCACTTAACCGTAAATGTAAAAATAGCTCAATAAATACAAATCTTCAAACTTTGGGAGGAAAGGAATGGGGGCACTTATTATAGTTAAAAGAAACCACTGCCAGTCATGACCTAGTAGCAGGTAATGCTTGTTACACTGATATCGGTCATTACAGTTGCACTATAGAAATAGTAATTTCAGTTTCAAATTCCTACCGACCAGGTCATAACTGCAGTGCTATTTCAACAAACTATTTAAACAACAGCATGTGACAGTAAAATTTGTTTGAAAGCAATAATACACAATAGTCAACATTTCACCCAGCCCACAGGCCGCAGTGGTCTAGCGGTTCTAGGCGCTCAGTCCGGAACCGCGCGACTGCTACGGTCGCAGGTTCGAATCCTGCCTCGGGCATGGATGTGTGCGATGTCCTTAGGTTAGTTAGGTTTAAGTAGTTCTAAGTTCTAGGGGACTGATGACCACAGATGTTAAGTCCCATAGTGCTCAGAGCCATTTGAACCAATTTTTTTTTTCACCCAGCCCATTGAAAACAATAGTTCCAGAGAGTCAAAATAATAAGTAAAAAAACTTTTAAAATGTGGAAAAGTAGGAAGCTAGGACGTTTATTATGACAGTTGACTGTTAGGTAAGATGTGTTTACTGAAACATTAACACACTTGTTTTTTATTGCTTCTAGTTCACAGTATGTGTGATGTTGCCAGTTTTAAATGAACTGTTTAATTTTTCTGGGTTTAAAAAATCTAAAAATTGTTGCAAATTATTTATAATGATCCTCTAGATCGTTTTTTCAAAGACATAATCAGTTGTCTTTTATGGTTTGTATGGCCATTTATGCCGGCTTATGAGAGCCAGGACAGTCTCTGGGGTAAGTCGCGTCATGCCTCCTGATTTGACTACAGAAAGTACTCGAAATCTTATTTAATCTTTGAATCCCAGTGATTGGTATTGATTCCTTTCTCATCACTATTAACTTTCGACATAAGATAGCACTGCGTTTAATGGGTCTAAAATGTCAAAGTATGAGATGATACCAACATCGGTTACACACAACAATCACTCAGTGATTGGCGACTCCATGGTGTGCTGTGTGCACAACGACCATATACGTGAAATTAGAAGGGAGGTCAGCATTGGCTGTAATATTGATGGTTTATTGATAGCAAAATCAATTTTCGATCACATAGTGATCATCTTCAGTGCTGTGGTGTGCAAATTAAACTCATAGGCATTGGTGTCAAGTTATTATCAGTAACCATAGCTAAGAAACGATCACAATAACTCACTAATGGAGTTATTGTGATCGTTTCTTAGCTATGGTTACTGATAATAACTTGACACCAATGCCTATGAGTTTAATTTGTACACCACAGCACTGAAGATGATCACTATGTGATTGAAAATCTATTTTGCTATCAATAAACCATCAATATTATGGCCAATGCTGACCTTCCTTCTAATCACCTAGTGTATCGCTTCTGCTCTCATAAACATAATTGCACTAAACAGTGTTGTCTGCTATTTTGTGTTAGCAGTGATGACAAATAAATTAATAATACTGGATATCATGTAGATTCTATTGATTCAAGTAATCCCATCATCAGCTTGCTGTGAGTCTTCGTAGTGTGCACATATGGTATGTGCATAGCAAAAAACTCGCACCTTAGAAAAGGATATAAGATGGAACACCTATAGTACAAGCTGTGTATAAAAAGTAATGAGTCTAAAGTCAAGAAACTGTGTTAAATGTGTTGCTACAGACAATTAAACTGAGACCCTCGGGTACTAACACACTTTTGCTAATGAATTTTTCATGCTTGGAAGTCACAGTGGAAGTCCCATTCTGGAAAAACTTTCAAGCAGTGAATCAAAGTTGCTTTAACCTCTGCTACAGTCTCTTAGCATTGTCCTTTGAGGGATGTCTACACCTGAGAGATCAGGAAGAAATCCACTGGAGCCATATTGGGGCTGTAAGGGGATTTGGGATGCATTCAGTGCCATTCCAGGTCAGGTAATCATTGATCACAAAGCAAGTGTGGCTTGGTGCATTAGCATGAAACAGCTTTCACTTGGCAGGTCACACAAACAGGATTGTTATTTCTGTTTCTAGCATCCTGTGGAAACCTAATATACTGTATTGTGTACAGAGTGTCCTTTCATTTTTTCCCTTTCCACCACTCTTGTGCCCTGCTGTAATTGCATGATGTATATTACCTTAAAAATGTGAGACAATTTTGTTCCTAACAGATACATTATTGTGATACAGTTAGCCAACCGAGGAAAGGAAATTGAACGACTCTCACAGATGTTGGATGGTGGTCGGTCACTGAAAGCTTTAAGAAATGATGGTGCTTCTCGTGAAGCTGAACTGCGGATTTCAAAATTATCTGTTGAGCTCCAGGATCTGGAGACAGCTAATAAAGAACTGGAGGAACGACTTAAAGGTATGTTGTTAGGTATATGTTATCATGGTTCCATTTCTTGAAAATGCACAATAATAATGTGTTGCCACATTTCCAAATTTGACTCCCCCCTCCCTCCTTCCATAACACTTTGTGCTGCCTTCTGTAGTGAAAGACTGAAGACAATATTACAGCCTAAATGGTAAGATCACATGACAATGAAATCTTTTATATTTCATGGCTATGATAATCTTGTAGCAACAGAGGTGATGGTGAACTGCCAAAGAAGGTTGCTACTGGACAGATACAATAAAACTGATGGCAACCTAGAAATTCAGTGGGAGCATCTTCTGCTGTTACACCATTATGTGAGATGACTCTATCATCTGCAAGAAATAATGATTATAATAATATACTAATAATGAATGAATTTCATCATAGTCAAACAGAAAGTTGGTAACCGAAAGCTCACATTCAGTCGTGTCGACAGCAGCTGTTGGAATCTGGATGTTTCCTTATGATTTTGTGTCTGAATTTCATCCTGGTCGTTTGCAGCACAATTGAATAAAAATAAAAATAAAAATAAATAAAAAAAACTAACTCAAAATGTTATCTTTCCCTAGCAGGTTTTGAGGTGTCTGTTACAGTAGACTTGGCACTAAAAGACAAGCACTGTACCAATATCAAGTCTCATGTTACAGCTGTAAAGTACTCTCTCATCACTCAAATGATGATTAAGGCAGACAACCCATAGCATAAAAGATAACACAGTTGTAACTTCTGGATGAAAAAACCTTCCAGATGTTGAGAAATTCAGTTCACAAACTCAGTGCCATATCATATGTGTGAATTATTTGGCACATTTAATTGAATGGTCATGCAAATATCAAGTAAATTTAGTAGGATGATTCAGCAACATGCCAAGAAATCAGAAAAAGATAATGGAGCTGCTAAACATGTCCCATGGTGCTGCCAAGTCTCTATCTACTAAAGTAGCAGGAAAAATAGGTTTCCATAGCTGATTTGTTTCTTGAGTGAATCTGAATGTCTAATGCTTCCAAGCACTGCTCACACGGCCCAGACTTCAGATTTTTGATGCAATTATGTGTTGAGTTGAAAGAGCACAAAAATTCCGGAGTTCTCATTCTGACTTTTTGTAACTAGCATAAAGGGCTACAATATAATTAGGAAATTTATTAGGCGCACTTGTCACTGTCTACATGATAATTGAAGAAGTAGATGAACTGACACTTGGTTCTATACAGCATCGTTCACACAGTTTATTCCAAATTTAGTTCCTGATAGTTTCTCGCTGCCAATTCCTTTTGGACTGTGAGGATGTCAGTATGGAATTATCAAGGTGTAGTTGCTATATGAACATAAACAAAAGTAAAAAAAAAGGTTAATGTATTGTAGTCAAATTAAATCAGGTAATGATGAGGGAATTAGATTAGAAAATGAGAGACTAAAAGTAACAGATAAGTTTTGCAATTTGAGCAGCAAAATAACTGATGATGGCGAAAGTAGAGAGGATACAATGTGAAGATTTGCTATAGCAATAAAAGCTTTTCTGAAAAAGAGAAATTTGATAACATCTAACAGAAATTTAAATTCACAAATTTATGTGGTCTGGACGAGGCTACCATGCAGTAATAGATTAGATGATAATTAACCAAAAGTTAGCTCAAAGAATAATAGAAGCTCAAGTATATAGGGCTAGAAATACAAATACAGACCACTTGATTGTAAAACCAAAATTCTGGCTATGGTCAAGATGGAAAAAGGAAACACTCTATATAAATAAAAATGTAAGTGTTCATTTGTTCAAAATCATAATTTGCTGGAACTACTTCTCCGATTTCTTTGAAATTTTGACACAACATTGCATTTGAATACGTGGGTTTTCTTATGTACCCACTGGAGTGCCATATGGTGTACAAATATGTAAAGGGCATACATTGTTAACAAAAACTTCCTGTTCATTTGTTTAAAATCTTAAATCTCCGGATGTTCTTCACTGATAGCTTTGAAAACATGACACAACTTAGGATTTGAATACACGTGTGGTTTTCTATACCTACTAGAGTGCCATACACAGTGTATAAAACTATATTTAATAATTGTCAGAATTGTCAGGGAAATCTTAAATGTAAATGTTTATTTGTTCAATATCTTAAATTTCTGAACATTCTTCACCGATTGCTTCAGAATTTTGGCACAACATTGTTTGAGAACACATTTGTTTTCACACTCCTGGAAATGGAAAAAAGAACACATTGACACCGGTGTGTCAGACCCACCATACTTGCTCCGGACACTGCGAGAGGGCTGTACAAGCAATGATCACACGCACGGCACAGCGGACACACCAGGAACCACGGTGTTGGCCGTCGAATGGCGCTAGCTGCGCAGCATTTGTGCACCGCCGCCGTCAGTGTCAGCCAGTTTGCCATGGCATACGGAGCTCCATCGCAGTCTTTAACACTGGTAGCATGCCGCGACAGCGTGGACGTGAACCGTATGTGCAGTTGACGGACTTTGAGCGAGGGCGTATAGTGGGCATGCGGGAGGCCGGGTGGACGTACCGCCGAATTGCTCAACACGTGGGGCGTGAGGTCTCCACAGTACATCGATGTTGTCGCCAGTGGTCGGCGGAAGGTGCACGTGCCCGTCGACCTGGGACCGGACCGCAGCGACGCACGGATGCACGCCAAGACCGTAGGATCCTACGCAGTGCCGTAGGGGACCGCACTGCCACTTCCCAGCAAATTAGGGACACTGTTGCTCCTGGGGTATCGGCGAGGACCATTCGCAACCGTCTCCATGAAGCTGGGCTACGGTCCCGCACACCGTTAGGCCGTCTTCCGCTCACGCCCCAACATCGTGCAGCCCGCCTCCAGTGGTGTCGCGACAGGCGTGAATGGAGGGACGAATGGAGACGTGTCGTCTTCAGCGATGAGAGTCGCTTCTGCCTTGGTGCCAATGATGGTCGTATGCGTGTTTGGCGCCGTGCAGGTGACCGCCACAATCAGGACTGCATACGACCGAGGCACACAGGGCCAACACCCGGCATCATGGTGTGGGGAGCGATCTCCTACACTGGCCGTACACCACTGGTGATCGTCGAGGGGACACTGAATAGTGCACGGTACATCCAAACCGTCATCGAACCCATCGTTCTACCATTCCTAGACCGGCAAGGGAACTTGCTGTTCCAACAGGACAATGCACGTCCGCATGTATCCCATGCCACCCAATGTGCTCTAGAAGGTGTAAATCAACTACCCTGGCCAGCAAGATCTCCGGATCTGTCCCCCATTGAGCATGTTTGGGACTGGATGAAGCGTCGTCTCACGCGGTCTGCACGTCCAGCACGAACGCTGGTCCAACTGAGGAGCCAGGTGGAAATGGCATGGCAAGCCGTTCCACAGGACTACATCCAGCATCTCTACGATCGTCTCCATGGGAGAATAGCAGCCTGCATTGCTGCGAAAGGTGGATATACACTGTACTAGTGCCGACATTGTGCATGCTCTGTTGCCTGTGTCTATGTGCCTGTGGTTCTGTCAGTGTGATCATGTGATGTATCTGACCCCAGGAATGTGTCAATAAAGTTTCCCCTTCCTGGGACAATGAATTCACGGTGTTCTTATTTCAATTTCCAGGAGTGTATATGCTATCTTTTAAATATGTATAATACATAGATAAATATTTAATATATAAAGAGGAACTATTATTACCAAAAGTGTTCGAAAGTTCGTGACAAATTTACTTCAAATTCTTAACAGTACTCTAATGAACATATATAAAAAATAGTGAAATATTGTTAGCAAACAGGAAACTTGTATTTATGGCTTATTGCATTATGATTAGAATACCACTACAGATTCTGAATTTGCTGTAACAATCTACAAGGCTGAAAGTCAGGGAGAGGGGGTGAAGAGGATGTGGTTAGAGGGGTGGGAAGAAATGGACATAAAGTGTCAAATAGGAGGAGGACAGAGAGAGGAGGGGCAAGTTGGTGATGGACAGAACTTGGGGAGGGGAGGGGGGAGGAGGGAGGGATTGGGACATACATCCAATTTCCATACACATTAGAAACATGTGCTTTCTCTTTTCTTTCTTTTCCATTTAACCAGACTGAGCCATAGCAACACTTATTAGAAACAGCTAGTAAGCAATAAAAATAAAAATTAAAACAATTTAAACAAAAATTTTAAAAGTTACATGTGTAATAAGAAGAGATCTTCAGTAATTTATATCACAGCTGGTAAATGAAATACCTACTACTAGTAAATACACAAACTGAGAATAGTTTGATATTAAAAATGCTGTAAAAGCAGATAGCAAGTGTAGTGCTAGGTGAAAAACATAGAACAAATCAGAAAAGAAATTTAAAAATTTGTAACAAAGACATACAAAAAACCAGACGCAATAACCAGAAAGCATGTAATGAATGCTTACAGAAGAAACCATTAGAAGTTTAAGAGCAATCCCATTGGAAAAGAAATCAAGCAAAAGTGATGATAAGCTCAGCACAAAGGATATTGTGGGACATGTTTATAAGCAGAGTTGAGCACGATAGTCATGTGAGACAAGAAATAGCACACAAGCTAATGAAATACTTAAGCAAAAAGTGAGAGATACCATAAACCTAAATTTAAGAGAGACGTCCGTTTGGATTGCACAGTATATAGGACTGTGGTACAATCCACAAATCAAAGTAGCAGATGATAAACAGAACTGTAAGGAATAGCTTTTATACATCTGTTGGAATTGAACTCCGTTATAAAATGTGAAAATCACCAGGATTCAGTGAAATAAATTCTGAAGTGATTAAACATGGAGGAATTTTCTTATAATTAAGAATGCTACAGCTTTTTAACATGGGCTGGGTAAAATACAGGTTACTGGAGGAATGGAAAATAGCAACTGTCACTTCACTGCGGGGGAATAAGTATTCTGAACAGTGCTCATAAAATCTGTGGCAAAATTATGCTTGTAAATGAAAGCCTTCGAAATAGCTTGGATGTAATTGTAACAGTGTTCCTGAAAGGGAAGATCATGCACAAACAGGGTTTTTACACTGAAACAGATAATACAAGAATTTAATCAGGGTAAAGAGACAACACCTGGAATACAAACAAATGAAGGAGTAAAACAAGATTGTAACTTTCCACCTTTCACCAACATTATTCAATTTCTATATAGATGATGTGATCAGACAGTGTAAAAGAGGTAGAACACCATCAGGCACAAATATTGGAAGAAATAAACATACTATGTTGTTTGTGAATGACCAAATTACCATACAAGACAGTGAAGATGAATTACAAGAGGCATTACATAAACTAAATTAAATAAGCAGAAGCTACAATCTGATAGTATCTATAAACAAAACTAAAATGATGGTCTATTTAGGTATTTAGCCAGTACGAGCAAAAATAACCCTTAATAATAAACCAATAGAACAGGTAGCCCAGTTCCAGTATTTACTAAGTGATGTATCATATGAACAAGATGTTTATATACAGAAAAAAAACTAATACTTAAAAGCAATTATGTGCCACAATAAGAGCACTTAAGGGTAAAACAAGGAAAGAGAGACAACTGAAATTTTATAAAGGCATCACAGTCTCCACATTTTGTAGAACACGTAGGTGAGGTTATCTATCAATAGCTGCAGATGGGCACTGAGTTTTTTCCATGATTAAGGATTAAAATGGCACTATCTCTGTACTGTGTAGGAAAAACACCAAGCCAAATACAGTTGTAGACTCTGAGTAGATAGTCACATTCAGATGTTGAATCATCTGATTCTAAACTGAATCAGGGCCTTGGGCCATTGTGTGCCTTAAGAAATTCCTAGTCAGGGAAAAGTTCATTATATGATTCAGGCTTACAGGGGTTAAAAAAGGATGGGGACGTGCCTGCAACTTCTCACTAATTTATTCACAAGGTAGTCAGGTAAGAATAATACACTAACACTAATCAAAAGTGTGCTGTGAAGTGGTCAGCAAGAAACAATGCATCAGTGAAGTGCCACCATTAAGGAGGAGATGTGGAGCAATTGTTGATCTTTGGTGGCCCAGTAGATTATGGAGTGGCCCGCACTTGGAAGAAGCAGCAGGTGTTCCCCAGGAGGAGACACTCCAGGGCTCTTTAACAGTCCAAAATAGCTGTTGCAATGTCTTTGGTCCACCATAGTATCAACCGCCAGTGGAGAGGCCCAACAGAAAGGGCTTAGCAGTTTCAGCTCTGTGAATTAAACAACCTCGTCAATACCGTCTGTTGAGATGGACCGAAGTTAATGGCAGAGAGTCCAACATGACAATTGGTCCATCAGGCAGTGACAAGGAAGCGACAGGATCACCAGGAAGTGATCACTGTAACAAATATTATTGTACTGCAACTATTCTAGCAAAGCCAGGAGACTGGGGGAAGAGACTGTAATGTCAGTAGCAAGAAAGGTGCAGTGTGTCTCACTAAAATGGCTATGGCACAGTCATTGAAGATGAACAGATCACGATCAGTAAAATGTTTGTCTATCAGAAGGCCCCTACTACCAGGTGGTGTAGTACTGCCCCACAAGGTTTGGTGTGAATTGAAGTTCCAAAGTAGGGGATATGGGAAGGTGGAATTACGATGGTCATCTCAAGGTATGTAACTGCTCCGTCTGAGGGTAAATGAACTATGTAAACAGTGATCATTGTGGTCATTTACACTTGCACTGTTATTTCTCCCAGTGTGGTAGGGAGGGGAATAATCCACTCACATCTGTGTGAATCAATATACACATCCCTCCAGATGTTCTTTTGATGTCAGCATGTTTGTAACAGAATGATTAGTAACCTCAAAGATATGAAGAATGTTCACTAGTGAGATGCGTATTTTGGAGAGCAACACTGACCACACTGGACGAGAATATTTGTTGTTGTATTTCTGGTTGTTGTGACAGTAATACTCATAGCATTTCCATTGTATTGTCACAGCGAAGATGTCCTGGTAAGGTGTAGAAGTGCCAGGAGTACATATCAAGCAGCAGGATCACCCTCTCTCACTGGAATGACATTGACACACACGGGTTCGGATTTCGGTGACATGGGGAAATCTGGCACCTCCAGGATAACTGGAGTAGCCTCCTCCTGCAATTTATTCTCTCTCTCTCTCTCTCTCTCTCTCTCTCTCTCTCTCTCTCTCTCTCTCTCTCTCTCTCTGACTACTTTAGAGAGTTGGGACTCCAGTGAGAACTCGAAGCTGCCTGGGTGGGGGGTTAGCCATTGAAGAGAAGCATGAAGCCCTGTTACCTGCAGTCAGTTATTCCTTCAGCCACTGGCTGGTGTCAGGTTACTTCTGTGCAGGTTTTTGGTAATAGATGGCAGAGGGGTGCAGCTTTTCTAGCTGGGTGTGACGAATAGAGGTCCCCAAAGATGGTGAAGCAAGATTACAGGAAGTCTAGCTAATGGGCTAATTTACTTGTGTGACTACCAGAGGTCGGCAGTGAGTGAATGTTAGAGTTGGTGAATTTTTGACACCATTTGGACGGGATATAAATGATCGTACATTTTATGAACCTCAAAATACGAGAGGAATTGAGGACCTTCAGCTCCTGGATTTTACATCGATTCATTAGAGCTCCACACTTTGGGGATCAGGGAAGCTGGTTGTCTTCACAGTTTAGGCAGAAATGTGGCTGATCACATGGTGAGTTTGGATGGATCAGCTGACCACAAGCCCTATAAACTGCCTTGTTCATACAATGGGGATCATTTAAGGCAGTGCAGCAGTAGTGGGAAATACGGCATTCACCACCATGGCAGACCATGATTTTTAGTTTCTCAGGAAGTGAATCACCTCTTGAAACTATGAATGCTCCAATGCCATCCTAGTCAGTGGGCCTTGATGTACATGATGTATGAAGTGGGTGCCTTGCTTCCCCAGGTTTCACATAATTCCTTATCTGTCCACAGCATTACATTCATGTGATAAATTAAACCCTGTGCCATGCTCAGGATCTTATGGGGTGTTATGGTAATGGGTGCATCACAAAATTTTGTAAATAAGTGTAACACTTTGTAGTGGGTAGAATTAATTTTTGAATTAAGACAGAACCATTTCATAATTTACTGAGGGAAGGGATTTCTCCAAATGTATCTTCAGTATTTCAATATTCTCCACAAAGAACATCACCTTAGAGATAGAAAGATTACTTCATCAGTCTGGGTGCTGATTGAGAGCTGAGGGGAGTAAGTTTCTACAGTTCACTGGACATTGCTTTTCTCCCATGAGATGGCCTAGGAGGAAAAGTTCCTGGGGCCATATATCATTATTGAAGCTTTTAGAGCAGTCTGAAGAGATTACCAGAGCCTAACTGCTACTGGCTGATAACTGTGGTCTTTTGACTGTGTCAGAAATCAACATGATACCACCTGTTGTGAATGAGGACTCGCTCCAACTATCCTATCAGTGACCTCGTGGTTTGATGGCCAATCCGTTTTGGCGTGGTACCCCCAAATAGACAGTCACTACTCCTCCGCACGCGTTTTGAGGTAACAGCTTGAGGTCTTTGCACATTCTAATTGTCAGGTGACACATAATCCTACAGTCCATGGAAGATGCATCGGCAGAAATGGGCGTTTTTCTTGGCCACCGAGGTCCCCAGAATGAAGCTCTTTAGATTTTTTTCCTGTGAATATTATTTGAAAGATGAAGCCGAAAAAGAGAGTGTAAACGAAAGAGGCAAAAGGATCGTTTATATTATGAACAGTATTGGCTCTATAAAAGAATATCAAGATGACCTCAGAAGAGCTACATGTGGTGTTCTCATGAGAATTAGAAAGTGCACTGAGGTCAAAGGAGAAATTTTTGAAAGTCAAATTTTTGAACATAATCATTTGCCTTTTCTTAACATCCTCTGAGTATTTGTTTGGGTTACATTTAACAGCTTTATTTCTGTAACCAATAAAAATTGAACATGTGTTATGTGGAATGTTTTATTAAAATTAGTGTATACTACCATCTCCTAAAATATTTACTATGCGGCCTGAAACACCCTGCATATTCCTTTTGACCTTTCTTTCTTTGCTTAGTAATAACTTACCTTCTGAACTCTGGAGAGTCACACAGCACCTTCTCTTTTATCCGAAGGTTGCTTCAGTTTTTCTGTAAGTGGCACCTGTTTTTTTCCCATAGTAATGCATGCTTCTATAGCTTCGCATTTCTCCTCAGGCCATTCCTGCTTAGCATTTCTCCTACAGCCATTCGTGCTTTGCACTTCTATAGTTTGTGTCAACCTCATTTTTAAGACATCTTTATTCTCCTTTGCCTGCTTCATGAGCTGCATTTTTATGTTTTCTCCTGTTGTAAGCCAAATTCGATGTCTCCTGTGTTATTGAAGAATTTCTACTAGGCCTTGTTATTTTGCCTATTTGATATGCCACTACCTTCACTATATAATTTATCACAGCTACCCATTCATCTTCTGTTGTAAGCCTTTTCCCTGTTTCTGTTAGTTGTTTCCTAGTGCTCCCTGTAAAATTATCAACACCTTCCAGTTCTTTTAAAGTTTTTTAGACCCTCTTTTGTTAATGCCTACCTTTCTGCAGTTTCTTCAGATTTACTTTGTAGTTCATAATCTTATAAATTGTGGTCAAGAGCACACATCTGCCCTGAGAATGTTTTATATTTTAAAATCTGCTTTCTAAATTCTTAAACCAGGTGTTCGCAATTTAAAATTGCGCTCTGTACAAAATTGTATCTAGCAGTTTCCTATTTCATTCCTTTTGCTCAGTACATGTGTGTGTACTATTTTTCCTTCTCTTCCTTTTCCTTGTGTCAATTTCAATCCACTCCAAAAATTAAACATCTCACTTAATTACTGGGAATATTTCTTTTATCCTATCATACATTATTTGGCTATTTGGCTTCTGCAGATCTAGTAGGCATATAAACTTTTACTACTGTTGTGGGTGATGGCTGCATCTGTCTTGGATGTGATAACTTGTTCACAATGTTGTTCACAATGTTGTTCATAGTAGCTCACCTGCCATCCTATTCTCTTGTGGGTTATTAAGCTCACTCATGTTTTGCTCCTATTGAACTTTGTTTTGATAACTCTGGGTCAGAAGTCCTTTTCTTCCCATCAGTGTATCACTAATTCCTACTATCAATTTTTGTTCTTAAGTTCTGTAATCTTCCTACCCAATTTAGGGATCTAATATTCCATGCTTGTACCCCTTGATAACATCATCCTGAGCAGTTCCTATCCTTCCATAATCCAAGTTTGTGCTGCTCCTCTAATGACCTTGTTATCACTCAGATGTTAAACCCTTTTCCCAGGATTTCAGTTGACTGCACCATGTCCTAGTAGTATTATGTAACTAATTTATTCACTTTTGGCGCTGTATCACTTTAATTTGAAAGGATTCTGAATGATTATATCAAGGTATGATGTCTAGTGTTTTTGTCTTTTACATTTGTGTAGAATTCTGATGGTTATGCTTTACAGCATTTTATGGTGAACTGAACGAACTTTTGCATAGTAGCATATGTCATAGTTGGTGGTTTTTGATTCTTGAAGTATATACTTTTACTTGCAGTAGGTATTACTACCATAGGAATTTTATAATCAAATTATAGAGTCTGACTATGTGCAGAGTCCTTGGGTAAGCAACACGAAGCTATGACAAGGGCTGTGAAGCTGGCTGAACGCAATAAACACCTTGAACAGGAATTACGAGACATTGACCACATTGCATTGGCTGTTGAAGAGGAATGTAACTCAACAGTGAAAGAGAACTCAAGGAGAGTTTCAAAGATACAGGTGCTTTTATACCACTAAACTTACTTTTTAGCATATAAACTGTATTTTAGAAAATTTTTGTTATGTTGTGGTTACCATAATACTGAGCAGCGGAATCAAATAAAATGATCTTAGTGTAACATTTTGCTTGAACTGACTTAACACTTATGCCATCATCTTGTTTAGTGAACCAGCAACAGCCATTTCTCAAAGCATAATCAAAGTTAAAGTTGTTTTGTTAGTTTTTAATGGTGTCTTCCAAAGGTCATATAAAAGATAGAAATTTACATTTGGAGCACGCCACCCAAACAAGGCATGAAGACCAGCGATTTGCAGATTGTATTGTTTTTGATCTGGAAACACTACTGCTAAGTTTTAATATTTTTTTTTTACTTCTTCAGGTAGATTGTTAGTGTAGTAGTTGCATATTTTACTTCTTTCTGTGCCAATTAGGTATATTAAAAGGCAGTGTAGGTCATTTTCTTAATATGTACAATAATGGAAATTCCATGATAGCATACAATGTGTAGCTATCGTTCATGTCTTTTTAGAGACCGATAGGTCAGTTTTGTTGTTTGGAATGGCATATTATCCATAAGCTCCTCTTGAGACTTCATTGCGTAAATAACATCAGTATATTGCATCTTCTTTCATTTGTTTAAGTATTCCATTTAGGTAGAAGAGGGGCAACATGCTTTTTGGGAAATGTTTTGGTACTTGTATACTTCCATGGAGCCCAGATAGTGCACATTATTTTTGAGAACACTTCCCTGTCCCAAGTAAAAAAATAGCGATTCTCTATTTACTGGACAATTATCATTTTTTACAAGTAGTCTCTTTGTTGTGCAATTTGCTTTGTGACAAACACATGAAAAAGATGAAAAATGAAAATGCAAGTTCTGATGGCCTTTCACAGCTATTGTGTTTTTAGACTCATAAAGATACCCAAAGTGCTTGTGTCACATGTTTCATTTACTTTGTTTGTGTGTTGTCATGGTCTGTATGATCACATATACTATGATGCAGAATCTCGGACCTGTATTTCACTTGTAATTGTTACCATGGTTACGTTGACTTTACTTGTTGGATAAGTAACAAAAATTTGTTGCCATTCATTATGTTGCTTTTGTGTTAGTCATCATTATGCAGTTTATTATTGTACACTTTGATGTGGGAAAGCAGTATTCTGCAATAGCAAGCATTTTTATTTTGGAAAAGTTGAGAAATAAGTGGAACAACCGCTTTTGCATATTGTTTGTAAATTGAGCTACAGGTGTAAGAAGCCCAACAAGATACCTGTGCTGATGGAAAATAACTGAACAGCTATAAAAGATAGTTGTTTTGGGAAATTAAAGAGGCTGGTGAAATACTGGACAGTCTACATCTATTTATAACACTGATGAGATGTGGTGTGGTGTATATCATTCCAGAAAGTATGGATAGCTAGAACAAAAAATGTATTGTGCATCAAAAATGGATGTGATTGTCATACATGAAGTATGCAAGAGTGGAATGGCTGGAAAAATTGGTTCCCATATAAATAGAGAAGTGTTGTATATGTGAACACTGCAAAGGAAATTGTTCACATAATTATGCTCTTGCTTCTGTGTCTTGCCAAAAAAATGCTTGAAAAACATTCCTTGTATTAAATACTTCTGCATATGTTGCCCTTCTTTTGAACCGAAATGTAATATTCACGTACAAAATAATAGAAGACATTTCCACAGTTCACCAGTGTTCATCAGGCAATGTATCCAGAGTAGGTGCTTGAAGCTGGGTGGCAGACATTATGAATTGGATAATTATGAGTCTGTATGGGGGTTGAAGACTTCGGCTTCAACAATTAATACTTTTGCTCGTGTGTTGAATTGTTACTTGTGACTCTGTCCTGTTATCCTCATGTGATCTAATCCTACTTATCAAATACAGGTGCATCTAATAAACATGTACACACAATTGCAGGATGTTTAAAATTTGTTTTCATATCTATAGCTCTAATCTCTGGTTAAAGTAAGTTTTACAAACTGCAGATAAGGTCATACTTAAATTATTGGCCTTCAGCCTCAATACATACCTGATTGAATCATGGCAGATTTCCTAGCTCACTCTAAAGCATCCATTCGGATTTCTGCACACTCTGCTTGAATCTCGCATCAAATTGTGTTCAGGTTACACAGTGTTCCACAGTAAAAATTGAACACCATAACATCTATGGAGCATGCAAGAAACTCAATTAGTCCCATGCATACTATCCACTGCCCTTGATACATTTTAATAAAAGTATGCTGACAAAGTTCAGTGATTGTGCAGTGGAGACCGTCTTGTTGGTAATAAAATATATAATTCAAAAAAGGTAAAGGAATTTGGCAGTTGATTGCAGACCCAACCTGTATTTTTATTGCAGATTTAGATTTCAGGTGTTGAGTAGCCATCTTCATTGCTTTTAAACTGAGTCACTTAGTTTCATCAATCTTTTGGCAACGCATGTTACCAGACGACTTTAAGATGTGTATGGCCACAGTCTAATTATTGATGGAATCAAACTTTTGTCAAATGTATAATTGCCATACTTTGCGCAAATGGAAAGGAAAACCTCGTTGGGCACTGTCCTCCAGTTACAGTACCTTCAAAATAGAAAAGTCAAGTGAACCTGATAGGAGTCTAGCCACACCACACCTTCAAACCAGGTGTTTTTATGAAGCGATTATCTTCAGGCCAGTAAGCACAATTGTGTTTATTGGTAGCTCCATTAAGTTTGGACTGTTCTTCATCTGGCCAAAAACTGCTACCCATAAATCTCAGTTCATGTTTCACCATCCTGTGAACCCACTTGCAAAATTGTTTCCTGCAATCTTGATCATCACTTAGCTTTTCACTAGCCTTGGAATTAAATAACGTAATCTGCTTCTCTCCAGTATACACTGTATACTAATAGTTACAGATGGTAGTCATAAAGTTTTATGTATTACCTAACAAAAATAAAATTGTACGATTAATTTCTTGTTTGCGGTTATACTATGTGATCAAAAGTATCCAGACACTTGCCTGAAAATGACTTTAAAGTTTGTGGCACCCTACATCGGTAATGCTGGAGTTAAATATGGTGTTGGTTCACCCTTAGCCTTGATGACAGCTTCCACTCTCGCAGGCATACGTTCAATCAGGTGCTGGAAGGCTTCTTGGGGAATGGCAGTCCATTCTTCACGGAGTGCTGCACTGAGGAGAGGTATCGAAGTCGGCATTCCAAAACATCCCGAAGGGTTCTGTAGGATTCTGTAGACCAGTCTGCTACAAGGTTGTTATTGTCATGTAATCACTCCACCACAGGCCGTGCATTATGAGCAGGTGCTTGATTGTGTTGAAAGGTGCAATCGCCATCCCCGAATTGCTCCTCAGCAGTGGGAAGCAAGAAGGTGCTTAAAACATCAGTGTAGGTCTGTGCTGTGATAGAGCCAAGCAAAACAACAAGGGATGCAAGCCCCCTCCATTGAAAACACCACCACACCATAACACCACCACCTCTGAATTTTACTGTTGGCACTACACACACTGGCAGATGATGTTCACCGGGCATTCACCATTCCCACATCCTGCCATCGGATCACCACATTGTGCACCATGATTTGTCACCCCACACAACATTTTTCCACTGTTCAATCATCCAATGTTTACCCTTCTTACACCAAGCGAGGCGTCATTTGGCATTTACCAGCAAGATGTGTGGCTTATGAGCAGCTGCTCGACCATGAAATCCAAGTTTCCTCACCTCCCACCTAACTGTCATAGTACTTGCAGTGGATCCTGATGCAGTTAAGAATTCTTGTGTGATGGTCTGGATAGATGTCTGCCTATTACACATTACGACCCTCTTCAACTGTCGGCGGTCTGTCAGTCAACAGACAAGGTCGGCCTGTACGTTTTTGTGCTGTACATGTCCCTTCACGTTTCCACTTCACTATTACATCAGAAACAGCGGACCTAGGGATGTTTAGGAGTGTGGAAATCTCACGCACGGACGTATGACACAAGTAAATGCTATCTTACGATGTCTAATGACTACTGAGGTCGCTGATGTGGAGTATGTGGCAGTAGGTGGTAGCACAATGCAGCTAAAATGAATCGTATATTTTTGGAGGTGTCTGGATACTTTTGATCACGTAGTGTGTATGTCAATTCAGCCCACTAATAAAATGGAGATAGGCTGTGCCATTTTTGTTTTGGCTTATCTTGTACTGTATTACATTAATGTGGTGTGGGAATTTCAAGTTTTTTAAAAAATAATCAAAACTTTATGACTACCTCTCATACACCTCTCTCACACAACTCTTAGCTTGAAGACTTGTAGTAAATGGACAAACAGTTCCAGCACCACATTTTAGAATTCATCAATTGTAGTCATGCAGTCCAGTAGTGGTCCTGCTTTATAAACAGTAAGATGCGAATGTCTCCTCCTCATGTAGTAGTGCCGCATGATAAATCACAATGCTGCTGCTCGTGCTGCTGCCTGACGACTGACGTCTCCTGACACAGTAAGCTTATATACAATCAGGTGTTTATGTAAAAGGTGGTGGCAACTGTGAAAAAATTAAACTTGTTGGAGATCCAAAAAAATTTTGCGTCACCCCGTTCGCAGAACTCCTGAAGACAGGCGTTGACTGTGGATATTGTATCACAGACACAGCCCCTCTGACTGTTCAGAGTTGTCACTAGACTGGCTAAAGATGTAAACAACCATGCATGAGCAGCATCTATTAGACAGAGGGGGTCCGACAGCTGATCAGTTCCAGTCATTCCACCAGGAAGGAGATACACGGCTCGTGTTGTCTGTACAACCATGCCTAGACGGTCAATACCATGGTTCGATCACGTCCACATTGTTACTTTGTGCCAGGAAGGGCCCTCAACAAGGGAAGTGTCCAGGTGTCTTGGAGTGAACCAAAGCGATGTTGTTCAGACATGGAGGAGATACAGAGAGACAGGAACTGTTGATGATATGCCTTGCTCAGCCTGCCCAAGGGCTACTACTGCAGGGGATGATCACTACCTCCGGATTATGACTCAGAGGAATCCTGACAGCAACACCACCATGTTGAATAATGCTTTCCGTGCAGCCACAGGACATTGTGTTACGGCTCAAACTGTGCGCAATAGGCTGCATGATGTGCAACTTCACTCCCGACGTCCATGGTGAGGTCCATCTTTGCAACCATGACACCATGCAGTGTGGTACAGATGGGCCCAACAACATGCCAAATGGACCGCTTAGGATTAGCATCACGTTCTATTCACCAATGAGTGTTGCATACGCCTTCAACCAGACAATCGTCGGAGATGGGTTTGGAGGCAGCCTGGTCAGGCTGAACGCCTTAGACACACTGTCCAGGGAGTGCAGCAAGGTGGAGATTCCCTGCTGTTTTGGGGTGGCATTATGTGGGGCCGACGTACGCTGCTGGTGGTCATGGAAGGTGCCCTATTGGCTGTACGATACGTGAATGCCATCCTCTGACCGATAGTGCAACCATATTGGCAGCATATTGGCTAGGCATTCGTCTTCATGGATGACAATTCGTGCCCCCGTCGTGCACATCACCTGAATGACTTACTTCAGGATACTGACATCGCTCAACTAGAGTGGCCAGCATGTTCTCCAGACAGGAACCCTATCGACCATGCCTGGGATAGATTGAAAAGGCATATTTATGGATAACGTGACCCACCAACCACTCTGAGGGATCTGTGCCAAATTACCATTGAGGAGTGGGACAATCTGGACCAACAGTGCCTTGATGAACTTGTGGATAGTATGCCACAACGAATACAGGCATGCATCAATGCAAGAGGACCTGCTACTGGGTATTAGAGGTACCGGTGTGTACAGCAATCTGGATCACCACCTATGAAGGTCTCGCTGTACGGTGGTACAACATGCAATGTGTGGTTTTTGTGAGCAATAAAAAGGACAGAAATGATGTATGTTGATCTCATTTCAATTTTTTATACAGGTTCTGTAACTCTCAGAACTGAGGTAACGCAATACATTTTTTTGATGTGTCTATTTAGAAGCTTTGCAGTTTGGTTTCATCCACCTGCTGGTTCAGAGTGTAATTTGAGTATGACTTCTTTCCTGGAGGGGTGGCAAATTCAGGGACTTTGTTGTCACAAATGCTTTGGTAATTTACTGTTACAATCACACTTTTCAATCCAATACTAGGGTAGTTACCTTATGTAGCATTGCTCCACCAGATTGTGTATCATTAGCTTAAGGGGATTGCTCTGTACCCTTGGTGACACGGCAAATGAGTTATTGTCACACCAGCACGCTATCAAACTTAATGAATGCGGTGTTTCACCTGCAGTGAATGAGCCAGGTGCTGTGGAATAGTGTCCTATGAATAAGATTCCTCACAGTTTAACCTAGAGTGATTTTTGCTGTTTGTTTGATAAATTCTTGGGACACATTAAAAACATTCAATATTGTGGGAAGGACAGATGGTGGTGTCACCAATATTCTCTTCTGAGGCCTGTTAGTGTCACGTACATCATTGCCTGCGTATCCTTATACTTGTGCATCAGCTGCAGCCCAGATGGATGATATCGTAGAAGGCACTGTGTGCCTTTCCTTTAGTTCATATCGATTTGGGTTGCATCTGCTGAATGATAATTTCCAGCCACAGAGAAATAATCTGGTAGGTGAGCACTTGCATCACAGACACCATGCACTTATAGCTGTCAGTTTGCTCCCTGGGCTTTAATCTAACTGGTAACCACATCGATCACTGCCGACTTCCAGATGGCACTTGTTAGCAGTGGTGCTGCAGCAAGTCATGCTGGACAACTTGATCCACACTGTGGGGAAGTATCAGACATCTTATATTGCAATACCAGGTTGTCCTACCCTATATTGGCATTTTATATGCTCCAGAAAAGGTACACTAAATGCAGTTACTCCTCCCAAGACCTGTGGCCAGTTTTCCAGCGTGCTTTCTAATTGTATCACAATGTCACCTGTCCCAATGTTGCCAGAGCATCTTTTGGTTCACACGACAGCTATGTGAATTTTTTTTGTGTATATTGAAAATCCATTAATTTTGGTTCATAGGTGTATCACACAATAGAGTAACATTACAAAAGTTCCAATGAGCTGCATGACTTCTTTTGTATAAACAATATTTGGGAAAGTGTTCCATTAATTTTCATTTCAGGCATTTCTGCTGCATTAATTATTGCAGCTCGATACTGCTGCGTTTTATTCGAAGCTTAGTGTAATCCAGGTGTTCTGCACACAGGAGAGACTAGATGCAAGTCTAGCTCAAGTACGTGACTTGGAAAGGGAAGTTCTAGAGCTTAAACGCAATGAACAAGAAGCTCAAGCTGATGTGGAAAGTGCCAAGAAAGATACTAGGCATGCTCAGCGTGCATTGGAGAAAGCCCAGTCAGAAAACAGACGCCTCTCTGAAAAAATCAATAACCTCCTTGTAATAGGTAAGTCCATAGCTGTAAGCATTCTTATCTTTACCTTGTATGCTACTGGCCATTAAAACTGCAACTCTATGATGATGCTGTGCAACAGATGCAAAACTAGACTGGAGTGTACTGCACACTTTAATATGGAAATAATAAGCATTTCAGTAAAACATACAAAGTAGGTAGAAGTAACAGCATCTAGATTACTTTCTTCCAATACACACACCTGTTGGCAGGCAACTGGGTCTCCGTGGACACATGTGAGCAGGAGTGGACAAAAGGTTGACACACGGGCAACTGGGTTGGAGCCTAGGTGACAGTTCTGCACCAGCCAGTGAACATGGACATTGTTGGTCGTGTGGTTAGTGAGGCATAGACCATGTATAAAAGGGTCGCCCAACAATGTTTGTGGAGAGATCATGTTATAACTTATGTAAGAAGGAAAAGTGTCTACTAGCATGTCTCAGAATTTGACAGGGGCAGAATTGTATCCTAGTGAGATTGGGGCTTTATTGCTGGATAATTTTGCTGCTTAGGATCCAACGAGTGGCATTTGAATATTGAACTGACAGTTATAATCTGCGCCAAGCAAGATCTCAAGTGCTCCGTGTGACTAGTGTCCAAGAGGACAGACACACTGTCAGATTGGCCGTGCAGTACTGTATGGTCATCTCACATACTTTCAGTTAGAAAATGGTCTTGTTTGCAGCAAGATAAGTAGCCAGACAGGCCCTGTGCTGTGCACATCTCCAGAGCAGCAATTTATATATTTAGCTTTTCCTGTGTTTCATTAGTATCATATTAAATTTTGTGCATGTTTTTCTATTAAAGAGGTTTAATCTTGTGTTCTTAAGTGTAAATGTAAATTCAGGTAGTCTATAATGTAGTTTTCATTTCTTCTGAACAGCCAGCTTCACAGCTTATAAGACATCAGCCTCCACTTATGACACATCAGGAGATACGCAAGTTGCATATTTAGGTTTCTGTCTTTACTTTTATAGTCAGTTCTTAAGTTAGTAATACTGGGATGGGTAGACTGTGTGCATGCTGTGTGCAGATGTAGGAGGAACTGGCTGCATTTCACAAACAGCTGAATGTACTTTTGGGTACTGTGTCATCTTTAGGTTGCTGCCTTGGGGCGTAGCATTGGGGTAGGATCTGGTGCATTGCACGAGACAATGCTCAGGGGCTCTGCTGCCGAGGCACCTCCCAGTGTACCCAATGCAGTGGATCTGCTCCCATAGCAGAAGGAGTGGTGGGTGGTAACACTTTTGCATCACTCGAGGTGAAGGTCCAGTGTGGAAACTGGCCATGTGGCTTCGCACATGCACACTGTGAGTGGACAGCTGGCTGCTACTTCAGCAGGGCCCAAGCAGGCACACGTGGGCAGGGGTTAGCTAGTTATCAGCAGCTCCAACATTAAGCACATTGTGGAGCCACTTAGGAAGACAGTGTTAAGGGCTGGAAAGGAGGCCAGTGTGCACTACTGGGGGACCTCTTTGAAATGTGGAAGTCGCCTTGCCTGTGGCAATCGAGTGTGCAGGGTACAATCATCTGCAAGTTATGGCTGACATGAGCACCAACACTTGGCCTTGGAGGCCATCCACAGGTTATACAAGCAGCTGGCAGAGGTGATGAAGGTTGCTGGCCTCATTCACAGGATGCAAGGAGAGCTCACAACTTGCGGCATTGTTCCCAGAGTTGATCGGAATTCTTTGATTTGGAACCTAATGAAGGGTCTCAACGAAAGGCTTGTTGACCCTGTGACAGTGTTGGCTGCAGATTTCTACTCCTGCGTTATTGAGTGGTGATTTATAGGACTCTCCTTGATGAGTCATGGGTGCACAACACAAAGGAAGCAGCTCCTCGGGTAGGAGAGTGCTTGTGGAGTGTTTTTTTTTTTTTTTGGATGGGTGGTAGTTTTGAGGTATTTTGATAAACTCTCACCAGTCGATATGCAGAAAGGGAAGTCGGACCACATTCAAATTATAGACACTTTAACTGTGAAAATTTTATCAGTAAATTGTCAATGTATTCATAACAATGTTCATGAATTGACTGCCATCCAGGAAAACACTTGTGCTCAGATTATTCTTGGGACCAAAATCTGGCTGAAACCGAAAGTAGAAAGCTCTGGATTTAGTGAGTCGTGGAACATACATCAGAAAGACAAGTTAAGATGCCATGGGAGGGAAGTCTTCTTTGTAGTTCACATAAATATTGTGTCTATTGAGGTCAAAGTTGAGTATGACAGTGAAGTTATCTGGTCATGTATAACAGGTCTAGGTGAAACAAAGTTAATTGTTGGATTTTTTACCAGCCATCTGATTCCACTATGGTAGTTCCAGAGTCATTCAAAGAAAGCTGACAGTTAGCAGCTCTGTAGTGTGCAGTGCTAGTTGGAAGAGATTTTAACGGTGATGGTTAGAAGTGATTTTAACTAAACTAATATGGACTGGTAAAGTAATGGATTTGTTGCTGGGGCTGCAAACTGACAGGCTTATGAAGTACTTTTGAACATGTTTTCTGAAAATGGTCTTGAACAGCTAGTTCAGCAGCCTAAACAGAATGGAAATGTCTTGTATCTTGTATCTACAAACAGGCTCTACCTTATTGACAGTGTCAGTATAGCGACTATGATTACAAAAGGTAATAAATCAGTCAAGAAGGCTAGAAGAATATTTCTCCTAGAAAGAGCAGATAAACAGTCGTTAACAGTTCACGTAGTCAATGAATTGACATTGTTTAATTCCAAAATGATGGACATAGAGGAATCTGCTCAAAGTTAAACAGATTGTAAATCATCCTCTGGACAAGAATGTGCCTAGCAAGTGGATTAAGGACAGAAAGATCCACCGTCGTTTTGCAGTGAAATTCCAAAAATGCTGAGTAAGCAAAGACTGTTGACTTTCGGTTCAAAAGAGAATGCGCATATGATGATAGGCACAGGTTAGTAGGGGTGTTAGCATCTGTGCTTTGTGCAAAGCTTACAACTACTACCACTGCCATACCTTAACAAAAGATCTGGCTGAGATCCAGAGAAAATCCAGGTCGTATGTATAATTGCTAAGTGGGTATAAGGCTTCCATCCAGTCACTCATTAACGAAGTTTTAAATTTCGCATTTAAGAAATAGTTCACATGGGAGAATTGTGTGGACATATCATCTTTTGACCATCAGACTGACTCCCGTATGGATGACATAGTAATAAGCATCCCTAATGTAGAGAAACAACTTGAAAAAGTTGAAAACAAATAAAGCACCACGTCCCAATAGGATTCCAGTTCGATTGTACTAAGAATACTCCATGGCACCAGCCCCTTACTTAACTTGCATTTATCAAGAATCTCTCACCTAGTGTGCAGTCCCAAGCTACTGGAAAAAAGTGCAGATGCCTCATGCATAGAAGAAGGGTAAAACAAGGGACCTGCAAAATCACAGACCAATATCTCTAACATTGGTTTGCTGCAGAGTCCTGGAACATATCCTTAGTTCCAGTATAATAAGTTTTCTTGAGACCATGAAGCTTATGTCCATGAATCAGTATGATTTTAGAAAGCATAACTCGTGAAAAACTCAGCTTGCCCTTTTCTCACGTTGTACAGTGGAAACTATGGTTGAAGGGCAACAGGCAGATTCCATATTGTTAGAGATGGTGCCTCCCTGCAGACTCTAAATGAGGGTACGGGCATATGGAATAGGTTCCTAGCTAAGTGAGTGGCTCAAGACTTCTTAAGTAATAGAACCCAGTATGTTGTCCTCAGTGGTGAATGTTCATCAGAGAAATGTGTATTGTCAGGAGTGTTCCAGGGAAGTTTGATATGAGTGCTATATACAGAAATGATATGCAGGCATGATGGACAGGAGTCTGCTGTTGTTTGCTGCTGATGCTGTGTACAGGAAGGTGCTGAAATTGAGTGACTGTAGGAAGATACAAGATGACTTAGACAAAGTTTCTAGTTGGCGTGTTGAATGTCAGCTAGCTCTAAGTGTAGAAAAATTTAAGTTAATGTGTATGAGTAGGAAAAACAAATTCATAATATTCAAATAAGGCATTAGTCCTGTCCTACTTGACACAGTCATGTCGTCTAAATATCTGTGTGTAACATAGCAGTGCGATATGAAATGGAACTAGCATGTGGGGATTATGGTAGGTAAAGTGAAAGTCAACTTTGGTTTATTTGTTAATTTTAGGAAAATGAGGTTCATTTGCACTGGACTCTGAATATAGAACACTAGTGCGACCTATTCTTGAGTATTATTCAAGTGTTTTGGATCAATACCAGCTTGGATGAAAGAAAGACATTGAAGCAATTCAGAGGCAGGCTGCTAGGTTTGTTACTGGTAGGTTCAAACAACGTGCAAATGCTATGAAGATGCATCATGAACTCAAATAGGAATCCCTGGAGCGAAAGCAACATTATTTTTGAGGAACAGTATTGAGAAAATTTAGAGAACTGGCATTTGAAGTTGACTGCAGAATGATTCTACTGCTGAAAACATACATTTCATGTAAGGGCCATGAAAATGATATATGAGAAATTAGGGCTTGTAGAGATACACATAAACATTTTTCCCTCGTTCTGTTTGTGAATGGAACAGGAAAGGAAATGACTAGTGATGGTACAGGGTGCCATCCGCTACACACCGTATGTTAGCTTGCAGGTATGTCTGTAGATGTACCATCTGGAGCACCAGGAACTGCCAGTGTGGCGATCATTGTTGTGGCTTCCCTTGCCATGGCAAGAGAGAGATGTGTGCGAGTTGTGCACCCTGTGATAATGCTGGATACAGAAATGGTGCTCCTCATCTTTACAAACAAGTTCCAATTCTGCATGCAGCATCACAACATGTGGAGGGTCTGAGGAGAACAAAAAATGCCAGAATTCATTTGACTTCATTATATGGGCCCATTTGATGGTATGTCATTATATGGGCCCATTTGATGGTATGGGGCACCATTTAGGGCAGAACATAATCACCTCTGGTTCACATAGCTGGTTATTTGGACAAGAACGTCTACATTTGTGCTTTAAGGTCAGTGTATATGCACTATCTTAGAGTTCTTAAAGATGTTATCTTAACAACAAGATAACTTAAGACCACATATTGCCTGTGCTGTTCTGACTACCTCAATACGAAGTGTGTTTGACTCTTGCATTGGCCACCACTTTCTCCAGATCATTCAATGACTGAAGACATAAATCTAAGGGTCTCTGAGAAAATGCCATGCCATCACATGTCGGCCATTAGCATTGATGAACTCTTAACTTAAGAGTTTAAGCAGCATGACGTGACATACCCTTGTTTGTCATGCAAGCTCAATTCGACTTGATGCTCATCCATTTTAGAGGTATTGTTGTCGTCACAAGTGGCATCTCTTGTACCAAATTCCACACATTGCATAGCCTGAAATCACCACCAAGCTTGATCATTTACTCTTCCTACTATGCAGAATGATTTAAATTTCCATTGTTTTCTATCTGTCTATGAGTTAGAATTTTAACAGAAAGCAGTGTATTGTTCACTTTATTTTTCTTATTGCAAATTATTTTGTGGACATTCTAGAGAAAGTAGTCAATGAAGATATGTTCCACACTAATGTTTCACTGATACGGTAGTGACTGAACAGGAAGTGGAGGTCAGTTTGTCTTTGGATCAGGAGTAAACGCAAAATGGAAATAGCACAGATAATAGATTATAAAAGGCCTAATACTTTGTCCACAGATTGCTGTATGTTGAAATACTCCATTGCAAACACTAAATCATGGCAAGCAGTATTTGTAAATAATATATTAGTATGGCTGAGAATCAGACTCAAATTATACGAAAAGTTTTGCATCTGCATTTTCATTGGTTTCTAGGTCAGTGTTAAGAAATTCTGCTGTGGATGTTGTAATGTACTACCCAATTACTGAATATTGCAGTACGTAAAATCACACAAATATTACTTAGCTTCGAAATTACTTCGTTAGTCCTCGAATTGATAAATACCCTCATGGGAAAAAAAAATCACAACACCAAAAAGTATTTAATGTAGAGTAATGAAACTTCAGAAATACATTTGTGTAGATAACATATTTAAATGATTAACATTGCAAGACCACCGGTTAATGTAAGTGTGAGTTAAGTCATTGCAAATGTGAAATGCTGGTACATTAATAACTGGTGTAACTGCCAGAATGTCGAATCCAAAAATGCAAATGTGCATGCATTGTGTTGTGCGGGTGCCGGATGTCAGTTTTTGGGATGGCGTTCCATGCCTGTTGCACTTGGTCAGTCAATACAGGGATGGTTAATGCTGTTTGTGGATGACACAGTAGTTATCGTACGATGGTGTCCCATATGTGCTCAATTAGAGACAGATCTGATGACTGAGGAGGTCAAGGCAACAAGTCAACACTCTGTAGAGCATGTTTGGTAACAACAACGGTATGTGGTTGAGCATTATCCTGTTGGAAAACACCTTATGGAATGCTGTTCATGAATGGCAGCACAACAGGTCAAATCACCAGATTGACCTACAAATTTGCAGTCGGAGTGAATGGGATAACCACAAGAGTGCTCCTGCTGTCATATGAAATCGCATCGCAGACCATAACTTCAGATACAGGTCCAAAGTGTATAGCATGCAGACAGGTTGGTTGCAGGCCCCCAATTGGTCTGCCCTGAACTAGCACATGGTCATCAATGACACAGATGCAGAACTAGCAACAGAGCTCCACCCTGCCCTCCAATGTACTCTCCCTTGACATCAATGAAGTTGCAAATAGCGGTGGTTTAGGGTAAGTGGAAAGAATGTTACAGAGTGTCTGGCTCAGAGCTGTCCTTGAAGTAACTGAATTGTAACTGTTCTTGGTGTCACTGTAGTTCAACTGCTGCTCAGATTGCTTCTGCAGATGCTGTATGGAGTGCCTAAGCCATACGCTGAACACAATGGTCTTCCCTCTTGGTAGTGCCACGAGGCCATCTGGAGCCCTGTCTTCTTGCGACTGTACATTCACGTGACCACTGCTGGAGCAACATATACAGTGGCTTTGTTCCTGCCAAGTCTTCCTGTAGTATCACAGAAGAAACATCCAGCTTCTCATAGCCCTATTATACGACATCATTCAAACTCAGTGAGGTGTTGATAATGCTGCCTTTGTCACCACAAAGGCGTTCTTGATTAACAACAACTCGCTACGTCCAGTGTCAAGGGTAACGGATGCCCATGAGCATTACACTATGTATTTAAAGCAAAACTGATTCGCATCCTCGTAGTAACACTACTAGCACCACTCTTATGCGACTGGTGTGAAATTTGAGTAGACTTTATCTTTGAGGTGTAGAAAAAGACATACTAACTTTCGTGTACGTCACACAGCTCTTTCTAAGTGGTGCTGTTTTTTCTGTCACTGTAGTTAAAACACACTTTTTTCATTTGATGTAGTATATTATTTGTAAGCCATCAATCATGATGAAACCCTGAGACAAAAACAAAGACAGACTATTCAGCTATTGCCACGTATCAGTTTATAAATTTTCAACAGTTAACACAGAGGTTGGACAAAAATGTGGAATGCAACGAGAAATGTGTGCTTTGATATAAATGGAGGTGTTAGCCAAGTCTGAAGGTTGAGCTGTGTTGTTTGACCATGAACAGCACTGGTGCAACATCCTCCATACCTTGCAAGTGTTAGTCATGCTCAGAACAGTGTTGTATGCACCATGTTTTCCTATTATGGGCATTTGCACAACTGAGTGGTTTTGGAATCCCAGCTACATTACATAGGGGCAAAGAGAATGTGAATGAGGTCAAATTGCCTGTGCTATTACGGTGGGAGCTTCTGTAACCAAGGTAGTCACAGTGTTTAGTGTTTGAAGAGGCACCTCGTCAAAAATTTGTACCATATGCAGAGAAAGCAGAAAAACACCATCCACTGCCACAGAGAAAAGTGTGTATTGAGTGATCATGGTGGGTAGTCATAGAAGATGATCATGACAAAAAGACAAGAGATTATGACAAAAAGGCATTGCACGACGAACTGGGATTCCAAAACCACTCAATTGTGCAAATGCCCATAATAGGACAACATGGTGGTGAAGCCTTAAAACCTAGACTATTGAGCAATGGAAGAATATCATTTGGTTTGATGAGTCTTGTTCACACTATTTCCACCTCTTGGCTGAGTTTACATCTCAAGCGTGAAATGTGGTAGGAGTTCAGTGATGCTTTGGGCAGCCATATCATGGTATTCCATGGGCTCCATGGTTGCTCTACAAGGTTGCATTACTGCCAAGGATTATGTGACCAGTTTGGGTAATCGTGCCCATCCTGCGATACAATGTTCGTCTGCCATCATGATGCTGTGTTCAAAGATACCAGGGACCCTGTTCACACATCTTGCATCATACAGGACTGGGTTTGTGAGGGTGAGGATGAATTGTTGCATTTCCCCTGACCACCACAGCCACCAAATCTCAGTATTAGTGAGTATTTGTGGTCTGCTTTGCAGAGAAGAGTGCATGATCATTGTTACCTGAATTTCCCACAATTTTGCTGGAGGAATGGTATAAGATTGCCTTGAAAACTAGACTTGTATTTATCCATCTCAAGACGACTGGAAGAAGCTGTTTGGGTTTGCAGGTTTCCTACACCATACTAGGCATGGTAATGTATTGATTTTTGGTGTATCCATATTTTTTTCCACCCTTTTACATCTCGTCCCTTAGTTATAAAATCAATTGCAATTAATTTTATTATACAGGAACAACTTTTTAAAAAGTTTTTAAGTGATAAATAATTTAGTATTTCCATCAGTAATTAATGCCCTAATAAGCTTTTGTAAAATTTACTTCTTTATGACAGACATAAATTACTGATCATTCTGCGGAACATTTAATTCCTGTTTGAGCCCAATTTATTCTTACTCTTTTATTTTTTTTACATTGGACCTCTACACTTTGCTATGCAAAATTTTGCACTTGTAATGTGACTTAATACTCACCCCCACACACTTTTTTTTTTTTACGTGCAATCTGGACTTTTAAGAAAATGTAAATTACACATTTATACACCATTGAACAATGACATATTCATTGCTTGCATGTTTTAACTTACATTATTAACATTCACATTTGCAGAAAGTATTTTTTTTAAAAAGTCATACATCTTCTCATTTGTATCAGAAATGTTTTCACTACCTAATAGCACATTAAAACACCAAACTCTTGGAGAGACAAACTTTTGATTATGAAAAACCACAAATATCATGTACTATAGTAACACTCTGAGTTGTACACTACATTAGTGCCTAGCTGAGTCAGCGATATTTCAGTATGTTTGATCGCCCTAACATTCACTTTTTTCACACACCTGTTCAGCATTTATCAAATTCTTGGCACCAAAACCACAACTATTTTTTATGACTTTACACTTTTCCCACAAAGATTCATTAGGTGGTCATTAATTACAGCTTCACTATACTTTGTATTGAGGCAAATTTATTCTTGTTCTCAATTTACCATATGACACTTTGTTGCCATAGTTCTATCAACAATGTAAAGTCCTTGTCAAGATGTGGGAACTGTTTACATGTACAACTGAAGATGAGACTAGAAACCTCAAAAATGATCATGTTACATTAAAACTGCAGACCATTTAATTGCTGTTTGAGCCTAATTTATTATTACTCTCAACTTTTACATTTCATTTTTGTGTGTATTCTGTACAGGACTTCATTTCTTCTCAGTTGTGTTGGGCACATGCATTTGTGTCTTAGCAGTCTGCTACCTTTTCATCTTACCATGTGGGTATCCAAAATCCCAAAATGTGGCATAGGTTTTTCTGTATTAATCATATTTTAGTTTCCAGATAAAATTCCATTGTAATGTTAATACTTTAAAAGAGAAAGTAGTTAGTATTACTTACACCTATTAAGCAGTGGAGGTGTGCAATTTCTTTTGTGACCACAAACTTTTGTTTCTGTTTTGCTCTCCTGATTTTCCTTCTGTTGAGTTTTAAATGCCTTAAAATATTTTATTATTTTTTTTCTATTTCAGATATTTTCTATACAGATAATAAATCATAAGAAACTAAAATTAAATCTTTTACATATTAGGTAACAAAAGTAAACATGAACCAAATGTGCAGAAAATGGTGTCTTTCTGAACCAGAGGTCCTTCATCTGGAAAAATGAGGGAGAATGATTGGAGGTAATAGGCTTATTGATGGATCCTGAGGCAAAGGAGGCCCATCAGACTAGAAATGTGGGGGGAAAGGGGATCTTGCACCACTTTGAAATGTCTTTAGTATGTGACTGGATATTTGTTTATCTTTTTTAGGGTACTTCATCAAATTACCTGTAGTTCAGTCCTGCAGAATCTCCATTACCTATAACCTTTTGACCTCGTAATGTTTAACAATTAAAGAGTACAGTTTCTCAGTTCTCTTTTCCTCTTACAGCAGAGGAAAGAACCTCCAATTCCAATTATTAGCATTTTTGTTACATTTTCTTTGATTTGTATGCAGTTTTCCTCCAGTGTTTATATGATTATAGTTTTATTTTGGTGATAACTTTCCTTCGTGGAATACTAATAAAACTGTTTTTGATTGTTATAGTCATAAAGTTTTTGGCTGTTTCCCTAATAACCATTTAGTACCTTTAGTTCCTCTTTCCATTTAGAACATGATCTGAATAAAGAAATTGATCGAATCAATAAGGAGAATGCAAGTATCAGACAAAAGTTGATTGAGTTTGAGAACAGACAAGCTCCATCAGGAAGAGAAGTGTCACCAGATGAAAGAAGTTCATCATCTACAAATGGTGGACCAACACAAAGGATGGCTGCCGAAAGAGATGCCGCTAATTTAAGGGCGGATAATGTTTGGCGCACAGAACAGGAGCCACTTCGAAGCACAAAGTCTAATGGGGCAACTGAGTCAGAGTTGGCACAGGTAAGTAATGTTAATATATTTAAAAGAAATTAATTTAGTTGCTAGAGAAGGGTAGCATACCAGTGAATTTTCCTTACAGCAGTGGCCATCATTCAAAGTACCTATGTCAGAGATCAAATTTTGGAAGCTGTCGACAGGAGGTATTTTCTGTGATTTCTCAAAGGCCTTTGATTGTGTAAACCATCAAATTCTATTAAAAAAGGCAGATTTTGTTGTTCCTCAAGAACAGTATAATATACAATGTCTGTATCGCATTTTTCATCTTTATTGTCTTCTCAAGTATATGTTAAGTTTGAACTTTTACCACTCTCATTTTATTTTGGGCACTATCATAGACAACTGAAAATTTGGTTTTTGTATTAAAGTTTTTATTTATTTTAATGTTTAGCATAACTTTGCTTCCTGGATACATCACTCATCCAATCATAACGAAACTTAATGTTGCATTAATTCAGCATATTTTCTGTAATAAATATTTTATTTGCATCATATTGTTATTGTCCTATCTGCGACTCAGCATCTCCACTATATGGTGCATGGCAACTTTCCTTTTCATAATATTGTCATGTAAGTTTTATTTGAACTCTGTACAATTTGACACATTCCATGTCCTCGTGATGTTACAGAAATTGAAATAAATAAATAAATTGAAAATTAGATAGACATGTGTTGAACAAGCTGTAATAGATAAAATTCAGAATTCAGCAGGAAAACTTCTGATAACAAACCTATGTTTTCAGTGCTCTCATGATATTTCAACACGTGAATGCAAGCTGAAAATGATTTTGTTGCCAAAACTGAACAAACCAGGATAGTACAGTTTCAAATTCTGCTACAACAGGAAACAGATTTTATAAATCCTCTTCGCCAGAATCCAGTCTCTGGCTGTGACTTTCACTCAATAATAATAATAATAATAATAATAATAATAATAATGAGGTGCATTCAAGTTATAACATTGCCAGTTTTATTCTCACTAGCTGATCACATGAAAACTGTGAAACTTGTCACTTCTTGACCTAATCTCATTGCAGTCATAAATATTTTTGTAATTCTAATGCCGTGATTCCATGGCCACTGTGGCCACTTCTTTAGGAGTCTGGTTTGACCACTGGAAAAGCACTGACACAGTAGCAGCATAGTGGATGTGTGACTATGGAATGCATCTTTCATAATTGAAAATGGCCAAAAGTCACTATGAGCCAGGTCATATGAGAAGGGGCGTGAAAAATCACATCAAAGTTGTTATGGAGACATTTCAATCTTGCATTCTCCCATGGTATTGATGCATTGTCATGGTGGAAAAGAACATCTGCAGATGTTTCCAGGCATTTTTCACGCAATGCTGGAAGGAGCTTGTTCTTTGAAACATCTTGGTGTAGGATGCATCTCTCACTGTAGTGCCCTCTGGAATGCAATGTATAAGGATTATGCCATCACTGCTGCAAAACATGCCCCCATCATTTTTTTAGCACAGCTTAGTCGAAATATTATTCATGATGATGAGTGACAGTGCTTTCATTGAGCTGACTGGCACTTTGTTTCTGAATTGAAAGTGGCACTCTTGTGTCATCCAATGTCACAATTGTTGAAAAGTTCCATTCATGCCATCATCAACAGGCCATGTGTGCAGCCTTGTGATTATCTGTCAGTGATCATGGCACCTACCTGGAGCACAGTTTGCACATATTCAGGTCTTCACACAAGATTATGTCCACAGACCCCACAGAAATGCTGGATTTGGAGGCAATGTGTTTCACACTCATACAGTTATCCTCCAGAGTAATTTTCTCCATTCAGTCAATCATGTCATCAGACCAGTGATTGTGAGGCAGAGATTGTGTTGGTTTACTGTCACACGCCATTCTGCCTTCTTTGAACTGTCTCACCAATGAATACACATTCGACACATCTGTGACACCGTCACCAAGTGTCTCACTCAACTGGCAATGAATTTCAGTGAGGGTCAGAGGGCACAAATTGAGAAAATGAACAATTACATGCTGTTCTAGTAGTAGTAGTAGTAGTAGTAGTAGTAGATAATAATTAAGCAAATTTAGAAAGCAGCACAAATGTCACTCTAGCCAGTCACAGTTCTGCGAGAAAACTGGAGTAGTTGAAGATGAAAAAAAGAAATGAAACATATGTTCTAAGGTAAACACAACTTAAAATGACTCATAACATGAGGCTCAGGCTTTAATATTGACACTCCCGCAAAATAACTTTTCACATCCATTTAGGTAACACAGATATTGCATACACCTAGAAAATAACTTACCAGGGAACTGAAAGCTCACTTGAGCTCTACAGTGTGTGTGTTCTGTTTAAAATGCTCTCAGTGAGACCAGTGTACCCAAAATTTTCTGGATCGCAGGTGAGGGCAAGGTGTCACGAATATGTTGAGATTGGAAAGTACAATAGTGTAAGTGTAACCCAATAAACAGAACAAAAATAAACATATTGGGGAAAATTGCACAGATCAGCACAAACTCTTAATTTGGGCTAATCTCTGCAAAATTACCAGGTAATGTGTTCCTTGGTACTTTGAGAATGCATTAAAGGTAATGCTTCCTTGATCAGAAGCTGAATAGACTCTGACAGGTTATGAGTGAGGTGTATATTCACAGGTGAAAAATTGATAAATGTCAGTGAAGCACATGGTAAAGTGAAAGACAAAATGAACCTGTATACAGTAATTGTTGCCTGATGTTCCTTTTATGCTTGAGGAAGTTAAAAGAACAGCTGTCTAAATATAGAAAAGAAAACATAATTTGCCATGAAGGGATTTATGTAGAAGCACTTTAAAAGATTATGGAGTATACCGCAGTATTAGAAGAGTATGTCAAATTATTGCCCTGTTAGTCATATGCTGAATCTATAAAAAATGATAAAAGGTTTTGGTCTTAAAAACTGTAAAGATAAGAAACCCACTGTTGTAAAAGCATGTCATCCAAGCTTTTTACTGTTGTTATTGTTGTTGTTGTGGTCTTCAGTCCTGAGACTGGTTTGATGCAGCTCTCCATGCTACTCTATTCTGTGCAAGCTTCTTCATCTCCCAGTACCTACTGCAACCTACATCCTTTTGAATCTGTTTAGTGTATTCATCTCTTGGTCTCCCTCTACGATATTTACCCTCCGCGCTGCCCACCAATACTTAAATTGGTGATCCCTTGATGCTTCAGAATATGTTCTACCAATCGATCCCTCCTTCTAGTCAAGTTGTGCCACAAATTTCTCTTCTCCTCAATTCTATTCAGTACCTCCTCATTAGTTATGTGATCTACCCATCTAATCTTCAGCATTCTTCTGTAGCACCACATTTCGAAAGCTTCTATTCTCTTCTTGTCTAAACTATTTGTCGTCCACATTTCACTTCCACACGTGGCTACACTCCATACAAATACTTTCAGAGACGACTTCCTGACACTTAAATCTATACTCGATGTTAACAAATTTCTCTTCGTCAGAAACGCTTTCCTTGCCATTGCGAGTCTACATTTTATATCCTCTCTACTTCGACCATCATTAGTTACTTTGCTCCCCAAATAGCAAAACTCATTTACTACTTTAAGCCTCTCATTTCCTAATCTAATTCCTGCAGAATCGCCCGATTTAATTCGACTACATTCCATTGTCCTCATTTTGCTTTTGTTGATGTTCATCTTATATCCTCCTTTCAAGACACTGTCCATTCAGTTCAGCTGCTCTTCCAGGTCTTCTCCATGGATTTTAATTCCTACTCTGAATTTTTCTTTTGTTTCCTTTACTGCTTGCTCAATATACAGATTGCATAACATTGGGGATAGGCTACAACCCTGTCTCACTCCCTTCCCAACCACTGCTTCCCTTTCATGCCCCTTGACTCTAACTGCCATCTGGTTTCTGTACAAATTGTAAATGGCCTTTTGCTCCCTGTATTTTACCCCTGCCATCTTCAGAATTTGAAAGAGAGTATTCCAGTCAACATTGTCAAAAGCGTTCTCTAAGTCTACAAGTGCTAGAAACATAGTTTTGTCTTTCCTTAGTCTATTTTCTAAGATAAGTCGTAGTGTCAGTATGGCCTCACGTGTTACAGCTTTTCTACGGAATCCAAACTAATCTTCCCCGAGGTCAGCTTCTACCAGTTTTTCCATTCATCTGTAAAGAATTCGTATTAGTATTCTGCAGCCGTGGCTTATTAAACTGATTGTTTGGTAATTTTCACGTCTGTCAACCCCTGCTTTCTTTGGGATTGGAATTATTATATTCTTCTTGAAGTCTGAGGGTATTTCGCCTGTCTCATACATCTTGCTCACCAGATGGTAGAGTTTTGTTAGGGCTAGCTCTCCCAAGGCTATCAGTAGTTCTAATGGAATGTTGTTTCGACTCAGGTCTTTCAGTGCTCTGTCAAACTCTTCACGCTGTATCATATCTCCCATTTCATCTTCATCTACCTCCTCTTCCATTTCCATAATATTGTCTTCAAGAACATCGCTCTTGTATAGACACACTATATACTCCTTCCACCTTTCTGCTTTCCCTTCTTTGCTTAGAACTGGGTTTTCATCTGAGCTCTTGATATCCATGCAAGTGGTTCTCTTGTCTCCAAAGGTCTCTTCAATTTTCCTGTAGGCAGTATCTGTCTTACCCCTAATGATATGTGCCTCTACATCCTTACATTTGTCCTCTAGCCATCCCTGCTTAGCTATTTTCACTTCCTGTCGATATCATTTTTAGACGTTTGTATTCCTTTTTTGCCTGCTTCAGTTACTGCATTTTTGTATTTTCTCCTTTCATCAATTAAATTCAGTATCTCTTCTGCTACCCAAGGATTTTTATTAGCCATCGTCTGTTTACCTACTTGATCCTCTGCTGCCTTCACTATTGCATCTCTCAAAGCTACCCATTCTTCTTCTACTGTATTTCTTTCCCCCATTCTTGTCAATTGTTCCCTAATGCTCTCCCTGAAACACTCTACAACATCTCGTTCTGTCAGTTTATCTGGGTCCCATCTCCTTAAATTCCTACCTTTTTGCAGTTTCTTTAGTTTTAATCTACAGTTCATAACCAATAAATTGTGGTCAGTCCACATCTGCCCCTGGAAATGTCTTACAATTTAAAGCCTGGTTCCTAAATCTCTGTCTTACCATTATATAATCTATCTGAAACCTGTCAGTATCTCAAGGCTTCTTCCATGTATATAGCCTTCTTTTATGATTCTTGAACCAAGTGTTAGCTATGATTAAGTTATGCTCTGTGCAAAATTCTACCAGGCAGCTTCCTCTTTCATTCCTTACCCCCATTCCATATTCACCTACTACGTTTCCTTCTCTTCCTTTTCTACTCTCGAATTCCAGTCACCCATGACTATTAAATTTTTGTCTCTCTTCACTATCTGAATAATTTCTTTTATATCATCATACATTTCATCAATCTGTTCGTCATCTGCGGAGCTAGTTGGCATATAAACTTGTACTACTGTGGTAGGTGTGGGCTTAGTATCTATCTTGGCCACAATAGTGCATTCACTATGCTGTTTGTAGTAGCTTACCCGGATTCCTATTTTTTTTGTATTCATTATTAAACCTACTCCTGTATTACCCCTATTTGATTTTGTATTTGTAACCCTGTATTCACCTGACCAGAAGTCTTGTTCCTCCTGCCATCGAACTTCACTAATTCCCACTATATCTAACTTTAACCTATCCATTTCCCTTTTTAAATTTTCTAACCTACCTGCCCGATTAAGGGATCTGACATTCCACGCTCTGACCCGTAGAATGCCAGTTTTCTTTCTCCTGATAACAACATCCTCCTGAGTAGTCCTCGCCCGGAGGTCCGAATGGAGGACTATTTTACCTCCGGAATATTTTACTGTATATTGTAAGAAAACTGCAAGAAAAACAGCTCTGCAAATATATCCAGGGAGGAAGTTTTGTGTGCAACATTTACAAGCTGAACTAAAGCTTTAACAAGCAACCTCCTGACATATGAATTATTTGTCATCTGTAATAAGTGTTGGGAGCTAATCCATGTCATATCTAATAGTGGTGATGGAGTGAGTGGTTTTACGGTGGGACAGGAATGGATGGGGGGGGGGGGTGGGGGGGTGGGGAGAGAACGGTTAGAGGATAACAGAATTTATAGGCAGCCACTCACCTACAGTCATCTAAAGTTACCTTTGCAGACAAACTGGCTTGCAGGAATTTGAAAAGCAGCAGTGAAGAGTACTATAGGTCAGGCATTGATGTGACTGCAGTGACACAGTCAGTAGGATGCCACAGCTTCACTGCTTTTCAGTCTTTTACATTAAAAAGTACAAAAAAACTATAACACTATATTATTACTGATTTTTCTTGAAAATATTTATGAAAAAAGAACTTTACAGATAAATGAACAGGTTTAACAACTCAAAGTGTGATGTGCAAGGCCAGATCTTCTAAAACCTGACTCCTTAACTGATAAGTGTAGGTGCAGAAACAAATGGGTAATTATAGTCCTTGGGCTAATGCCACTGGTCTTCAGTGTTGCTCTGATTTTTCTTTTTTAGTGATTAACAGCCAATCAAGTTAAATACAGGGTGTCCCAAAATAATGTATACACTCTTTGAAACTGAACATCTCTTTAATGAAAGGGGTCAGAAATACAGTTTTAGTGGTGTTGGTTGCCTCATGGTCCAGCTTAAGGTGGTAAATGTTCAAACTGGTGTCCGTCCATCGCAATACACCGTCGACGACGACTTACAGCTGAGCAACATGTCAATTTTATTGTTTCCAATGGAACAGCATCACAGGGTTACTCAATTTACTCTCTAAGATCATCCATTGTGTGTGGTCTCGCAGCGTCAACTGTGTTCTTGAGAGTACCCTGTAGGTAGAAGTCTAGAGGAGTTAAATCTGGAGATTGAGTGGGATACTCCACACTCCCAAGTACAAGTCATCTGTGACAGTGTTGTCAAAGAAGTACGGCCCAATTAACACTCTAGAAGACAGACCACACCAGACTGTTACTCCTGGTAGATTATCATGCCTTTGCTCAGTTACATATGGATTCTCTCTGGCCCAATACACGCAATTATGGCAGTTAATTGTTCCATCAAGTTTAAACGTTGCTTCATCTAACCAAACAATTCGATCTTGAAAACGTTGCTCTTCTTAACATCTGTTAATGAACCACTCACAAAATTTGCTTCACCTATCAGGATCACCCTCGTTAAGAGCATGGAGAAGTCTTGGAGTGTAAGGCTTAAAGTTCTGAGTTCTATGAACACTGCTTCTGCAGATCCCAGTCTCATGAGAGCATTGCCTCAGATTTCTTTGGGGATCATGTGTATGCCTGGATTACTGCATCAACACTCTCATTGTCTGTCGAACTTCTTTTGTCTACTGTGTCCCTTTTTGATATCGTGCACTGTTCCTTCAACCTCAAACTTATCTCTGATTCTTGTAATTGTTACTCTTGTCGATTTTGGTTTTTCAAATTAAACTCTCCAATGTCAGCGTACCGCACTCACGTTCTCTGTTTTCCAGTAACACTTTAGCACCCATTTCCATTGTTCGAATGATAGTGCCATGTTTGTTGACAATCTTGCAACAAAAGAAAGCTTTGTTATGTTTTTCACCAACTTCTAAATTATTACCCATAAAAACTGTATTTCTGTCTCCTTTAATTAGAGAGATATTCTGTTTCAAAGAATGTATACATTATTTTGGGACACCATATATATATATATATATATATATATATATATATATATATATATATATATATAATGGAAGGAAACATTCCACGTGGGAAAAATTTAAATACGTCTGCTTGTGTCTGTATGTGTGGATGGATATGTGCGTGTGTGCGAGTGTATACCTGTCCTTTTTTCCCCCTAAGGTAAGTCTTTCCGCTCCCGGGATTGGAATGACTCCTTACCCTCTCCTTTAAAACCCACTTCCTTTCGTCTTCCCCTCTCCTTCCCTCTTTCCTGATGAGGCAACAATTTGTTGCGAAAGCTTGAATTTTGTGTGTATGTTTGTGTTTGTGTGTGTGTCTATCGACCTGCCAGCGTTTTTGTTCGGTAAGTCACCTCATAATATATATATATATATATATATATATATATATATATATATATATATAAAAACCAAAGATGAGGTGACTTACCGAACAAAAGCGCTGTCTATCGACCTGCCAGCGCTTTTGTTCGGTAAGTCACCTCATCTTTGGTTTTATATATAATTTTTCCCACGTGGAATGTTTCCTTCCATTATATATATATATATATATATATATATATATATATATATATATATACAAAGATGAGGTGACTTACCGAACAAAAACGCTGGCAGGTCGATAGACACACAAACAAACACAAACATACACACAAAATTCAAGCTTTCGCAACAAATTGTTGCCTCATCAGGAAAGAGGGAAGGAGAAGGGAAGACGAAAGGAAGTGGGTTTTAAAGGAGAGGGTAAGGAGTCATTCCAATCCCGGGAGCGGAAAGACTTACCTTAGGGGGAAAAAAGGACAGGTATACACTCGCACACACGCACATATGTGCGTGTGTGCGAGTGTATACCTGTCCTTTTTTCCCCCTAAGGTAAGTCTTTCCGCTCCCGGGATTGGAATGACTCCTTACCCTCTCCTTTAAAACCCACTTCCTTTCGTCTTCCCTTCTCCTTCCCTCTTTCCTGATGAGGCAACAATTTGTTGCGAAAGCTTGAATTTTGTGTGTATGTTTGTGTTTGTTTGTGTGTCTATCGACCTGCCAGCGTTTTTGTTCGGTAAGTCACCTCATCTTTGTATTTATATATAATTTTTCCCACGTGGAATGTTTCCTTCCATTATATTGATATATATATATATATATATATATATATATATATATATATATATATATATATATATATATATATATATATATATATATATACACACACACACTCATGACCAATTGAATTATACATGGCAGTTGTGTTGGGGAGAAGAGATCTTGCCTGTTAGCACAGCGAGTGGCATACTTTGGCATTTCACATGACATAGATGTCATCGGATTTTGCACTGATGGTTGGCATGGCAGTCATATAAAGCATGAGAAAGCTATGTGATATCAACACTTTTACCATAACCAGATAATGAATGCCCAGACAATTGGAACGTTCGTATCTCAGGTTGCAAATGTTCTGGGCATTCACAAGATATGGTATAGGTCTATCTTGAGTACCTCAATTCAGAGGAAACACTGGGTTCAGCTGTGACCACTGTTGCAAGAGAAACTGCTATGAGAAGCTGTATGGTACATTGGCTGGGGCTGATGTTGACTATCACGCACAATGCAGGAAATAACTCTTTAAGTCAGTGTAGGACAATAGCAGTTGGTGAGTGACCATACCAACCAGAAATCACCATCTGCTTACTGGGTATGAAAGCAACTACTCCACATTTATACCTTTTCTCATCACAGGGTACAAAAAAAAAAAAAAAAAAAAAAAAATCATGGGAACAGAATACTGCCAATTGATACTTTAAGCATGGATAAGGGTCATGTAGACTGATGAATTGTGGTACACATTTCTGCAAGTTGTTGGCAGATAAGAGTGCCTTGAAAAGTGCATAGCCTGCTTGCCAACAGGGCACTGTTCATATATGTGCTGGAGATAGCTTGTGGATAATGTAGGATGAAAGGGGCCCCTTGATGTGTAGCTTAAATGTATCAGCAGTGAACAATACCAAAACCAGCTGTCTGATCCTGTGCATCCATTTGTATCATAACAGGACCCAGCAGGTAACCTGTACATTTAGCAAGACGATGCACCACACACCATTCTTGAATTGTCTAAGAATGGTTTGGCGAACAATGTTTGGATGGGGTGTTGGGTGGAGCTGCTATTGAGCATACTGGAGACACCATCAGGAGTAACATTAGTATATTGCATTTAGATGTGACCAGTCTCTGTGAATTGTTGGCATTGGTTGAATGGTCATCGATCAGGATGTATCTTGTGATGTGCATGCCACCACCATGATGCCAAAAGGGAGTATTGTTCATAAAGGTTAAAAAATACGCTTCGAAGTGGTTTACCATTTAGCCTTCCTGATTGTGACTGTTCTTATTAAAAATTTAGTAACGTAAATCATTGTTTACCCCTTAAGTAGGAAATATTTGCACTGCTTTTAGTCTAATGTAAGCATTTATCACACTTGTGTGGTATTTGCATATGACCCACGCTCTACCAAGTTATTATACTATCGGAATCCAGCTATGGATATCAGTTATGCCAGATTGTAACATAAATTTTTATGTACCAGGAAACGTAAGATGACTGGTGAATCTAGGAGATGGCTGGTGAAGATAATAGTGTTCCCTTCCAGACGGAGGACATTTATATTTTTATAATAATAATTGTGCCTGTAGGTTGTGTCAGCAGTCTGTCTATTTTTACAGTTCAGGAAATTAAAGATGCAAATTGTTCATATTTCAGCTAGTTAAATACTGTAGAATATTCTGTTTAGACTATTGAATTTGAAGACCTTAGATAGGGAACCCTCCCTTTAACCATGAACAATGCCATGGTGAGGAGACTTGCATGCAGCTAAACCTTAAGTGCAGTAGTGTCAGTGGGGTATCTGAGGAGAGTCCAGACTAATACATGCTTTCCGAAGATGGGCAGCAGCCTTTTCAGAAGTTACAGGCACAGTTCACCGCATCGTTAACTAATGTGGCCCTTTAACATTAGCCAACATGGCCTTGCTATGTTAGTACAGTAATATAGCTGAGAGCACGGAGAAATAACAGCCATTATATTCCATAAAATTCTGGCATTCTGAAGTTCAGAATGTGGATAACTTAATCAGATAGGTAGAGTAGAGTAACTGAAAAGAGAAGTACGTGAACCAAAGTGTGAGGTATAGTGGGGATAAAGTCTCATTTACACTGGAGCAAATGGAAGTTAACGAAAGTGAATGACTATTCGCAGACAGTTCGTCAATGTTCACTACTGTTGGCTTGTATCTTTGAACAAGCATTTATGTGGGAGGGAACAGAAAAGAATAATCAGCACACAGAATGAAACACTACATAGTTAGAAACACAATGCAAAACTTTAATATATTCAGAGAGGATTATTTTGCATGGTGAGCGCACTGTTTTTGATGAAATATACAAATTGGCACAGGAAAAGACTAATTTGTTGTCTGGATTTGTTTGTAAGTGGGAAACAAGTTGTTGTAGCACGGTCATTACTGAATTGCAACTCCAGCTTTCATTTAGCTTTAATGTCAGACTTTGCACATGGAGGGAGTTGACAAAATCAAAGGAATGCCAAAAATGCAGTACATTACCATGCCTAACACGGTGCAGGAGAACTATTGGCATTCTAAACAATTTCTAGTTGTTTCAGAATGGATAACTGTAGGTTCTGCATGGTTTTCAAGGGAATCTTAAGTCATTCTTCCTGAAAAATAGTGGCAAGTCCAGGTAACAGTTATGGAAGGGGATAGCGATTGTACACCCTGCTCTCCAAAGTTGACCACAAAGGCTAAATAGTATGTCCGGTGAGTGGTGCCCAAGGGAGATGTGACAATTTATCCTCATGCATACAAAGCCAGTCCTGGATGATGCAAGCTCTGTGAACAGGCCACCTGTCATCTTGGAATACAGTACCATCATTGGAGAACAAGTGTTGTAAAATGGGACGGACCTGGTCAGTCAAACTGATCACATAATCCTTGGCAGTAATGCGACCTTGCAGAGTAACTGTTGGACTCATGGAATACCACAATACGGCTGTCCAAGTCATCACTGACCTCCCACCATGTTTCACTTCTGTGATGTACTGTTGGCCAGAAGTTGGAAACAGTGTGAAACAAGACTCTTCCAACCAAATGACTTCCTTCCATTGCTGCATAACCCAGATTTTGTGGCTTCGAAACCATGTTTTCCTGTTATGGGCATTTGCATCACTGATGAAGGGTTCTGGAATTCCAGCTCACCCTGCAGTTCCATGCTTAGGAAGTTTCCTTCATGTTGTTTTGGTGCAGACAGAGTTCGTGAGTGCAACATGCAGTTCTGCAGTGACTTCTGCGGCTTTGTTCTCTTCCTTTTCTCCACAACCCTCTTGAAGGCTGTTCATCACTATCACTCAGTACACACTTTCATATATGGTGTGACTTAGCGGTTGATGTTTTGCAGCTTTCCCTGTATGTGGTATAAATCTTTGATACTGTGGCTCTTGAAGCACCAAAAACTTTGGGTCCCTTGGTCATGGAAGCATCCACTGTATGAGCACCAACAAGTTTCCCACATTTGAATTCACTTAGCTTGAACCAAATGTACTCACAACTACACAAAACAGTGTTCTGACCACAACTTAGACTTGCAATGTGTTGAAGACATTTACAGGTGCCGGTTGTAGTCGTATATAGCAGCGCAGGTTTCAAGTGTGGCCGGTATCTCCTTTTATGTTCAGGTATGCATTTCACATCATAGTTCAGTGTTTTTTGTTCAGTCCCTATACAACAGTTGGCACTTTTTGGTGGCTTCTCATTACCATTGAGGAGCAAATTTAATAGCAGAACCCTAATTACTGATGGTAAACATCACCTGAAGAAAAGCTAGCACTTTCTCTTTGGTTGGCAACTGGAGACACTTACAGTAGTGCCTGTTTCACATTTCGATAAGCTACTGTATTTCAGGTAGTTTCTGATGTGTGCAGTGATATATGCAAACCATATTGAGGGTTTTATTGAATTTTGTATAGGGAAGATAATATCGATAAAATATGATTAATGAAATCTGAAATATACATACAAACTGTCGCATAGGCTACGTAATAAAATCTGCTGTGTAGTTTGTTAGAGAGCAGATACTGTGATTTCAGGAAAATCATTTATCTTTATCATAAAAAATTGCTAACATAAGTGATACACCGACCATATAATTATAGCTACCACAAATATTTTTAGTTTTAATCAGCATAATAGATACGTATTCACACTTCTTTACTTTCAAAGAAATTTTTTATGCTCTCTCTCCTTTTTAAGAAAATAAAAATACAAGGCGTGTGCTTATTCACTCTGCTTGTGTCTGATGCAAGCATGTAATGAATTTATCACCTTTCTCGAATTCCCAGATGGACCTTTGAGTGCTTTGGTAATTTTCTTCCACTCATATTTCCTTTCATTCAGAATTTTGCAGAAGCACCTATATTATCTGTAGTTTTCTGTTAGTGACATTATGTCCTCTTCAGATGGCTCCATCACTCATGTTGCTCATTTCAATAAGAGAAACAGAGATAGGACAGCAGATCATTGCTTTCTGTATTACCGGCACCAAAGTGGAGAGAACACGAACTTCCTTTGATGCCCCAGTAAAATGCTGGCAACCAACAGAACATGAGTGTGCACCAGCAAATGCTCACACTCACCTACCATTTATAACAGAGAGAATTCTTTTTCTGATGACCATTCACTTGTGTTTAGTCTGGTGTAACCTGCCTTTAGTGAAGTGCAGTTGCAGAAAGAACAGGATGTCTGTTCAGATGAATACAACATATATAAATATAAAATCAAATAGGGATAATGCAGGAATAAATTTACCAATGAACAAGAAAATATAAATGCTTATGAACTACTATGAAGAGCATAATGAAGAGATAACAGCTAAGATAAGCCCAAAGCCTTAGCACCACAGCAGTAAAGGTATAAGTGTCTACTAGTTCTCTTGATAACAGAGAGGTTGAAAAGAATGTTTGGCATGTTAAGATTGACAAAAACTTAATTTGGATGTGTTACTGGAATTTGGTAGTGGGAAAAGAAAGAAGAAAAAGTAGGTGAAGAACATAATCTTGAGGAAACTAATGAAAGAGAAGGTTACTGATAGAAACTTATCTGGAGCACAGTTTAATCATTGCAAACATTTGGTTTCAGAATTTTGAAGGAAGAATGTATACACGGAAGAAACCTGGAGAGATCACAATGTTTCAGATAGATTACATAATTGCAAGACAGAGATTTTAAAACTACAAAACATTTCTAGGAGGAGATGTGGATATTGACCATACTTTGTTGGTTCTAAAATACAGAGTGAAGTTGAAGAAATTGCAAAAAGGAGCTAAATGAAAAAAGATTTGGAGAAGTTGAAACAACCAGAGACTATTGAGAGTTTCAAAGGGAGCATTAGGCAGTGATCTTCTGATATACGAAGTGAAAACATTCAAAGAAGAATGAATAGCTGTGGGTGATGAAACATTGAAGACAACAGAGGAATAACTAAGCAAAAAGACAAGCAGAAATCCTTGGGTGATATTAAATTAATTGATGAAAGGAGAAAGTATAAAAACACAGCAACTGAAGCTAGCAAATATAAAAGAATAAAAATAAACCCCACTAAAAGAATAAACTGAACTGAAAAGAATGGCAAAGCAGGGTTGACCAGAAGAGAAATACAAAACTGTGGATCTGTAGGGAGCTTGGTATAGGAAAAATTAAAGAAACTTTTAAAGAAGAGAGAATTTTGGATGGCACGCTATTACTAAGCAAAGAAGGGAAGGCCAAAAGATGGAAGCAATGTATAAAGAAAATAAACTTGATAACAACATTATGGGAAGAGGAAGCAGATGAAGATGCACTGTGTGATACATTATTGTGGAATGAATTTAGTGAAATGCTGAAAGATGTGTAAAGGCTTGTGGAATAGATGTAATTTCTTCAGGATTATTGAGGTCCTTAGGAGAACCAACATTACAAAACTGTTTCACCTGATATTCAGGATATGAGAGACAGATGAAATCTCAAACATCAAGAACAAAGTGAGAATCCGAATACAAAAAACCCAGGAACAGACAGGTGTGTTTCCAAATTGTCAGTTGAATAAGGAGTAGTTGCAAAATACTATCAAAATAATCTACAGAAGAATACAATGAATCGTAGCAGTTTACATAGGAGGATGGGGGAGATGAGGTTGGGCTGTGGAGGAATGTAGAAACACCAGAGACAACACCAACTATACAAACTATATTAGAATATGACAATGAAAACAATCAATTTTTCACAAAATAATTTAATTGAATAGATAAAAAATCTACTCACCAAGTGGTGGCAGAGCACACACATAAAAGGAGGTTGTAATTGGGCTAGCTTTTGGAGCCAGTGGCTCCTTCTTAAGGCAGAAGGATTAAAGGAGAAGGAAGAGGGGTGAAGGGAAAGGACTGGAGAGGTCTAGGAAGAGGGGTAGATTTCGGAAAAGTCACCTAGAACCTCAGGGTGGGGGAGACTTAACATGTGGGATGAGAAGGAAAGACTGATTGTTGGGGACTGCATCAGACAAGATTTGAAAACCTGAGAACTTAAAGGTGGAAGACAGATTAATATGCAAGACAGAAATTACTGCTTAATCATCACGCATGAGTTAATAAGAATGAAAAGCTAAGAGCATCATTGTATGTAACAGAGGTGGGAGGGGGGCAGTGGAAAATAGGCAGGTAAGACAGTGAAAGGTGCAGGAAACTAAAACAGAGTGAAGAAAAGAGTAGTTACTGTGAAAAAAATGTTGGGGCAGAAGAAATTAATGTAAATGGGTGGGTGACAAGAACCAAGGACATGATGTAGCGCTAGTTCCCACCTGCGGATTCCTGAGAAACTGGTGTCTTGGGGGAAGAATCCAGATGGTGCACATGGTGAAACAGGTGCTGAGGTCACGAATGCCATGTTGGAGAGCATGCTCTGCAACAGGATATTGCATGTTGCCAGTATCCACCCTCTGTCTATGCTCATTCATCGTAACTGATAATTTGATGGTAGTCATGCTGATGTAAAAGACTGAATAGTGTTTACATAACAGCTGGTATACGACATGTCATTTCACAGGTGGATCTCCCTTTGATAGTATATGTTTTACCAGTTACAGGGCTGCTATAAGTGATGGTAGGAGGTTGCATAGGGCAAGTCTTACAATGCGGATGGTCACAGGGCTAGGAGCCATAGGGTAGGGAGACAGGTTCAGAAGGAGCATAGAGCCTGGCAAGGATATTTCGGAGATGGGAGGGTGACAAAAAGCCGTCGGCGTTGTCGTGGTTACCGTGAGACACCGTTATACCAAGAGGAAAGGCGCGTCGATCTTAGAGCATGAGTTATGATGACCTTAAGCCATAGACAACACACAACGGTCACAGTAGCACCTGATTCCAGAATAGCTGCAGTAGTTAAGATCTACGAACTATCCCCTGTTGACCAGGTCCCCAAAACTTAACTCGTAACGAGTTCCCTTCAAAGCAAATTGTCATACGATCGTCTATAAAGGCTCCGTACAACGAGAGTACATGTTACGGTTTATGGAATAATAACAGATACGACCAAACTGTCTTGTCTCTTCTGCTTTATTTAACATAACTTCGTTCACAGTTTCATTTCGCATTCACCACTCATTCACTGAAACCCTTTGATGAACAGTTTTGGTTGCATAACACCAACAGTCAATGATAATGATACAGCTTTTCTCCTTTTTATAAATTGAAGCCCACTCTCCGTGATATAATTAAAAAAAACCGGTCTCAATACCGCGTGCCTCATGAGACGCGAATAGACTTATCCTGGAATTGACCGCCCTGTAGGTGTACTCAATTTAATGACCACACTTCACTGTCCGCTATTTCGCGTAACTGAATGTCCATTTGTTGGTCTGATTATACACTGTAGCTATTTAAAATTCTCCCCTATATTTTTCACAACGCACAATTAGCACTTCGTTACTGGTTTTCTTTTTTTTCTTCTAAGAGTAAACGGAAAAAAAAAAGACGCCGTATCATCGGCTTAGTCGATATAAAGCAAAACACGTTAATATGCCCAATTTTACCTCTTCTTATAGGATCGGCTACCTTAATCATTAATTTATTACATATTATTTCCAATAACGCTAAACAGGTATCGTCGTTATATTTTAATTGTATTCAAAAGCATGTTACTACTATTATGACCGACCAAATCATAACAAATTGCGCGGCGTGCGTTTTTAACGATAACTTTACGCTATTCAAGTTCCGTTACAGCTGTCTTGACTCGTAATGTTACAGGGAGACAGGTTCAGAAGGAGCATAGAGCCTGGCAAGGATATTTCGGAGATGGGAGGGTGACAAAAAGCTATTCCAGGTGTGATGGGCAAAATTTCAAACAGAATGGATCTCATTTCAGGGCATGATTTTAGGAAGTCATGGCCCTGTTGAAGTAGCTGATTAATACATTCCAGACCAGGTGGCCCACGAAACCTGCTTTTGAACTAGGCTGGTGGGGTAATTATGTGCAGTGAAGGCTGAGGTGAGAATGGTGGTATATTGCTGTAAAGAGTCTGCATCCAAACAAATATGTTTGCCTCAGATGCCATGGTTGTATGGGAGGGAATGTTCAACATGGGAAGGATGGCAACTGTCAAAATGTGTACTGCTATTTGTTGGTAGGTTTAATGTGGATGGAAGTGTGTAGCTGGTGTTCAGTGAGGACAAGATCAACATCAAGGAAAGTGGCGTGGGATTCAGAATAGGACCATGTGTAATTTAATTGTGAGAAGGTATTCAGAGATTCCAGGAATTTTAACAGTTCAGCCTCACCATGAGTGAGAAGGTAGAATGAGAAAATGTAATCCCACATTTCTTGTATTAATAGCTTTAGAAAGTTTTTTACAGTTGACTTGAATGCATTATTTGAAATTCTAAATTTATCAGGGGAAAAATACGGGAAGTGAAAGATTGATTAACTTCAACTTGTACAGAAAACAAACTGCAGTTTTAGTCATAGGACATGAAAGGGACTTTATAATTGAGCCTATCCTCAATGTTATTTTACTTGTACATGGAGCAAATAGTGAAGGAAACCAAGGGTAAGCTACTGAAAGGAATTGCAGTTTTCAGAGAAGAAAAAATTCTGTGGTGTTCTGATGGCATAGAAATTCTTACACCAAGGGACTTACGAGATCAGTTGAACAGCACGCTAATGTCTTGCAAATAAGTTATAAGATGACATCAACGAAAGCAAAAGAAGGGGAACAGAATGGATTTGAATTAATTTTGGCGATGTGTGGGGAATGCTTCTAAAAGTAATACATGGGTTTGCTGTTTGAACTGCAATATAATTGATAATGACTTAAAGCAGAGAAGATATAAAACACAGACTGGGAATAGCAAGAAAATTTCTGTTGAAAAAGAAAAAAAAAAAAAAGTAACATCAAATATAAATTTAATTTTGAGGGAGTCATCTTTGGAGGACTATCTGTAGTGCAGCATTCTGCGGAAGAGAACTGTGGACAACACACAGTATTGCAAAGAAGGTAATGGAGCTTTTCCAGGTATATGTTACAGTAGAGTGCTGAATTTTAGATGCATTCATTAGATAACTAAAGCAGAGATGCTCCATTGAACTGTGGAGAAACGAACTTTATGAATCAACTACATGAAAATAAGGGATGAGTTATTAAGACACTTGCCATGGCATCAAGGAACAGTTAATTTGGTAATGGAGGAATCTGTGAAAGATAAAAAGTATATAAGAAAACCAAAGCTTGAATTCAGTAAGCTGCTTCAGTGAATGTTGGAAGAAGTATTTATGCAATGATAAAGAGACTTGTACAGTTTGGACTAACATGGATAGTTGCATCAAACCTGCTGTCAGACTGAAGACAACATAAACTACAAAGCAACCACAGGTAATTCAATAAAGGAAATGTGAATTCTGTGACTGGGAGCTAAACAGTATTGACTACTTTTGTTAAGAAAGGATATGCATATGGCACAGAAAACACGATATCCCCTATCATATTAGAAATTATACTTTGCAAGCAGACAGTGTGTTCTCTTCTGTACGTACTCATTCTCAGTGTGTAGTCATTACATTTACTTTGTGTTTAATGTAACACACTATTTTCATTTGACATCATTGAAAGATTAAATAGTTGATTACATGCTGGTTTTATGATAGTTATGCATTCACGTGTTATAGGTTCGGTAATAAAAAATGCCAAACAATATTAGTACCTGGGATAATAGCAATTTGTGGGGTTTCTCTGTAATTGGCGTAATATTCTGGGAATGTAACCTGACAATGTAATAATTAAAAAAAAGTCTTAGTGGAATTTGAGATCCACAGTGCATCAAGGAACACATGTGCAATGTAAAAATCTTTTAATAAAGCAAATTGTAATATGCATGAGAGGAAGTCACTGTTCACTGCAGGAAAGGAGTACAGAAGAAGAGATAAACTCAGAAAATAATACAAGAGGAAGACACAATACAAAGTGGGAGGAGAAGAGAAAAAAGAGATATATGATTGAGATAGAACAAGAGGGAGGGGGGGGGGAGAAGAGAGGGATGGAGGGGGGGGGAGAGAGAGAGAGAGAGAGAGAGAGAGAATTATTTTGTACAAATATCAAGCCCAAATGGAACATCTGGTCTGTATTGTTTAGGCTTAGGTCCCCATTTCCACCACTGAAACGTAGGCAATTGTGTGCGCTTGAATCAAATTTGACAGATGCTGCTTTAGTACCTAATAATATCTCCTAATAAGAACAATATGATGGGTTCATCAACTAGGAAGCCTTCAGTCCAGAACCCGACAGAAATCATTGCAAGTTTCTGCATGATTTTAATAATGGAGTGTTCTTGCTAAAAACTGAAATGTACAGTTTTTTCACTTTTTTACAATATCATAAAAAGGCCTTGCAAATGCTATCATTCATCATTAGTTTCTAATATTGGTTTTCGAACTTGTTTTAGACTGTTGCAAAACAAACGGAGGTAATACAAAAACTTCAGTCTGAAAGAGACAGGTATTGCCTAAAAAATGAAGCTCTGCAAGAAAAACTTTCTGATTTACAGAATCAGCTTGAAGTAAGTTATTCTTTTATTGATACATAAGTATTACATTTTATTAATGTATACAGGTGGCTTTATTTTCTTTATTGGTGTTATTTAATACATTTTATGCACATTTTACTTTCACTTTCCTTCCATATCTTAAAAAGGGCTTGCAAATGCTATATATCTTCTTATTCAATGTGTTATCTTCTAACACTGGCTTTCAAACTTGTTTTAGACTGTTGTAAAACAAAAGGAGTTAATACAAAAACTTCAGTCTGAAAGAGACAGATACTGCCTAAAAAATGAAGCTCTGCAAGAAAAACTTTCTGATTTGCAGAATCAGCTTGAAGTAAGTTAATTCTATTATTTATACATATTGCATTGTATTTTATTAGTGTATACAGGTGGATTTATTTTCTTCATACACATTTTTCAGGATAAATGTATGGAAAACGGTGTTCTTGAGCAACTTCAGACAGAAAAAGATTACTATAAGAGAGAATATGAGAAACTGAGGGAAAAACAAAGTAATGCTGATGCTGAAACTGCAAGTGTAAGTTTTGACCAAAATATTTGATTTTCTTAATTTTCTTGTTTGCCTACATTTATATTTCTTCTTGTGAAAGTGTGATAGTTTATGGTAGTAATTTTTCTACTGTTAAATTGAAAGTTATAGATAGAAGCAGGTAACCAGAGTTCACATTTAATAACTCCTGGAAGGCTTTTGTACATTCTGATACTATAATTTAATAAATGAGATGTAAATATACAGCATTCTTTTAGGTAAGTATGATGCGATTTTCATATTAGATACACTGTTTATTTTGCAAAACCTCAGTTTTGGTGAAAAAATGTTATTTGCATATTGAGATGCCTATGAGGGCTACAGAAAATACCAACTGGTTTTATTTCATCATTCTATACAGGCAGATGTACTATGGAAATACCCAGTCATAATTCACCATTTCAGTCACAGCTGCAAGAAAACATCAGTGACTGCAATCAGGTTCAACTGCCAGAGATAATCTTCAGAAGTATAAACATAAAATGAAAAGCTTCCATCTCTCATGTAAAAAGAAAAACTTGGTCAGCAGTACACTGCAAGCAACATCCAGTGCCAAACTTGATATCAGTGGTTGAAGTTGACAGTCCACATACTTGTTTTTGAGGAAGTGTTGATGTAAGCTTTGTCTTTATCAACTTGAGTTTTTCAAAACTCATTTCACCTCTAGCTACTGATATAGTTAGGAGTACTTATAAACTTATAAAAGTATTGGGAAATACGTCATTGCTTGTTGTAATATAAGATAATGAGCTTTGTGGAGAACTTTCAGCAGGAAGAATGGACACAAAGATCAAAACTTCATAGCTTAGTTCCTTCTCAGTTATGTCACATTCATGACTCTCTTAACACATTCTCAAGGACTACGCATGCAGCTTTGTTTTCCACCATCAAACATTTGCAGATGATCAGTATCATATAGAAACATAAGCTCTTACTATCACTGTCTATAAGCTCAACCCCCCAGGGGGTCCACAACTCTTTTGTGGATACGTGCGTGGCGAGCACGGGGCCCCGAGCCATTGCAGCCTTCTTTCTCTCCCGGGCTGCATTTCCTTTCCCTTCCCCTCCTTTCCCCTCCATACCCCTTTCCCCTCGCCCTCTCCTCTCCCTCTATTGGTGTCCTTGCTTATGTTGGCCCCCGCTATCCTCCTGGTTCTGTTGGGTTTACACTCCGGCTTTGTTGCGTAATCATCTCCTCCTTTTGGCATTTCTTGGTCCCCCTCTGGGGTTTGACCTCCATTCCAAAATTTCTCTTCCGTAGTGTGAGCCATTTGGGGAAGAGCACCTTACCTAGTGTCTCCGACGTGTGCCCTCCTAGTACATTCCACCTTTTCTTTTACGTCGTTGTCTGATGCTAGGGTGCATAGCCAGCACGGTAGCCAGCCCGTGTGGTGGGGTCGCTATGTACCCTTTTGGTTGAGCCCCCTGAACACACAGGGATCACACTTCTGATACCTGAGCTGTGACCTCCTCATGCATGCCTTGGAGTGGTTGCTCGTCATCCTGGAGCATCGGAACTCCCGGCAATGGCCGCCGTGCCAGACGGCCCTTGCTGTGGCTGGGTGGCGCCCGTGAGGAGAGCCCCTGATCGGAGTGGGTGGTATCAGGGCGGACGCTATGCAGATGAAACGCATAAGGGTCCAAAACTCTGGCTGCTCTTCTGCGGCCGTCTCTCTGCGTGGTACTGATTCCTCAAGTGCTGCTTCTCTTGCCCCTTCGGCCTTCCCTTCCGTGGCTACCCCCTGGGAGGAGGGTCAGGCCCGTCGTCTAGGGGCAAAACCTTTCCCCCGTTATCTAGTTTGCACCAGGACTGATGGAGATACTTTCACCAGTGTCAAACCTTTATTCTTTGTGGAACACATTGAAGACAAGTTCGGCGAAGTGGACTCCTTGAGCAAGATGCGGTCTGGTTCGTTGCTGATAAAAACTGCTTCGGCTGCCCAATCTGCGGCCCTTCGTGCCTGTACCCATCTTGGCACAATTCCCGTGTCCATTACCCCTCACCAGTCTCTAAATATGGTACAAGGTGTGATTTTTCACAGAGACCTCATCCTTCAAACTGATGAGGAACTTCGGGAAAATCTCGGACGGCGGAGTGTTCACTTTGTTCGGCGTGTTCAGAAGGGTCCTAAAGATAATCGTATTGATACTGGTGCCTTTATCCTGGCCTTTGAAGGGGATACCCTTCCTGAGAAAGTTAAGATTATGGTCTATCGCTGTGATGTGAAGCCGTACATCCCACCTCCTATGCGGTGTTTTAAGTGCTTGCGTTTTGGCCACATGTCTTCTCGCTGTTCCCAGGACCCTCTCTGTGGTGACTGTGGACGTCCACTCCATGAGGGGAGTCCCTGTGTTCCCCCTCCTGTATGTGTAAATTGTCATGGTAGTCATTCTCCACGTTCCGCAGATTGCCCAGTCTATAAGAAAGAAAAAAAGATACAGGAGTATAAGTCCCTAGATCGTTTAAGCTACACAGAGGCCCGTAAGAAATATGCACGATTGCACCCTGTGTCCATGACATCTAGTTACGCCTTGGTTACATCTTCATCCCTTCCTCCCCCTTCCTTACCCCCATCCCGGACCCCTCTCCTTCCCCCCTCCCCTGCGGCTCCCACACCTTCTCCTCTGGGCGCTGCTCCCCCTCCCCAGCCGGAGAAGTGTCCCACTCCTTCGGCGTCTGCCGGTCAAGGGCGCCTCTCCCGGGATGCCCCTTCCCGGCACCTTCCAGGTCAAAGGTCTGCTGCAGCGCGGCGACCGCGAGAGCCGCGGTCTATCGGCCCCCAGGTCGCCCGGTCTCTTTCTGTTCCTGATCTTGCTGCAGCTGGCTCCATTATGCCACACAGCCCTCCTCGTTCTCAGCCTGAAAAGAAGAAGAAACATAAGTCCCGGGACAAAGAGCCTCTGGTGTCACCGGAGGTCCCTTCCCCGACTTCACAACCGGATTCTGACCTGTCGTTTATGGATGTTGCCCCCTCCTTGTCGGTGACGGGTGGGGACCCGGCGGTATGACTGGATTTAGCGTGTTCAGCCCTCATTTAAACCATCGTTCTGTGGTTCTCCAATGGAATTGTAATGGCTACTATCGTCACCTTCCGGAATTGAAATCCCTTCTTTTGTCCTACTCAGCAGCTTGTGTGGTTCTCCAGGAATCTCATTTTACTGATGCTCAATCACCGACCCTCCATGGGTTCCGTGTTTTCTGTCGAAATCGGGTCGGACCCTTGCGGGCTTCTGGTGGCGTTTGTACGTTAGTCCGTACAGACATTGCTAGCACATGGATTCCTCTCCAAACTACATTGGAAGCGGTTGCTGTTAGGGTCCACTTAGACTCTGCAGTCACAGTATGCAATCTTTATCTCCCTCCTGACAGGACTCTTACACCTGCTGCCTTAACCACCCTTCTTCAGCAACTTCCTCCTCCCTTCCTCCTCCTTGGGGATTTTAATGCTCATCATCCTTTGTGGGGCAGTGCCTTTCCATCTAGACGAGGTCTTCTTATAGACCAATTTATTGCAGACCACGACCTGTGCCTTCTTAATGATGGCTCCCCTACTCATTTCAGTGCTGGTCATGGTACCTTTTCTGCCATTGATCTTTCTCTTTCTTCTCCCTCTCTCCTCCCTTCATTACACTGGTCGCCACATGACGACCTTTGTGATAGTGACCATTTCCCGTTGATTATCACGCTCCCTTCCCGCTCCCCGATGGACAGGTTACCTCGTTGGTCTTTCCGCCGCGCCGATTGGCCTCTATATACTGCACAGGTCAAGTTTTCTCCCTCTTTGTCGGGTTGTATTGATGACGTCCTACGTGACGTGTCTGACGCGATTGTTCGCGCTGCTAACCTTGTTGTCCCGCGCTCATCTGGACAATTTCGTCGTCGGCAAGTCCCGTGGTGGAGTACGGCCATTGCCATTGCCATCCGTGATCGCCGTCGAGCTTTGCAACACTTTAAGGGGCACCCATCTGTAGCCAGCCTTTCTACCTTTAAGCGCCTTCGCGCTAAAGCCCGTTATTTAATCAAACAGAGCAAGCGGATATGTTGGGAACGATTCGTTTCTTCCCTTGGTTCCACTGTCCCTCTGTCACGGGTATGGGCTACACTTCGCTCTCTCCAAGGTTGCCATCGGCAGTCCACCCTCCCAGGCCTTCACCTCCCGGATGGCATTTGTACGGACCCATTAGTTCTCGCAGAACATCTTGCGACCCATTTTGCAGAGGCATCAGCGTCGGCCTCCTATCCAGCTGCTTTCCTTCATCAAAAACAGCGGGCTGAAGCTGTCACCTTATGTTTCACCACTTGTGAGTCAGAATCTTACAACGAACCTTTCACTGAATGGGAATTTCTTTCTGCTCTATCTTCTTCTCACGATACGGCCCCTGGCCCAGATTCCATTCATAACCAGCTGCTTCAACATCTCAGTGCTCCACAACGGCACCATCTTCTTCGGGTGTTTAACCGTATCTGGCTCCAGGGTGACTTCCCTTCTCAGTGGAGGGATAGCATTGTGGTTCCTGTCCTTAAGCCTGGTAAGAACCCCCTATCTGTTGACAGCTATCGGCCAATTAGTTTGACCAATGTTGGTTGTAAGTTACTTGAACGGCTGGTAGCCCGTCGGCTCACTTGGGTCCTCGAATCTCGGGTTCTATTGTCCCCTTACCAGTGTGGCTTTCGAGAGGGACGATCTCCAATCGATCATTTATTTCGCTTGGAATCCGCAGTTCGGCAGGCTTTTTCCCAGCGCCGCCATTTGGTTGCAGTGTTTTTTGACCTTCGCAAGGCCTATGACACGGCCTGGCGCCATCACATCTTACTAACCCTTCATCAGTGGGGTCTTCGGGGCCCACTCCCGATTTTTATCCGCCAGTTCTTGATCCATCGGTCATTCAGAGTTCGAGTTGGTACTGCTTTTAGTTCTCCACGGACCCAGGAGACGGGCATCCCACAGGGTTCTGTCTTGAGTGTCCTTCTTTTCCTCATTGCTATCGATGGACTTGTGGCCTCTGTCGGTCCCTTGGTCACCCCTGCCCTGTATGTGGATGACTTCTGCATTTGGGTTAGTTCCTCCTCGATGCCGTCTGCAGAACGGCAGCTCCAGGTGGCTATACGGCGTGCCTCTGCATGGACCCTCTCACACGGGTTTCAATTCTCTCCTTTAAAATCGCGGGTGGTCCACTTCTGTCGCCATACTACGGTCCACCCTGATCCAGAGCTCTATCTCGCTGCACAAAGATTGCCTGTGGTTCCACAGTTTCGTTTCCTAGGTCTTCTTTTCAACAACAAGCTCACTTGGCTGCCCCATATCAGACTCCTGAAGGTAGGATGTTTCCGTAAACTCAATGTCCTTCGCTTCCTTGCCCACTCCTCTTGGGGTGCGGACCGTTCCCTCCTCCTCCGTCTTTATCGTGCTCTAGTTCTGTCACGTTTGGACTATGGTTGTCAAGTTTATGGTTCAGCTGCTCCTTCCACGCTGCACGTGCTGGATCCGGTCCACCATCGTGGTATCCGTTTGGCCACCGGTGCCTTCCCTACTAGCCCTGTTGATAGTCTCCTGGTTGAAGCTGGGATCCCCCCCCTTTCTGTTCGGCGGTCCCAGCTTCTGGTGTCTTATGCCCTTACTATCCGTTCTTCTCCCGCTCATCCTTCCTATTCTATCCTATTCCCAGACCATGGACGTCGCCCGCCTGACTCCCGCCCTCGGGCGGGTTTACCGGTTGGACTGCGCCTTGCGTCTCTTAACCGTGATTTTCGGCTTCCTTCTTTGTCCTGTCTTCCTCGCTCCCTCCCCTCCACCCCTCCTTGGTTAGTTCCTCGGCCTCGAATTCGGATGGATCTCCGCCGCGGTCCGAAAGATTCCATCCCCCCGGTGGTGTTCCGTTCCTTTTTCCGCCAAATTTTATGGGAGTTTCGGGATGCTGTTGTTTTTTACACTGATGGCTCTAAATCTGCTGATCATGTTGGGTATGCCTTCACGTCCTTTGTTGGAACGGAAAATCATCTACTGCCACCCTCATGTGGGGTGTTTACTGCGGAATTGATGGCAATTTCCCGGGCCCTTACCTTTATTAAACAATCCCAACAAAACCGCGTTTTGATATGTACGGACTCGATGAGTGGCCTTCTTGCTATTGACCGGTGTTTTTCGCGCCATCCCTTGGTCTCTGCCATCCATGACCATCTCGCTGATCTTCACCGTGCTGCTTGTTCCATTGACTTCCTATGGGTCCCGGGCCATGTGGGTATCCCGGGTAATGAGCTCGCTGATCGTTTGGCTGGGGGAGCAGTTACTTACCCCCCGTTTTCTGTAACCCCTCCTGCAGCGGATTTACGGCTTCACATCAAATCCCACTTTGCACAGTCATGGGCCAATTCTTGGGAGGCTACTCCACTGTCTAATAAACTTCGTGCCATTAAGGTGCATCCAGGCCCATGGCGTTCTTCCTTTCGCCTCTCCCGCAAGGACTCGACCACACTGTGTCGTCTCCGCATTGGCCATACCAGGCTGACCCATGGTTTCCTTTTGCGTGATGAGCCACCCCCGCTATGTGGTTGTGGAGCCTTCCAGTCAGTGGCCCACATTTTGGTTGAATGCCCCCTTCTTTTGGCTCTGCGTGCTAAGTACAGACTCCCCCACACTTTACCTTTGATGTTGGCTGACGATTCCCGGATGGTCTCTCTGGTTCTAGGTTTCCTCCGGGAGAGTGGTTTTTATTCTCAGTTTTAAAGTTTTTAATCTCCCTCTGGTGTTGGGGCAGGGCGGTGAGTGTTTGGGTGTCTCCCACTGTAGGCAGTGTTCAGAGATTCCCGATTCACCTCCCTAATCGGAATCCTCTTTTCTTTCCCTTTTACTCTGTTTTTACCTCTTCTTTTTAAGGCTTGGTTAGTTTTTCTATTCCCATACGTACTTTCTGCATTATAGCAGTTGTACCTTTTAAGTCACAGGTGGTCTTGCCTATGCTGCTTCAGCATAGTGTTGGGTTCGTTCTCTTCCCGACTTCCCTCATTTTGTTTTTTACCAATGACATGACTGCCTTTTCACGTTTTTTCCCTTCTTCCGTTTTATTGTTCTGACTTTACTGAGTTGTCCCATTAGCTGAATGGCGCATATTTGAAACAAGGGACTGATGACCTTGCTGTTTGGTCCCTTAAACTTCAACCAACCAACCAACCTATAAGCTCAAATCGAGCAGGATTTGTACCTTACCCACTAAGGTCTCCTGACAGTTCTCTGTATTTTACTGTCTGGGGTGAGTGAAGTGAAGTGATACATTTGAAAGGCTGGAGCAGTAAACTGACTGGTCATGTCAAGATGTAGATATGATTGAGGGTTGTTGGAAAGAATTCATAATTCACAGCAGAGATGAATATCGTATTGCATCTAAACGTGAGAGTGACAGGTGAAGCACTTGCTTCGACAGGTACATGTACACAGTAAATCCTAACACATAACATTCTGAAGCAATATTGTATTTCTTGTTAGTAGGCCATGAATGAAATTCTGTTCCAGTTATATGTACACTTAATCGTAAAGTTAAATTTGTATAAACTAGAAAATTACTTCATATTGAAGTTAGTTGTGGCTCATAACCACACGAACAACTTATTTGATTTGGAATAATTTTACCCTTCGTAAGGTGTAGGCTTTCACGGCCAGTGTCATCATTAGTTAAAACTTCCAGGCTGAGAGACCGTGGTCGATCTGTAAAACTACTTCTTCCTGACGTATCATTGCCTACTGCGGACAACGTCTTCTGAGTTGAGGTAACGACTGGTTGCCAGGCCTTGGAGGTCCCTTTTATATTTAGTGCATAGGGAGCACCACCATATGTCACATGGGGCCAACAGTAAGTCTCTCTTACTAACGTCATTATTCTAGATTGAAGGTAATCTGTTGTCACATCGTTGATGCAAAGTTGACCACCATATCTTGTCTAAATTTAACATTCCTCATTTCTATTAAAATTTTTGTGATGTTTCCGAATCTTTATAGCTTTTCTATAAAGAGAGCAATGGACAACAAAATTTTTGGATGTATCAGTAATTAAATTGGCAGATGGGAGTCTAGGGCATAAAGTGTATAGCAAAGATACACACACTGCCCATTACCTGCATAAGAATTTGAACTGTCATCCCAGGCAGAAGAGAGTGTCATTAAAACATTGGTGGACAGAGCTAATAAGATCTGTGAGCCAGTTTATTTGCAAGATGAACTAAATCATTTGTGAATGGCTTTTAAGGGAAATGGATATGCTGACAATGAGACATATCAAGCACTTCATCCCAGAAGAAAAGTGTCTGATGGCATTAAGCAACAACTACTGTCAACTGGAAAAGTTTTTCTTCCATTTATTCACAATATTATGGACCATATTGGGAAACTTATGGCCAAGTTTCAAGTTGAAACAATCTTTAGACCCACCAAGAAAGTTAGTGAGTGTTTAAGATTGGTGAAAGACACACGACACCCCTTAGGAACTCCTGGGGTGTATAAAGTTTCGTGTAGCTGTGGGAAGGTTTATATTGGAAGAATGAAAAGAAGTGTCAATACCTGCTTAACAGAACACGAAAGGAACTGTTGACTAGGACATAGGGACAAATCAGTTGTAGTGGAACATCTTTTTAAAGACAGTGATCATGAAATAAAATTTAGTGAGACGAGCATGCTAGCCAGGACATTGCATTATTATGCATGTATGTATAGGGGAGCTATAGAGATTTAGAAACACCACAATAATTTTAATAGAAAGGAGGAAGGCTTAGAGTTAGACAAGAAATGGCAGCTGACTTTGCACCGACGGTGTGACAATCAATTACCTTCAGTCGAGAAAAATGACATTAATCAAAGATAAACTTACAGTCAGCACCACGTGATGTATGGTGGTGCCCTGTATGCGATCTATATAAACGGGATCTCCATGGCCTGGCAGCCAGTTGTTGACTCACCCCAGATGATGTTGGTCACAGTTTGCAACAAAATGTCAGGAAGTAGTAGTTTTACAGATCGAACACAGCCTCTCAGTCCAGAAGTTTTGATTAATGGATTTTACTTCTATTATTGTATATTTTGCCCTTGTTAGTTTTCATTTCTAATTATGACAGACCTTGTAGACAAATTTCCTTTCAGGTTTATGTTCCAAATGACCACTTGCATTGCTTCTGCCTTAAATCAGCCCTGCATAATCTATATGTATACTAGAGCAGGCTCACAAGTGTCCCACTCCTTTCCTATGCCTCCTTCCCAGTTGTTGACCTCCCTTTCCCCCGCCCGTCACATTCCTCTCTGACCCTCACTCTACACGGCTGCAGTGCTGAGACAGTGTTGAAATGTGTGTTTGTGCTATTTTTGTCAGTCTGTTAGTCCAGATGGAAGACACTGTCTGGAAGCTTAGCAGTGATTTCAGTTTTGTTTATGGGTTTTTCGGCTGCTTAATGCTTCAACTTTATTATGGGTGGTTATTGTAACTCATTCCATTTTAAGAAGTAGCTACAGTCATTTTTGCAAAGCATCACCCAGTTTGTCATATGTTGGGGAGCACAATTAAGTTGAAATTTATGTGCAAACAGACATTTTTGTTGTATGTTTGGATAGACCAATACTCCGCACATAGAGGAGACACTGAGTGACAGGTAGACACATTTAAAAGTGGCCTAAGCTATTACACAAAGTTCTCTATCAAATTTAGAAAAACTTGGGCACATGCATGCACGATGGCCACTACTGTCTCCTGGTGCTGTGGCCTGACTTCATTGAGTAGTGATGCCGACTGTGATGTGAAGTGGGGATACAAAACAGGCATGGAGCAGGGACTGGGAGGGCTGGCAGGGTAGGGGTGGCAGAAGATGCTGTAGCTCTGTTTGTGGGACTGTGCAGGAACGTGGCAGGGGCAGGATGGTGGCTTGCAGGTGCATCAATGGATACTGTGCGGCAGAGGAGGGGGAGGGGGTAGAGGAGAGAAGTAGAGAAGGGGAAAGGAATATGCAGGTATGCTGGAGCCATAGAACACACGTGGGAGACTGGAATAGGAGTAAGGAAGGGTGTAAACAGGTGGAGTACAGGGACTAGGTAAGGTTGATGCTAGGAGGGTTATGGGAATAAACAATGTTGTAGGGAGAGTTCCCAGCTGTGGTATTCAGAAAGGCTTGTGTCGTTGAGAAGAACCTAGAGGGCAAAGGGCTAGAAGCACAGTCCTCAAAGTTGAACAGTCCATGTTGTGCAGTCTGCTCGACAACACGTCTTCTCTTGGCCACAGTTTGACAGAGACTGTTCATGCAGACTGGCAGCTTGTTAGTGATAATGTCCACATAGAATCCATAGGATACATCCTCCCACTACATCTACATCTACATCTACATCCATACTCCACAAGCCACCTGACGGTGTGTGGCGGAGGGTACCTTGAGTACCTCTATCGGTTCTCCCTTCTATTCCAGTCTCGTATTGTTCGTGGAAAGGAGGACTGTCGGTATGCCTCTGTGTGGGCTCTAATCTCTCTGATTTTATCCTCATGGTCTCTTCGCGAGATATACGTAGAAGGGAGCAATATACTGCTTGACTCTTCGGTGAAGGTATGTTCTCGAAACTTTGACAAAAGCCCGCACCGAGCTACTGAGCGTCTCTCCTGCAGAGTCTTCCACTGGAGTTTATCTATCATCCCCGTAACGCTTTCGCGATTACTAAATGATCCTGTAACGAAGCGCGCTGCTCTCCGTTGGATCTTCTCTATATCTTCTATCTACCCTATCTGGTACGGATCCCACACTGCTGAGCAGTATTCAAGCAGTGGGTGAACAAGCGTACTGTAACCTACTTCCTTTGTTTTCGGATTGCATTTCCTTAAGATTCTTCCAATGAATCTCAGTCTGGCATCTGCTTTACCGACGATCAACATTATATGACCATTCCATTTTAAATCACTCCTAATGCGTACTCCCAGATAATTTATGGTATTAACTGCTTCCAGTTGCTGACCTGCTATTTTGTAGCTAAATGATAAAGGATCTATCTTTCTGTGTATTCGCAGCACGTTACACTTGTCTACATTGAGATTCAATTGCCATTCCCTGCACCATGCGTCAATTCGCTGCAGATCCTCCTGCTTTTCAGTACAATTTTCCATTGTTACAACCTCTCGATACACCACAGCATCATCTGCAAAAAGCCTTAGTGAACTTCCGATGTCATCCACAAGGTCATTTATGTATATTGTGAATAGCAACGGTCCTATGACACTCCCCTGCGGCACACCTGAAATCACTCTCGCTTCGGAAGACTTCTCTCCATTGAGAATGACATGCTGCGTCCTGTTATCTAGGAACTCCTCAATCCAATCACACAATTGGTCTGATAGTCCATATGCTCTTACTTTGTTCATTAAACGACTGTGGGGAACTGTATCGAATGCCTTGCGGAAGTCAAGAAACACGGCATCTACCTGTGAACCCGTGTCTATGGCCCTCTGAGTCTCGTGGACGATTAGCGCGAGCTGGGTTTCGCATGACCGTCTTTTTCGAAACCCATGCTGATTCCTACAGAGTAGATTTCTAGTCTCCAGAAAAGTCATTATACTGGAACAAAATACGTGTTCCAAAATTCTACAACTGATCGACGTTAGAGATATAGGTCTATAGTTCTGCACATCTGCTCGACGTCCCTTCTTGAAAACGGGGATGACCTGTGCCCTTTTCCAATCCTTTGGAACGCTACGCTCTTCTAGAGACCTACGGTACACTGCTGCAAGAAGGGGGGCAAGTTCCTTCGCGTATTCTGTGTAAAATTGAACTGGTATCCCATCAGGTCCAGAGGCCTTTCCTCTTTTGAGCGATTTTAATTGTTTCTCTATCCCTCTGTCGTCTATTTCGATATCTACCATTTTGTCATCTGTGCGACAATCTAGAGAAGGAACTACAGTGCAATCTTCCTCTGTGAAACAACTTTGGAAAAAGACATTTAGTATTTCGGCCTTTAGTCTGTCATCCTCTGTTTCAGTACCATTTTGGTCACAGAGTGCCTGGACATTTTGTTTTGATTCACCTACCACTTTGACATAAGACCAAAATTTTTCAGGATTTTCTGCCAAGTCAGTACATAGAACTTTACTTTCGAATTCATTGAACGCCTCTCGCATAGCCCTCCTCACACTTCATTTCGCTTCGCGTAATTTTTGTTTGTCTGCAAGGCTTTGGCTATGTTTATGTTTGCTGTGAAGTTCCCTTTGCTTCCGCAGCAGTTTTCTAACTCGGTTGTTGTACCACTGTGGCTCTTTTCCATCTCTTACGATCTTGCTTGGCACATACTCATCTAACGCATTATGTACGACGGTTTTGAACTTTGTCCACTGATCCTCAACACTATCTGTACTTGAGACAAAACTTTTGTGTTGAGCCAACAGGTACTCTGAAATCTGCTTTTTGTCACTTTTTCTAAACAGAAAAATCTTCCTACCCTTTTTAATATTCCTATTTATGGCCGAAAGCATCGATGCCATAACTGCTTTATGATCGCTGATTCCCTGTTCTGCGTTAACTTTTTCAAATAGTTCGGGTCTGTTTGTCACCAGAAGGTCTAATATGTTATTGCCACGAGTCGGTTCTCTGTTTAACTGCTCAAGGTAGTTTTCAGATAAAGCACTACGACCTACTACAATCCTGTCATAGGCATTTTGTACCGCATCAAAGGCAGTACCAACTGTGAAGAAAGCAATGCAGTCACCAAGATAGGTGCTACCTCTGTGCATCTTAGCTTTGCATACTTGTAAAAGTGTGTGTGTGTGTGTGTGTGTGTGTGTGTGTGTGTGTGTGTGTGACTTAAGTTTCAAAAGTTTGTAGAGAAGCATTCTGCAGCAATACTGGCATTCCTTAGCAACAGACCACACAGTTTCCAAAAACCTGTTTCTGTATATTGGAATGTTTCATCGTCATTAAATGAGGCCTTACAAGTTTATAAACTATAAGAAATCACCAGTCTGTCTCCTATGATCTATCCAAGGTAATTGATTTTGAATATCAGTAGATACTCTTAGAAAAGACCTACCATTATGAAATCGTAGGACCTGCTGGTAATAGTTGAAATTGTACCATCAAGACAGAAAGCAAATGATAGTTCTTGATGTCTCAGATAGGCACTGTGGTGGTCAGAATATCATCAACTAACATTGTCTGATGTCAGTGACATACTCAAAGAATTATATCCTGATTCACTATTAACTACCTCTTGATAACTCTTTGAAACTGAAGTGGTTTTAGTCATGTCAAAAAACATTTAAAAGAAAACAGAAGACATAGGTGCTTCAGATAACAAACAGTTGACAGAACAGATACTCTCTTCCAAATTCCTAGGTATTCACTGTGAACTGAGGTAATAATTTCCTCTTGCCAGTTAGCAAGCTGTGAGAGGCAATATTTGCTTCAAGAACTATCTTCTGGTTTGAAGACTTGCCATTTGTCAATATACTGTACCTTTGTCTTTCATCCAATAAAGTGTTATGGTATAATATTCTTGGTAATACATCGGTTTGAAAGAGAGATTTAACAGTTTTTGAAAGAGCAGTTATGTGAGAAGTTCTCCTATATGTCAGTACATTTGTTCCATGATGTCTGTGGTCGTAAACAACACTGCACATTATGAGAGAAATTATTTGCCATGATCATAGTACTAAAAAGCAGGCAACTCTCCAGTGTGAAATTAATGGTTTGTGTGATCAAAAGGTATGCAGTTTTAAAATCTTTGACATACTGCCTAGCAGTATGAAATGCATAAGAGGCAATAATCTGTATTGAAATGTAACTTAGGGAAATCCTTGACCTATTTTCATTGTACTATGTAGATGAATACTTTCATGGAAGTAAAATCGAGTAAGGAAATTTCTCTTCGTGTAAACACAGGATTAAGAGATAAATGTTATTACTCAGTGTTTGATGTCAAAATGCTATAAAGGAAAATTCTGGTAATCACTTTCATATCTTGAATAATTCATAATATAATACTGTATCAGTTCTTACCATAACTTTGTAATTGCTTGTATCTTTAGTGTTAAATTTTAGTGGAGAAACAGCGTAACTCAGGTTTGTATTTAAAGTTTAGTTGCGTGATTGTTATTGATATTGTGAGTTGGTGTTACAACTACCACATTTTTGTACCATGTATTCACTTGTTCCATATCTCAGTGACGTGCTTGTATTCAAGGATTGGTGAAGTAGGTATACTACAAATAAACATATTAACAATTGTCTTGTAGTTTACTAGGTATAGTATGAGGGGCATTTGAAAAGTCCATGTGTGGGGTAAACCTTTTTTATTTTTCGACGTAGTCTCCTTTTAGACTTATGCACTTCATCCAAAGCTGTTCTAATTTGTTGATCCCTTCCAAATAATAGGAATTGTCCAAGTCCGCAAAATAGCTATTACTTGCTGCAGTCACCTCCTCGTTTGAATAAATTCTTTGTCCCACCAGCCATTTCTTCAAATTGGGGAACAGAAAGTAGTCCAAGGAGCCAAGTCTGGAGAACAGGGGGGGGGGGGGGGGGGGTGTGTGAAACGAGTTGGAATCCTATTTCCATTAATTTTGTGACCACAACTCCTGAGGTGTGTGCTGGTGCATTGTCGTGATGGAAAAGGACTTTTTTGCAGTCCAATCGCCGGCGGTTTTCAAACAGTCGAATAACGATGAATAATATGCACCTGTAATAGTTTTACCCTTTTCCAGATAATCAGTGAGGATTATCCCTTGCGAATCCCAAAAGACAAAACCATAACCTTTCCTGCCGAAGGAATGGTCTTCACCTTTCTTGGTGCAGATTCTCCCTTGGTAACCCATTGTTTAGATTGTTGTTTGGCCTCAGGGGTATAGTAATGTATCAATGTTTCATCTACAGTGACAAAATGACACTTAAAGTCTTGCGGATTCTTCCTGAACAGCTGCAAACCATCCTTACAACACTTCACACAATTCCGTTTTTGGTCAAACGTGTGCAATCGCGGAACCCGCCTTGTGCTGTCTTGCGGATAGCTTTCTCATGTCCAAATGTTTATGCAAAATATTATGTACCCGTTCATTTGAGATGCCCACAGCACTTGCAATCTCGCGCACCTTAACTGTTCTGTTATCCATCACCATATCATGGATTTTATCAATGATTTCTGGATTCGTAACCTCCACAGGGCGTCCAGAACGTTCAACATCACTTGTGCCCATATGGCCACTCTGAAAATTTTGAAACCACTTATAAACTCTTCTAATCGAAGGTGCAGAGTCACCGTAATGTTTCTCAAGTTTCTCTTTAGTCTTCTGAGGTGTTTTGCCTTTCATAAAGTAATGTCTAATCACCACACAAAACTCTTCTTCGTCTGTTTTTTGACAATCATTCGACTTCCTTGATTCACAAAAATGCCAAACACAAAGAAATAGACCATTATGGCTGAAACTTGGTGTGCGTTCTTTCCAAAGATGCTACTAACTAAACACGACCTTGATATGTGCCGATGGTGCCATCTCTTGGACTTTGCACGGACTTTTCAAACGCCCCTCGTTTGTGTATCTATATTAACAAATATATGAATATAATGGAAGGAAACATTCCACGTGGGAAAAATTATATATAAATACAAAGATGAGGTGACTTACCGAACAAAAACGCTGGCAGGTCGATAGACACACAAAGAAACACAAACATACACACAAAATTCAAGCTTTCGCAACAAATTGTTGCCTCATCAGGAAAGAGGGAAGGAGAGGGGAAGACGAAAGGAAGTGGGTTTTAAAGGAGAGGGTAAGGAGTCATTCCAATCCCGGGAGCGGAAAGACTTACCTTAGGGGGAAAAAAGGACAGGTATACACTCGCACACACGCACATATCCATCCACACATACAGACACAAGCAGACATATTTAAAGACAATTTAAATATGTCTGCTTGTGTCTGTATGTGTGGATGGATATGTGCGTGTGTGCGAGTGTATACCTGTCCTTTTTTCCCCCTAAGGTAAGTCTTTCCGCTCCCGGGATTGGAATGACTCCTTACCCTCTCCTTTAAAACCCACTTCCTTTCGTCTTCCCCTCTCCTTCCCTCTTTCCTGATGAGGCAACAATTTGTTGCGAAAGCTTGAATTTTGTGTGTATGTTTGTGTTTGTTTGTGTGTCTATCGACCTGCCAGCGTTTTTGTTCGGTAAGTCACCTCATCTTTGTATTTATATATTAACAAATATATGATTATAGAATATTTTTACAGTATTATTTTCAGTAATAATGGCTTGCAGATACATGACCATTGACTTTTTCTATTAAAAACAGGAAATAATGTTTCTCATCTGAAAATTAACATCAGATGTAAACTGACTTCCTCCACTCACATCAATATGCACACTTAAATGTAAGAATGTTAATATGAATACTTGTGAACGCTATTTACACCTTGCCTGTGAAGGGCACCTACATTGTCAAAGATATGCATTCTGAAGGTGAAATGTGGTCAGTAGCACTCTTTGTACCAAAATTTTTTCTTTTCAATATAGATGCAGAGCCTGAGGCGCAGATTACAGGAACAAGGTAAAGAGATAAAAATGTTAGAGATGACAAACAAGGAATTAGCATCAGAAAAATTACATCTTCAGACAAAAATAGATGCTCTTCAGACACGCAGATCGCTAACGCCAACCCAATCTCCTGGATCTCCTACAAACGGGATCTCTGTTCAGGTTTTAGTTTCCATACTTCTTTTTTCTATCAAAATTCACTGAAATCTAGGTATTTGCACCACCTGAGGTAAAAACTGAGGCTATACAATGGTTGTCCTTTAAGTTAAATGTTTTTATTATTCAGTACACCTTCTTGTGTCATAAGTTTTCTAAGTGATGCAAGTACGTTGATTTACATACAGTTTGTCTTGGAAATATTTTTTGGTAATGGAATTAATCTTGAATCTATTGTTTATTCATAAAATACTAGTTCTTTGTCCACTATAAGTTTGTTAATACCCCTAAAATGAAAATACATTTATTATTTTTTGACACATTTCACAGCCTTGTGGATCATTTCACACCTTATAAAAAAAATAAATTGTTCTAGATTTGTACTGAATATTTAATAGAGGTAGCTGAATATATTCTTAGGACAGATATTTTAATAGTGATTTGCTGTATGTGTAACATCTCCCTTGCAGAAATGTAAGATATGAAAACCTGTAGGATTCTTGCAAATGTGATGGAATGATTGGCATGCAAAATTAAATGCGATATCGGCCAAGTGCACCTATCATGAAAGAGAATCTTCAGAGACCGAGAGGGTTCCAAACAAACATATTAGCTGCATGAAGCAACCCTCAAAAATACTTCAGTTTGTGATCAGCACTGAATAACATAAACAGTAGTTCTTTCTAGCTTTTCTGCTAGTAGTATACGTCAGAGTAAATGACATACTCTCCAATCAGTGATGCTGCTGTTTTTCTAGTTGTACTAAGTAGCTGCTGTTTGCTTACTAGGACATAATGCTTAAATCATGCATTCATGTACATGTGTGCTTCATCCCTTTCCTCCACCCATATCAATATACACACACAAATGTAAGAATATTGATATGAGCGCTATTTAGCTTTCTCTGTGTGGTGCCACGTTTCATTGTGTGTATTGTAGTGTAGGGCATTAGCAAACACGTGAGTCCTGTATTGTGGATAATCATATTATTTATAGATTGAGTAATAAAGTAGATTATTAATTATTTTCAAAAATCTGTAGGTACACAATTTTGCTAACTTTTATTCACTAGTGACTTGTTAAAGATTTTTGGATCAGAGTAAAAATATTGCATTATGAAATTTCACAAGAATGTGAATACTGATTGAAGTTATTTTTACATCTTATTAAAAATATTTTTATATATTGTCTGCTGCTAATTCTATTATGGAATTCACTTGCTCCTGACTTTTAATGACCAGCAAGAAATAAGATTTTGAATGTTAATGTACTGGGACATGAATGTAAAAATTTAAATGGATCAGAAAGAGGAGTGTGCCAGTTAGAAACATTGAAGACACTTCTCCCACTTCCTCTTTCATTCCGAATTTGAACACACACACGCTCTGTCTCCACGACAACTGGGCATTGAGGCTGTTTGAGAATTTGTGGAAGGAATTTATCGCAACTGAAAATATTGCAGATACGTTAAATCATATGTGAAGGTGCTCCACCACTGAAATTCCAGAAAGTACTCTTGTTGAGTTCCATAGACACTAAAGGAAAAAAAGAAAGTTGCATAGATTGAAATTTCACACACACATTATATAAAGTACATGATGGAATTAATTAAATATTTATACTAGTGGACTGAAAATGAAAGAATTTCATGGAATGTTTTGATTTTATGAATTTTTTGGTGTAAATTATAATTTTTTCAATAAAGAAATTTAAAAAGACTAATTAATTATTAGGAGAATTTTTTTAAAAAGTGTAGCTTCTATGTATTCATTTATTTTTGTCATATTTTGTTTGTGTTAAAAATTAAGTACCAATCATCTCTTCATGACTTTTATGATCCTATCAGTCTTCTAGCTGATGTTGCTGTATTATTATTAAGAATAATATTTTTATGTTAATTCAATGTAAATACTCAAAATTGGCATAGTCTCACAAATAATGTATTTCAGTAGACGTGCTCTGTCAGAACCTTTTTAAAATATCTTCTTTCTCTTTCCATGTTTATGGTTTTATTTTTATTGTATCCTTATTTGTTTTATGGTTACTGGAAACTGCCTGACTGAGACATTTTTTTCCATGTACTGCAAAAAGCTACAACCCTCCTGTTCTTTATTTCATCTGCAGACTGCTGTGAAACGTCTAGAACATGAAAGAGACTGTGCTAAAGATGATGTAAGACGGTTGCAAGAGGAGAGAGATGCTTTGAGAGAGAGATTAAAGGTATGGTAATAAGCAGTTATTCCATAGCTCTTTTAGTAAAGAACATTTAAATTGGCTTTCGAGGCTTCCCCATTGGATCTGTTGCTAATACACTTCTCAGGTTTGCCGCTTGCTGCCAGATAACAATGTACAAGACCCCCAATATTTCATTGAAACAACTGTTCAACATCTTCAGCTAGTGATAATTGTGCACCAGCATCAAAATTTATCAGACCAAGAGCAGAAATTATGCATGCATGAGGAGGCACTCACAACTGACTGAATGGAAGCAGCACTTAATGCCCCCTACCAGGAGCTGAAGAGAGGCACATGCCATGTGCAGTGAGAAATGACTGTGCTGCTGAAACTCCAATGGTTAAAAGCTGAATTAACTATGCAATGCGCTGTATAGGATGATAAATTGGGGGGGGGGGGGGGGGGGGGGTTCGTGTTTCCCATGTTTAAGTTTAATGGCAGCCAGTGCTAGAATCCATGCAGTGCTTAGTTGAAATCCTGCATCCCTCTTTATAAGACTGTCTGCCATACAGATATATATGGTCTCATTCAAAACACTGTCTTAGAATGACAATGCTGAGGATAAAACTCAAGTTTTCATGTCAAATATGGGATGCTCTATGTTCAGCCAATGCTCTGCTCCCACTGATTAGTCATGTAGATATAGACATGTATGAGATTCTGTACAGTATAGCGTTCTTGCTCTGTGCGACTCGTCTGCCCAGTATAATATTCTCCACACTGGCATGGGATTTTATACATGCCATGTTCTGTAAGGCCAAGATAGTCCTTGACTGAATGTAACAAATTCCTCAATTTTGCTGCTGGTTGAAAAATCCACTTACTGTTGTGTCCATCAAGAATTCTTTCCATTATTGAACATATGCCACAAAAACAAGGCCATTGCAATCAAGTCCCATTGGCTCACTGTCAGTAAAAGACCAATGAAGAATTTCACTGAAATTGTTGAGGAAGCATTTTGAAGTGTAACTCTTACAATTTTCCACAAGATGTCAAGGACAACATGGAGAAACAGAGATTTCTGGGTAAGACACAGTGATGCATACACAGATACATTGTATACATAGTTCTTATATGTAAATACTCTAGTATACAGTAAGCTGTTTTGAGCTAGGGGAACAGCACTTCTCACACTGTAAAAGTGAATGTAATTCAATGAACAGTTTTTTAGAAAGCCTGGATTACTCCTTATATGGGATTTTAAAAAAGTTTTTCATTCAGTTTCAGTGAATTCTGTACTAAAAGTCTCTTAAAAACAAGGCATGGTTTCTACTTTTGTTAGTATACTGATGAATATGTACATTAATTCTGCAGGATCCATTAGTATTCATCAAGGTAGTGGGTCCTTCAGAGTTGAAAGAGGAGTTAGGAATCGAGATCCCATAACATTAATGCTGTCTTTGGAGGTCCTAGGTGAAATATTTGGATAACTAAACACAAAAAAAGAACAACATATATTAATAATGAAAGGAAAATATAGACTGCTGCTTATTGTAAGAATGTCACAGTAAGTTGCAGACAGGCACAATTAAGATACCTACACAGTAGCTTTTGGTCACAGCCTTTGTTGGAAAGAGAAAGAGAAACACACACCATTCATTTCACACAAGCAAGCACATCTCGTGCCCACATGACCACCAACTCTGGCGGTACATATCTGAACCTCTTTAGTGTTGTTTACAACAGTGCAATGTTTGGTTCTAGTGTAAGTAAACTTGGACATTTTGTGGAAAACAATAATAGAGCAAATTATGAAGTAAGTCTGAAAATGAATCATAATAAGACTTGCTTAATGCAAAATAAAGATAGAGAAAAAGGAAGTTAAACAAATTAATTATTAAGCCATAGAACCAGCTGACGAGTAATCTTATCTAGTGCAGATGTGAACACAGGCGTGATGGGCACAAAATAAATAGACAAGCAAAAAAGGCATGGCATGATTTTGCTCAGCTAGTAAAAACAGCCTGGCATGCTGTTGCTCAACTAAATAGGGTTTTCAGAACCAAACTTACGATGTGTGTGAAGATGTCTTGTGCAAGAGATACTTTTATCCAAGTGAGGTGTATCTCCCTGACTGGTTATTAACACAAAGCAAAATAAGTAATGGGACCATGAGGGACGCAGAATGATGCCTATTGTAATGTACGTTTTTCAAGAGACTTATTATACAGGGTGTGCCAAATAAATGCCCCAGAGAACAGAGTTCCTAGGTACAAAGAGACACAGCATAATAAAGGAAATACAGTACTTACCTGACTTAAATGTTGAAAGTCACCACCATTCATCTCTTGGTACTTACAGGCTCTGGTTAGCAAGCTGCTGAAGGCGGATCGAAGCTGGACTGCTGGAATTGCTGCAGTCTCATCTGAAATATTCCACTGCAGTTCCTGAAGGGTATGAGGGTTGTTGTGATACACCTTAGACTAAAGGGCTTGCACATGAAGTACTCACACACTGTCAGATCAGGTGACCTAGTTGGTCAACAAGGGCGGCAACCTTAGTGACCTCTTCTAACAACTCTGTTAGGCATGAAGGGTGTGTAAATGTGCTCGAAGGTTCGGCCAGCTGTATGGGCAGTTGCTCCGTCCTGTTGGAAGTAACTGCAGGTCTCTTCCTCCTCCATTAATGCAACCATTAATCCAATGATTTTCACTCGTCCAGGCCACTTTTATGTGCCCCACCCTGTAGAATCAGTATTTTCATGGGGTAAGTTGCAGAAGATCCCAACTTCCCAACTGATGGTGGTTCAACATTGTGAAATGCGATTATGTACTCAGAGAAGGTATGCAGTTTGTCCAAAAGTTGGCTGAAATGCAAAATGCGAACGAGTGTTCTCTGGAAAAAATACCAACTGGTGAAGGGACTTGGGTTGTGCATACAAACCTACCACAAAATGACAAAGTGCCGAAATAAACATGACTGGTCAATGCTAATGTGATGCACGAGGTGAACAACATCCCAAAAAGAGACTTTTAGAACAGTTTCACTTGGTTGCAGGAACATTCTGTGTGTTATACTCGAGTAGAGGGAGGCTATGTAGAACACCAAAGCATTAAGCCACCATCTTAACTTTTCCTCTGTATATTTTTTATTACTCAAGCCTCAAAACTTTTTGTACTGATGGGATATAAATGTTTCTTGACTAAATATTCCATTAGTGCATCTGTGGGTGTTGTTAACTGCCTTACAGCAAAAGTGAATCATTCTGAAGGGGAGCAGGAAACAAAATGACCCTTCATTGGTTTAGAGGGTATGGATATTATTTCAGTGAATACAAAATTGAGTAAAATTTACAAAGAACTAGGCAGTGTGAGACCACTTTTTACTGTGATGTTACACACTATTTTTCTTGGGTGTATGCACTGACTTGGTTGCCTCTCCTGAGGAAAGCTGGCCCACGACAGTCATAACCGGTCCTTCATATTCTGGGTACTGGCACTGGGATGGGTTTGACAAGCTGTCCAGTCCTACACATGTTTTTGATCTTGTGGATCTTGCTGGCTGCGGGAGTACCTCTACACCATGCAGAACAGTTCATACAGACATTTGCCATGTGTGGACAGTCATCGTCCTGTTGAAAAATGGCACCACAATACTATGCAGGGGACGGTAATTCCCTAGTCTGGCTGCAGCTAGTCCCTGATCAATGTTACAGGGTGACACACAGTGGTGCAGGAGTACATTACTTGTTCTTGGTGGTTGTCAGACAGGGCAAATCAAACCTTGATGATGAGTATTCCCATGCAGCCCATCATTTGGGCATTGCACAATTTAATCAGGCAGCCAGAGGGAGACATGTAGTGAGGCCCCTTTCAGTAACACTGTCTCACATGAGTATGTGGCATCTCCATGTCCTTCACAGTTATTATATGATATCTTATGCTGCTCACATCTGTCGCATAGTGTACCAAGCCTGGTAACAAAACAAACATGAACAACACTAATATTCTGTGGTGGCTATTATATGTGTCGTGCAGAATTGCAGCTGTAGGCATTCGCATAGCTGCTGATAGTGTGTACATGTAAGAAATTACACTACATATGGCCATGTCTTCTGGGTGCTTCATTTTTTGTCAGGCAGTGTATTTACATATATGATATTTTCATATGTACTACAGTACCATAGAGGGTAATGGAAGTTTTGAAAAGGCTAACTACCACTGAATTTCCCAATACCAGACATTCTCCATTATCAATATCTTCAACATTCTAGTGGCTTTAGTTTCCAGTAATGTGTATAATGCTGAAAATTTAAGAATGATATGCAGTGAAGTTTAGTGTAAACCAAACTGGGCTGATTCTGAGTCACTTTTGCTTTGTAGAGATTATAATGAGCTTGCATCTTTCCATTAAACCAAACCATTTCAAAATGCAGTGGAGAGGTGTGAACATTTCATCATAAACACTTGTTCGTCACTAACTGTGAACTGATCGTTGGTTCTGAAGATAATGATGTGGAGACAGTTAAATAATATTACTGTAAATGGATTTTATGATTTCCTTTAGAAATGGATGAGAAGGCGGTTGTAGTGTCATGTGTATTCAAGGAAAGGAGATTTATTTTGCATGATTATCTTACTAATAATTATTTGCCATGTATGTCTTATCAGTTAGATTTCCTGAGAAATTTATCATTAGTCATGTGCACGTGAGCATTAAAATTTTGATTTTTTCAGTTAAGCACAGAGACACAGGTCACTGAACATGCTCGGTTGGAGAAAGCTGTAATGGACAGTGAGGACCGTGTGAGGCGTCTAGAGGCTGAACGGCGTAGTCTGATCTCTCAGTTAGGAGAAGTCAAGGCCCAAGTTCTTACTCTGAGGGACGAGGCAGATTCAAATCGTACGAAGTTGCGTCAAGCACAAACTGAATTGACACAACAACAGGCATTGTATAACCAGACCAGGTTAGTGAAATCATGAGTATTTTTGTTTTTGTGAAAAATAATATATTCTTTGGTCTCTGTTGTAGTGGTTTAAGAAAGGAAAGGAAACCAAAGCTGAATCCTCAGGAGATTTCAGTTTTAGCTACCCAGGAGACAGATAATTTTACTTGGTTTCCATTGGTATCAACCTTGCCAGTCATGAAAGCTTACATTCAATCATTCTGAGAATACTCATACATTGTATTATGTACACTGTAAATAGACTGGATATATTTCCCATGCCGAGATAACTGTAGTTGCAGTGGAATGTTTCATGGCTTATTTTACTACTTGAGGTGATAGGAATGAGGTGTTGAAACAGACCAGTAATCAATCTGCAGCTCTCGTATTTTGCTGGACGTTCCAGTTGTCTTAAGTTTTCTGTCAGTTGCCATACAATATCAATGGGGGAAAGATCTTGCTATGCAGTGCCCTTGAACTGTGAACCAGCTTATCCACAGTGGACTTCAATCTGCAGCGTTGATGATTCTGAAAGAGACCTTTTCTTCTATCTAGTGAAATAAAACACTCAGAGAAGTTGAACTTGGTGTATTTTCTCTAACATACAATGCTAACTCCTTAGAATTGATCCACTACCTAGGCGTAAAATTCCAGCTAGATGTCTGCATGAGTGGATCTCACGAGAGACCCTGAATAATTTTTACAATAATACCTGAACGTCTGTTGTTTTCTTGGTGATGATTTCTGTGACATCATGGAGGAAACATGAGCCCCATGCCCTTCACTCCTGGTCCCATGGAACAAACTACTTCACCCAGGAGGTAGAAGTGCCAGTCTGCTGCACAAGTCACCGATAGCACAGGATTGGTACAACTCTGATCTGTACAAACCATCATATACCTCTCTTAATGGGGGTGCTTCCTAATTACTACCTACCTTAAGCTAAGAACATCTTTCATCTGCCAATGGGTATCAAGCACATGGAACTCTCATACTACAAATGACATGTTACATCTCAACAGTGACTCTCACATTGCTTGTTTCAAGATAGCTAAGATGTTGATTTTATTGCCGACTCTGGGTCCTTTGTTGCTTGAAGTTGGGTTGGCAGTTACTGAAACTGAAAGATGTTCACTGCTTGACACACGGTTTTGTTATGCCAAAGATAAGGAGACATGTAAAGCATTTCTTTCTGATCCAGTAACATTGCTTTCTGTGTATACTATCATCAGTGAGGACCTCCAGGAATGTGGAAGAGGGATAATAAAATGCCTTTTTCCCATCAAAAGGAGAATTCTGTTGTGAAAAGTGCAAAATAAGGGAGCATAATGACTGGCCCATACCTTTAGGAGGTGAAATCCCAGAACTGCTGATAGGTAATTCATAAGTGAAAATAAAAAAAAATTAAAAAACTTGTCCTTCTCTTAAGCACTGCTAATTCCTTCCTCATTGAGGTAAGTGGGATAGGTTTGAGAAGGTTGCATAGGAATGTCACATCACTCAGACCCCAGGTATTGAAGGACATAGATTTTGCAAGGACGAGAGGAGACAAAAATTAATGGGATGGTGTGAGAGTAAAGGGATCAGAGATGGTAAACTGATAAGCACTGTGCCAGCTCCAGTCCAGAGATGATAGGAGGACAGAGTGAGAGTAAAGATGGATTGAGAGGAAGAGAAATGAGGAGCAGAATGAATAGTGGCAAATAAGAAGCAAGGTGGGAGCACGAAGAAAATGGGAAAAACAAAAGTATAAAAAAGTAATTAAGAAAAATAAAGAGGAAAGATGTTGAGGATTAAGATAACAAATCTGGAGGAATATCTAGATGAACTAAGGTGGAGCTGAAAAGCAGTACCAAGAGTATGCAGCTGGAGGACAGAATTAAATGCTAACAGAAGAGAGGGTTGTGGTCTCCTAATCTACTCCCTGTCTCCGTGTGTAGATACTGTTAATCTCTGCTATGGTTTTATGATTGTTACTGTAATTAATCTTCATTTTGCACTACCAATGAGAGCTGCAGGTGCCTCTTTCTCTTGCTTCCAAATGAACCCTCACAGAACAGCATTATGACTACATCTGTGTGCACAGCCTATCAATCAGCAATAAATCCATGAGGTTTTTTTTCAGAAGTTTTATTATTGTACATGTTCAGAGCTTACAGTGAACGTGTCTTAGTGCTAGCTTATAATTACTTGCAGAGTTGTGGTAAATGTGGGTATAAGTATTAATCCATCCTAAAAGAAGTAACATTCACTTTTTGCTCTTTGTTTTCAGGAATCTTCAAGAACAGACTGATCGATCTTTATCAGAAGCGCAAGGGCAGTTAACACAGGTCCGTAAGGAATTAACTATTGCCCAGGAGCATGTGAGGGAACTAGAGCGTGACCGTGCTAAACTTGACAAAGAGGTAGCAGCACTTAAGAATGAACGGACTGTTTTACGTGGTAGTATTGCACAACTGGATCAAGAAAAAGACTCTCTGATTGTAAGTAACTGGCTTCCTTTTATTCCAGTTGCTGCCTTTTTTCATACTACTTTCATGCGAACCCATAGTTGTCAGGGCTGTGTTGACATAGATAAAATCAAACATCACATAAAACAAATAATTTCAGTGCAGACTAGACAGAGCTGCACCTTTTTGTAGAAATGGTCATTTCATTAACGTTTTTTTCTCTGTAAAAGAGATAAATATTTAACAGTGACACATCTGCTTTTAACAACAAATATCAGAGAACAAGTGGATAGTGTTATAAGTTTCATGAGGGTATCTGCAGCAGACGACATTGTATATAGAAAGTTGGAAACTAGAAAAGGGTAAAGAATTACATGAAGACCTGCAGAATATAGTCACTCTGTATATAGAGTGATCACTGACACTCATTATAAATAAAGATAGCATATTATACATAAATAGATGGAAAGATCCATTACTGTTTGATACAGTTGGCAATCACTGGAATCTGTCTCATCCATTATATCTGGGAGCATTTGTATGGAGCAATTTAATGTGAAAGTACCACCTGTGATTAATACAGTGTGGAGCAGAGGAAATCCATGTTTTTTGAAGCGCTAGCATACGGCGATGAGAAGGGGGTATTGGCCTTGAATGAATGTTGGCAGACTGCCTATACAATGCAGTTTCAGTCGCTATGGAGTGTTGGAGCGTAGAGCATCATGTGTTCGTTGTCAAGCAGTACTTTAGAAACAATGATTTCGTAACTACAGTGCAGCGTCTTTTCCATAAAAATTTTGGATTTGGATGTCAAGGTGCAGTGCCTGATTGAAATACTGTACTCCGATGGGTTGCAGTGTTTAGAAATGCTGGATCTGTGATGAAAAGAAATTACGTGGTCTTCTCCATTTAGTTCGTACTCCAGAAAACGTAGACCGAGTGAGAACGGCAGTTGTTGCTAGTCTGAAACGATCGGCTAGACGGCATGCTGTAGTGCTGGGTATGTCATGTCGTTCGCTTCACTGCATCATACATCATGATCTTAAGTTTCACCCGTGCAAGATAATGATTGTCCAGCAGCTTAGTCAAGGGGATTTTGAGAGTTTTTTCACGTAATGGACGAAATTTTTGCGGAAGATGCAGATGCTAAAGTCTTCCTGAGTGATGAAGCACATTTTCACGTAGACAGTTACGTCGGTGTTCAAAATTGTCGGTATTGGGTGCTGGAGAACCCACATGAGTTACACCAAAGACCTCTGCACAATTTAAAAGTAACAATGTGATGCTTCATTTAAAAAGATGGGGATTGTTGGACCCTGCAGTTACTGTGACATCAGCGTTCTATGTTAAAATGTTAAACCACTTTCTTCATCCAGAACTTAAAAGGCGTCAAAGTAAACATGAGAGAAATATGGTTTCAGCAGGACCGTGCCACAGCTCTCATGGCGAGAGCATCCAAGGAAGTGGTTCGACAAATGTTCCCAGGACATGTCATTTCAAAATAGGGTGATGTTTACTGACCCCCTCACTCACCCGATTTGTTGATATGCGACCTCCATCATATTTAAAACCAAAAGTGTACTTGAACAAGCCTCACACAATCAATGACCTGAAGAATTCCATTCGTCAGGAAAATGAAGCCGTGCCGAATGGAATGTTGGAGAGAGCCATGCATAACTTTCGGGAGAGGATCCAAATTTGTATCCAGCAAGGAGGACGTCATCTCCAAGACATTATTTTTCGAACCTAATTAAAGTATGTATATATCAAAACTGCATTAAAAAAATCTATCACTTAATGCTTGTTTTTATTATTTTTATCTAACCGTGTCCCAATCATTCAGTAGTGCAAAAACATGCATTTCCTCTGCTCTCCACCCTGCAGTAGGAAACAGATGCTGGTCTGAGATTCGTTCAAAGAATCCTCGGGAAGTGTAGTATACCCACAACAATGTAGCTTACAAAATCATCATTTGACTAATACTTCAGTAACTCTTCTCAGCCTGGGACCCTTATTTGGTGAGATTGATAGAGGAAGTAGATCTCTGAAAAAGAGTACTGCATTTTGTCATGGGTTTATATACGAAGTGCAAAAGCACCATGTAAAAGTCACCCAGCTACAAGGAAAGCATTTTGCTGTGGAGGGTGGTGGTGATAATTCTGATAGTTTATGTTCCTAGAAAAGTCAGTTATATATTGCTTTTTCATCCCTATATGTTGCAGACTGCCTATGAAAATAAAATTACAGAGATTTCAGCTCATACAGAGGCTTAGCAACAGTTCTCACCATGCACCATTCATGACAGATTAGGAAAAGAGAGAAGTGACAATGGTATGCAAAATACCCTCCAACACATGCCATTGTATGTGTAGATGTAGGAATTCAAATGAGAAGATTTTAGGAAATCATTTAATAGAAATTCTAAAATTGTACTTTGATTGCCTTGATTTTATTTATTTATTTGTTTTCAATTTTGTGCAAATTGAATATCATCATTGAAAGTCTCCTTGAAATTGATGGGGTAAGTCAAAAACAAGTTAAAAAAGGGCTTTTATACAAGAATGCTCCTTAATAGTGTTCTTCCATCAATAAAACCTGAGAGATCACAAGAATGTTCATATTATCATGTTGTAGAAGAGATTGCTTAGCATTTAATCACAATGTTGACAAATGAGTGTCAGATTTTCTGATAGAGGAAAGTATAGTATACCACTTGAAGGTGTTAACTGGATTCAGTCAGCATAAACATTTCTCTCTATATATACTATTTGTCTTCATTATCTGTGAGGAGCACTGTTCAAGCCTTGATCTCTAACATACATAAAATTTTGTATGTGGTTATAGGATGTAGGTTATGTCACACAACAGTCTTAATCATTAAAGGAAACTGAAAATTTTGCAGCACTCTTGGACATAAACATGAGTCTTTCAAATGCTTCTGTGGCCACATTTAATCCTTACAGTTTTCTGTTTTTTCCGCGTTTTTCAGCTCAGTGTAGACAGCAAGACAGAAAAATTGGCAGCCATAGAAAAAGAGGTGAAGTTGAAGGACACTAAGTTATTGAACCTGGAAACAACAGTCACAGAGCTCCAGAAGAAGTTAGAGTGAGTATTAATAATATGCATACATATTTATTTATGTTTTATGTACATATCACAGACATTATGCTCTTTTAATTATGCCAGGCTGATGAGGTAAATATTACTTCAATCAAGCATGAATTATAGGAACTCTTAAGAGGTACAAGGGTTTCTTCTATTGATAAAACATTCTTTTGTATTCAAGGTACATGAAATTGAAACTCTTCTGTCACCACTCTAACTTGTCAGTACTAACCTCTCTCTCTCTCTCTCTCTCTCTCTCTCTCTCTCTCTCTCTCTCTTGGAATAGTGTAATTGAAAGACATTTGAGTTAGCTGTTCATACCTTAATTCAGTGTATCTTAAATGAAAACTGAGTGCCTACTTTGGACCATTCTTAGTTTTATATCCTGGCATACACCTCCATCATAGTGTTTGTCATTCACCAGAGTTCATCTTTTTAATGTGTGAAAGGTAAGTGGAGATAGCTACTAATTGGGACCGACAATCTCCTTGGATATCAGACTGGTGATAACCTGGTTGGCACTCACATCGTCCTATAAGAGGCTGATTCTGCAGTTTATCTTCTGGTTGTCTTATGTCTGGCACCAGCCAGGCACCGTGTTGGCATGGCCCCCGCTCATATAGCTTGTAACATTGACCTAACCAAAGGACCCAGCCAACATTTTCACATGAATTAGTAGTTTGTTTTTGGCTGGCATCAATTTGTCTGTGTGCAGTGGAACCTTTCACTACATGGAGTGGCAGTTTATCGGTTTTAGGCTTGGGAATTACTGTACCAAGAAATTCATTAGTTATTTCCTGTGTTTCAAGTACACTTTCTGAACTACTTCCTGTTTCACGTGTGTTATCATAATATTCCACACCTTTGATATATGACTTTTCTTGGTCTATGTTTAAAATCGGTGTCGGGAAGTGTCTCTGTATGTCTTCCAGTATTTGTTCCTGTTTGTAAGTGTTATTTGATTCATTCTTATATGAAATATGTGGTATTGCTCCTGTTTTGAATTCAATGTGCTTATGAATGTCTTCTAATATTTGTGTAGCATTATACTGGTAATCAGTGATAGCCACCTGTGAAACCTGGTCAGCACTGTAGTGTTTTTGTTGCTCTGCATTTTGATGTTGTAAAGTGCTCTCGTGCCTCATATGTTCATTGTTTCTATTATAATGGACGGAATGGATAAATGGAAGGTAACGGTGTTGCTTATGGCGATGGTGAAGGTTCCCTAGATGTCGTATGCCAACATTTGTGATGTTTTTTGACTCATTTTGTAAAATGTGCTTATCTCTTTGGTCTGCTGAAAAGTCACTTACTGTTTTTCCTTTTCTGTTATGCAGACCGATAGTAGATTTACTAGTCTCCAGCTCTGAATTTTCTATTTTATGTGCTACTTGAGTTTCTTCTGTTAGGCATCCGTGAGTCATAGGACAATCACATATCCCTAGAAATGACACATCGCCAGGATCAACATCAGAAAATAGGAGCCTCTTTCCCTTGGGACATGGGTACTCTGTCCCTGGGTGATGGCAAGTTTTCGATTCTAAATGTAGCAGCAGCCCTTGAGGGCAGGGTTCAGGTTCACACATTCCTTTCCCTCCCTCGTTCTCAAAGACAACAAATCCCCGACGACAAGGTCCTCGTGAAAGTGGTCGCCAGCATCCTGGTGCAGCACCGTGTACACTCACACGGCCAGTGCTGCACTGGCACTGTGCTGATGACCCAGATGAACCAGCCATCAGTATCTGGCCATGCTGACAGGGCCCACGGTATCCTGTAACACCAGGAAAATAAGAGCTGGTAGTTTTCTTTGAAGTTATTTCTCATGTTAGTACAGTAAATCATTTGTGAATTCGGAGATCTGATAAACTACAGCAAGTAATTGCTTAAGAAACAGTTAAATTGGTATGGAAAGTCCTGGTGGAATGTAAACAATTTAAGGAGCATTAGTAAGAACTCACAAATATTAGAGACATTTAGTTGTCGAAGGTGCAAACATGTCTTAAATGTGCTAGCTTTCACTTGAATTCCTTTTTGAGTGTTAGAGTAAACATACACCTACCTATATGTGTTCTGTATGGCTTCATTGTGCTGGTCGACTTCATAGAACTATGCAGCTCAGCTGGGTTGGGTAACTGTGTTGGGTGGACTGGGTGAGGAGGTCAAGGAGTGGGGAGTGGCAAGGAGGTTTTGTGGCTATCAGCTGGGAGGGAGAAGCAGCAGATGCATGGGTTGGGGATGTAGCATGGGCACCAGCACTGCTGAGCTGATGCTATGCATGATAACATGGGGGAGTAGATTTGGAGGGAGGAGACAAACAGAGGAATAACAAACTGTGGGGAAGATAATGTGGGTGGAGACTGAGTGAGCTTATGGCTTTTTGGCAGAGGTGTCGGTGGGTGTGGCATTTTGGCAGAGGTGTCGGTGGGTGTGGGGCAGAGGACTTGTGAAGATAGAGCCTAGTAGGATTGTGGGTTTGAAGGAAGTGTTGAAAGGATAACTGTCATCGTCATAATTTGGATAAGTGGGTTTTTGGAGAAAGGCTTCAGATGGCAGAGGCTGTGAAGCAATCATTGAAGTAAAGTTTGTTTGAAATTTGGTTCTTTTATTCCAGTCCATGATAACAAAAATTGTTTTCAGACCATAAATTTCAGTCTTTGTATATGAAAATGGTCATCACTGAAATCAGTAGGCTCACTAGAATTTTTGTGGTAAAAGACTGAAATAAAAGAAACACATTCTACACTTTTGGGAGCACTGTTTTCATTCCCAACTATGTTGCAGCTTGTGATAGAGTATGTTTTCTGTCACTGTGTGATCAAAACTGCTGTTGGTTACAGTTTGGCAGTGGAAATTCATCCATATGGCTGCTGGTTGGTGGTCATGCTTACATGCAATCCAATGCAGAAATTGTACCAGATACGTTGCATGACATGACTACTTTCAGAGGTGGCCCAGCCTCTGAGCAGAATAAGCTTATGGCAGACAGGAATAGGATGTGCTGGATGGAGTTGCCAGACAAGTCTTCCATAGGGTTATGATCCCTGTGACAAGGGGCTGGGAGTGGATAGTAGATTTACTAGTCTCCAGCTCTGAATTTTCTATTTTATGTGCTACTTGAGTTTCTTCTGTTACGCATCCATGAGTCATAGGACAGTCACATCAATGAGTTACCTTACTGAGTGTGGTGGCATGCATGAAGAAACTTCAGGATTTTCTTACTGGCTGAATTGAGGTGATTATCAAGGGGTTATTCAGTAGTGATTATGCTGTCTGAAATTCTGTCTGAGGGAACCTGCCTGAATTTGTGAAAATATATATCTATTAAAAACAAAGATTCCAAGACTTACCAAACGAGAAAGTGCTGGTAGATAGACACAATAAAAAACACACACACAAAATTTCAAGCTTTCGCAACCAACGGTTGCTTCGTCAGGAAAGAAGGAAGGAGAGGGAAAGACGAAAGGATGTGGGTTTTAAGGGAGAGGGTAAGGAGTCATTCCAATCCCGGGAGCGGAAAGACTTACCTTAGGGGGAAAAAAGGACAGGTATACGCTCGCGCGCGCGCACGCTCGCGCGCGCGCACGCGCGCACATCCATCCACACATATACAGACACATGCAGACATATTTAAAGGCAAAGAGTTTGGGCAGAGATGTCAGTCGAGGCAGAAGTGCAGAGGCAAAGATGTTGTTGAATGACAGGTGAGGTATGAGTGGCAGCAACTTGAAATTAGCGGAGGTTGAGGCCTGGTGGATAACGGGAAGAGAGGATATATTGAAGGATACATTGATGACAGCTTCATGATCTGGACTCACAGTGAAGAAGAACTCCAGAATTTCCTCTCCAATCTCAACTCCTTTGGTTCCATCAGATTCACCTGGTCCTACTCCAAATCCCATGCCACTTTCCTTGATGTTGACCTTCATCTGTCCAATGGCCAGCTTCACACATCCGTCCACATCAAACCCACCAACAAGCAACAGTACCTTCATTATGACAGCTGCCACCCATTCCATATCAAACGGTCCCTTCCCTACAGCCTAGGCCTTTGTGGCAAACGAATCTGTTTCAGTCCTGAATCCCTGAACCATTACACCAACCACCTGAAAACAGCTTTCGCATCCCACAACTACCCTCCTGACCTGGTACAGCAGCAAATAACCAGAGCCACTTCCTCATCCCCACAAACCCAGAACCTCCAAACAGAAAAACCCCAAAAGTGCCCCACTTGTGACAGGATACTATCTGGGACTGGATCAGACTCTGAATGTGGCTCTCCAGCAGGGATACGACTTCCTCAAATCCTGCCCTGAAATGAGATCCATCCTTCATGAAATCCTCCCCACTCCACCAAGAGTGTCTTTCCACCATCCACCTAACTTTCGTAACCTCTTGGTTCATCCCTATGAAATCCCCAAACCACCTTCCCTACCCTCTGGCTCCTACCCTTGTAACAGCCCCCAGTGTAAAACCTGTCCCATGCATCCTCCCACCACCACCTACTCCATTCCTGTAACCTGGAAGGTGTACACGATCAAAGGCAGAGCCACGTGTGAAAGCACCCACGTGATTTACCAACTGACCTGCCTACACTGTGACGCTTTCTATGTGGGAATGACCAGCAACAAACTGTCCATTCGCATGAATGGACACAGGCAGACAGTGTTTGTTGGTAATGAGGATCACTCTGTGGCTAAACATGCCTTGGTGCACGGCTAGCACATAATGTCCTGATTCATGTTCATGATAATTTGGATGAATGGGATGAAATGGGGGTTTTGAAAAAAGGAGACTGACCAGCCACTTTCCATGTTGCTTAAAAAGTTTATTGAAAACTTTTGTAATATGGGCATTTTTTAGTCAATGAGAAAATTTGTCATATTATTGGAAATGATATTATTCTGAGACAACTTTACAGTTAGGTTTTCCTCAGGAGGCTGCCAGCATTTCTACAATCCGCCCTGACAAAATCGCTCTTTTCTGGCAGAGTTTGAAGTTTTCTCCACCGGAGAATACTGTTGCCAAAGGAAGTACTTTTGTTGTAACTCTGCTATTTAATAAATAGTAAAATATGCCTAATATGGTGAGCAGTTTGCTGCCCTTTATTTGGAAAGAAACTTGCAATTTTTAAAATGCATACAAATACCTGCTTGCCACTAACTATTCAGAAACCCGAAGGATCTCAAAGAGAGGTCCAAACACTGGAAACTCCAGTTAGGAATATCAGCAATGTTGGAAAATATAAATTGCTACTTACCATAAGTATGAAACATTAAGTTGTGGAGAGGCACAATTAAGACACTTACACATAGGCTTTCAGCCACAGCCTTTGTCAGAAAAAGAATGAGAAACACGCACCATTCATTCTCATAAGGAAGCGCACCTCACACACATGACTGCTAACTCTGGCAGCTCGGACCAGTTGGCATTCTGGCTCGAGCTGCCAGAGTTGGCGGTCAAGTGTGCATGAGGTGTGCTTGCTTGTGTGAATAAATCGTGTGTGATTCTCTTTCTTTTTATGATGAAGGCTGTGGCCAAAAGCTTATGTGTAGGTATGTTTTAATTGTGCCCCTCTGCAGCTTAACTTGTCATCTTCACGGTAAGTAGCAATCTACATTTTTCCTACATTGTTAAAGAGAGTCCCTCAGATCAACATATTTCCCTAAGAACTTTGTTGACAGAACTTGGGAACATTAGTCTTGTTTGTTACAATAATGGAAATATTTTGTTCAGTCCTGTTTAGACTATGACTATACTATGGATCAATGTAACGTAGCTGTCTGCACATTCTGGATACTGTCTAGCATATATGTAAGCTATCTTTTCATTCAGAAGGCAGCACTTCAAGGTGCTATCAAACTAAGCAAGCTACATGAAACCTTATGGTTTAGATTACATTATTAAATAAACATGGTGAGAATTGTAATTCTGCTGTAGTTTACAAGCCAGAGCCAAAGTAAAAGTGCTGTTCAGGGATCGGTTCTCTCCCCTAGTCTTACAGCTGAAATTTATTGTCCATTTGAATGTTCTGATGGTGCTCAGGAACATGTCATCTTGAAGGTACTTCAGTGGAAAAGGACTAAATGATGGAATAAATATCAAAAATTAATTTTGACTCTCTTTGAACACGTGCTTATATCTGACACATGTGGTTTTACTTTTCTTAGAATATGTTTCATAATTTATCAACTACATTTGGCACCAGTGGTGCATACTAGACTTTGCATTAAGGTGAGCAGTTTTAAAAGAATAAAATGTCCTTTTAAAGTTTAAAATTATCTTTTTGATGAATTCATTGATTGCTGGGTGATAAAATGCAGTTATCAGCTGCCAAAGGAGATCTTTTTAATTTTTACTAGAGCAAGTATTCATCAGAGACAAGGGTATAGTCAGAAGTGCCCCAGGGGAGTGTGATAGTACCGCTGTTGTTATCTATATACATAAATGATTTGGCAGACAGGGTGGGCACCAATCTGCAGTTGTTTGCTGATGATGCTGTGGTGTGCAGTGAGGTGTCAAAGTTGAGTGACTGTAAGAAGATACAAGGTAACTTAGACAATATTTCCAGTTGGTGTGATGAATGGCAGCTAGCCCTAAATGTGAAAAAGGGTAAGTTAATGTGGATGAGTAGGAAGATCAAACCTGCAATGTTCAGAGACAGTATTACTAGTGTCCTGCTAGACACAGTCAAGTCATTTAAATATCTGGGCATAACATGGCAAAGCGATATGAAGTGGAACAAGCGTGTGAGAAGTGTGGTAGGGAAGGTGATTGGTTGACTCTGGTTTATTGGGAGATTCTGAGGAAGAAGTGGTTCACTTGTAAAGGAGACCACATATAGGACCCTGCTGTGACATATTCTCACGTGCTGCTTTAGTATTTGGGATTTGTACCAGGTCAGATTGAAGGAAGATATCGAAGTAATTCGGAGGCGGGCTGCTAGATTTATTACCGGTAGGCTCGAACAACACATAAGTGTTACAGAGATGTTTTGGGAACTCAAACGGGAATCTCTGAAGGGAAGGCAACATTCTTTTTGAGAAACACTTTTGAGAATATCTTGAGAGCCAGCTTTTGAAGCTGACTGCTGAATGATTCTACTGTCGCCAACATACATAGCACATAATGACCTTGAAGATAAGATACGAGAAATTAGTGCTCATACGGAGACATACAGACAGTCGTTTTTTCCCTCGCTCTATTAGCGAATGGAACAGGAAAGGAAATGACTAGTAGCGGTACAGGATACCCTCCGCCACGAACAGTATGGTTGCTTGTAGAGTAGCGATGTAGATGTAGATGCAGAAGTTTGTGAGTTGTTTTTTAGTTTGTACACAACATACAAAGATTTTTTTATCCTTTTTATGGCTGAAAAGGTTCCCTCAAATAAGCTCTGGAAGCAACAATATTTAAAATAAGTTCAAAGAGTTTTATCATTTCACAGTATGGAGACTGAAGTCCATCTGACATAAACTTTAAAAAATCACCAATACTTTAATAATACATTTCTTTGGAAATATATGCAGTGAATAACTGTGGTCTTTACAGGGAAAAAATTATCCATGGCAGTCCCTTAGTGAGTGCAATAAATTTTCAGGATAACACTATTCATATTGATCAAGATTATGTACATTCAAAAGTCACAAAAATAAGAGCCCAAGTTACTTATTCTCTCTTGTCTAGCCCCATCACTGTCCACAATTTTACCATAGGTTATTCTAAAGTATGTGCCCAAAGTGACTGCAACATTACGCCTAGAACACTTAGTTATGGTTCATCCGTATGTTGGCCATCAGGGACTTCATCCTGTTTTCTTTCATACGTCACAGTTGGTTTTACAGTTCTTGGGAGTCATTACTTTTTGTTACACACTAGCCAATGTCATAAGCTCCAGTTTGCGATATATCAAATGAGATGTCAGTGAAAGTGAAAATATGTGCAAAAGTATGTAGAAGAAAACTGAAACTGACATCTTGCATCATGATTTTAAATCCATAGGCTTTTCACCTACCTGCCCGATTAAGGGACCTGACATTCCACGCTCCGATCCGTAGAACGCCAGTTTTCTTTCTCCTGATAACGACATCCTCTTGAGTAGTCCCCGCCCGGAGATCCGAATGGGGGACTATTTTACCTCCGGAATATTTTACCCAAGAGGACGCCATCATCATTTAATCATACAGTAAAGCTGCATGCCCTCGGGAAAAATTACGGCCGTAGTTTCCCCTTGCTTTCAGCCGTTCGCAGTACCAGCACAGCAAGGCCGTTTTGGTTATTGTTACAAGGCCAGATCAGTCAATCATCCAGACTGTTGCCCTTGCAACTACTGAAAAGGCTGCTGCCCCTCTTCAGGAACCACACGTTTGTCTGGCCTCTCAACAGATACCCCTCCGTTGTGGTTGTACCTACGGTACGGCTATCTGTATCGCTGAGGCACGCAAGCCTCCCCACCAACGGCAAGGTCCATGGTTCATGGGGGGCCAAGATAGACACGAAGCCCACACCTACTACAGTAGTACAAGTTTATATGCCAACTAGCTCTGCAGATGACCAAGAAATTGAAGAAATGTATGATGAAATAAAAGAAATTATTCAGATAGTGAAGGGAGACGAAAATTTAATAGTCATGGGTGACTGGAATTCGAGTGTAGGAAAAGGGAGGGAAGGAAACGTAGTAGGTGAATATGGATTGGGGCTAAGAAATGAAAGAGGAAGCCGCTTGGTAGAATTTTGCACAGAGCATAACTTAATCATAGCTAACACTTGGTTTAAGAATCATGATAGAAGGTTGTATACATGGAAGAACCCTGGAGATACTAAAAGGTATCAGATAGATTATATATTGGTAAGACAGAGATTTAGGAACCAGGTTTTAAATTGTAAGACATTTCCAGGGGCAGATGTGGACTCTGACCACAATCTATTGGTTATGACCTGTAGATTAAAACTGAAGAAACTGCAAAAAGGTGGGAATTTAAGGAGATGGGACCTGGATAAACTGAAAGAACCGGAGGTTGTACAGAGTTTCAGGGAGAGCATAAGGGAACAATTGACAGGAATGGGGGAAAGAAATACAGTAGAAGAAGAATGGGTAGCTTGGAGGGATGAAGTAGTGAAGGCAGCAGAGGATATAGTAGGTAAAAAGACGAGGGCTAGTAGAAATCCTTGGGTAACAGAAGAAATATTGAATTTAATTGATGAAAGGAGAAAATATAAAAATGCAGTAATTGAAGCAGGCAAAAAGGAATACAAACGTCTCAAAAATGAGATCGACAGGAAGTGCAAAATGGCTAAACAGGGATGGCTAGAGGACAAATGTAAGGATGTAGAGGCTTATCTCACTAGGGGTAAGATAGATACTGCCTACAGGAAAATTAAAGAGACCTTTGGAGATAAGAGAACCACTTGTATGAACATAAAGAGCTCAGATGGAAACCCAGTTCTAAGCAAAGAAGGGAAAGCAGAAAGGTGGTGGGAGTATATAGAGGGTCTATACAAGGGCGATGTACTTGAGGACAATATTATGGAAATGGAAGAGGATGTAGATGAAGATGAAATGGGAGATATGATACTGCGTGAAGAGTTTGACAGAGCACTGAAAGACCTGAGTCGAAACAAGGCCCCCAGAGCAGACAACATTCCATTGGAACTACTGACGGCCTTGGGAAAGCCAGTCCTGACAAAACTCTACCATCTGGTGAGCAAGATGTATGAAACAGGCGAAATACCCTCAGACTTCAAGAAGAATATAATAATTCCAATCCCAAAGAAAGCAGGTGTTGACAGATGTGAAAATTACCGAACAATCAGTTTAATAAGCCACAGCTGCAAAATACTAACACGAATTCTTTACAGACGAATGGAAAAACTAGTAGAAGCCGACCTCGAGGAAGATCAGTTTGGATTCCGTAGAAATACTGGAACACGTGAGGCAATACTGACCTTTCGACTTATCTTAGAAGAAAGACTAAGGAAAGGGAAACCTACGTTTCTAGCATTTGTTGACTTAGAGAAAGCTTTTAACAATGTTGACTGGAATACTCTGTTTCAAATTCTAAAGGTGGCTGGGGTAAAATACAGGGAGCGAAAGGCTATTTACAATTTGTACAGAAACCAGGTGGCAGTTATAAGAGTCGAGGGACATGAAAGGGAAGCAGTGGTTGGGAACGGAGTATGACAGGGTTGTAGCCTCTCCCCGATGTTATTCAATCTGTATATTGAGCAAGCAGTAAAGGAAACAAAAGAAAAATTTGGAGTAGGTATTAAAATCCATGGAGAAGAAATAAAAACTTTGAGGTTCGCCGATGACATTGTAATTCTGTCAGAGACAGCAAAGGACTTGGAAGAGCAGTTGAATGGAATGGACAGTGTCTTGAAGGAAGGATATAAGATGAACATCAACAAAAGCAAAACAAGGATAGTGGAATGTAGTCGAATTAAGTCGGGTGATGTTGAGGGTATTAGATTAGGAAATGAGACACTTAAAGTAGTAAAGGAGTTTTGCTATTTGGGGAGCAAAATAACTGATGATGGTCGAAGTAGAGAGGATATAAAATGTAGACTGGCAATGGCAAGGAAAGCGTTTCTGAAGAAGAGAAATTTGTTAACATCGAGTATAGATTTAAGTGTCAGGAAGTCATTTCTGAAAGTATTTGTATGGAGTGTAGCCATATATGGAAGTGAAACATGGACGGTAAATAGTTTGGACAAGAAGAGAATAGAAGCTTTCGAAATGTGGTGCTACAGAAGAATGCTGAAGATTAGATGGGTAGATCACATAACTAATGAGGAGGTACTGAATAGGATTGGGGAGAAGAGGAGTTTGTGGCACAACTTGACCAGAAGAAGGGATCGGTTGGTAGGACATGTTCTGAGGCATCAAGGGATCACCAATTTAGTATTGGAGGGCAGCGTGGAGGGTAAAAATCGTAGGGGGAGACCAAGAGATGAATACACTAAGCAGATTCAGAAGGATGTAGGTTGCAGTAGGTACTGGGAGATGAAGAAGCTTGCACAGGATAGAGTAGCATGGAGAGCTGCATCAAACCAGTCTCAGGACTGAAGACCACAACAACAACAACAGGCTTTCCACGATTTTAAATCCATAGGCTTTTCAGTGACCCTTATCTGGATCTGTTCTCTCTTTGAAAACTGAAACCAGTTGACTGTGGTACAAGATTTTCATCGAAAAAGATGGAGAATTTAACAACATGGCAGACACTTCAGACGCAGTTGTTTCCTTACTTTCTTATCTAGAGCCCAGGTTCTTTTGGTTGACTTGGGGAAAAAGTTGAAGTTCTGCATTTTTTAATGTTTGACACTGTTTGTGATAGCACTGAATTCAATTGATGAGTGAATTGGTGAACCAATGTAGCAACAGAAAATATATGTATTACCCTTGATTGCAATCTTTTCAAATGACCGGGCTTAACAGCAGCTCATTCATAACTCAGTGGAGGTTCATGAATTTAAAAAAAATCTTTAATGGACCTAGGTAAGAAGTTTTCTGTTAACTTGCTGGGTGAAATTTGGATAAAATCACAAGCTTTTGATGACTGTCTCCACAAGAGTCATTGACGACGATGTCTGACTTAGCCCCTGTATAGCGGTGATTTATGCACTCATCAAAATTTTGGGATTTTATCTGAACTTGACACAGTGAGTTAACTGAGAACTTTTTCTCTGAGGTCTCAATTGTGAGAGACTTTCATGGAGTTGACCATCACCTGCGGTATAGTGGAGTACTAAAGAAATCCACGAGAAATTACACTCGCCAGTTGCTTCATCTTTAATAATTGATTCATTTATCTAATTTCTTATTTTATGCATCAGCATGTTCAAAATAGCAGCAGTGTAATTCTTTTTTAGATTTGACAGTTCTGTAAACGCAGAAGAGTGTCCTAAATGATGTTTCAGCTTTTTGTCGTATTCACTGAGATGTAAGAGTTCATTGTAGTTGCTTTTAACTTTCGCATGTAGAGGCATCCTAACAGCCACTCAAAGAAGTTTCATATTGAAATAACTTATGCAAGATTTCACCTCAGTTATGAAGCAAGATTCAGTTTAGGTCTGCTTAGTTATTCAGTGTTCTCCTCTTGGAAACTGAGCGCGCCGAAGTTGTGCAACAGGGCCTCACATTCTCACAGGTGCAGCTCTACTTGGTATCCAAGATTTTACTGCTCAGCAATACAATACGAAAGAAGCTCCATTGCCTACTTTCCCACATATAGCAACATACGTATGCAATGTATATTATAAACTGTCAAGGCTGTTTATTGCATTTAAGATAATCTAAAATTATGGACCACACATGTAATTAGTTATTAGCCTTACCAAAATTATTTGTTCTGTAGCACCAAATAAAAAAGTAAAACTTTTAGTTCTGCCAACCTCACACCAAGACCTGCAGTCACCTATCTGTAGGACATCATCTGGACTGAAGCTTTGTACCCACATGATTAAAAGTTTCACAATATCTGACAACAAAAATGGCTGCACTGCTTTTTAGTGTAAGGACAACAGTGGAGTGTAGAGGTAGATGCACATAATTATAGGTCTATACTGCCAGTGTCCTTCTGTAGTGTGGATGTGGAACATATTTTGTGCTCTTTTATTAACATTTTTGGAGGATGAAAATCTCATCTATAAAAATCAACATGGATTCCGTAAACAGAGATCTTGGAATCCTCAGCTCACTATGTTTGTCCATGAAATCCAGAGTGCCATAGACTATGGAACCTAGGTTGATGCTGTGTTCTTTGATTTCTGGAAGGCATTTGGTACAGTTCCACACTGTTGTTTAGTGACCAAAATATGAACATCTTGAGTTTCAGACCAGATTTTTGATTGGATTCAGAACTTCTTGCAGATAGAATACAACACATCACTCTCAACAGAATGAAAGTAGCAGATGTGAGGGTAAATACAGGAGTGTCCCAAGGAAACGTGATAGGATCATTTTTCAATGTCAATACCGGTTTCAGGCTACTATGCCCATCTTCAGATGATTAATATTTTTTGTTACATAGATGGTTTGACAAACAGCATGCCATCTGCTCCCACACTACACAAGAATATTTGAATATGTAGTGCCATGTTATAAGTTGTTTCTACAATACAAATAAACTAAAGTGCTTGCATTTATTTACATATGATACAAAATAGTTGTGTTCACATGCATAAGTTCCAGTAGATGGCGATTTGTTTAGTAGTGGTCCATGTTGTTTTCCAGGTCAATGTATATGTTGTTGAATTCCACATAGCACACACATTGTAAATAAATTACTGTGGCACATTTCATAATATTCTTAATATCAGTGTTGAGCACCACCCATGTTATACACTTGATGTTTTTGGTTACAATGCAAAGACCCAAAGACATAATTCACTAAATATTGACCAAGGATGTAAACTGTACTAAGGTGATGTGTGGTATGTGCAAAGTGTAACATCCAGATAAATGTTTGCACACTAGCAGTAAACGTGTTATAAAAAAGAAGTAGGACAAATTGTTCTTAGTAAGTTTTCTTCCAGTGGAAACCAAATGGCTAAATAAATCTTCAGTAGCCACTCAAAAGGCTCAGAATGGACACATTGCTTCTAACATTAATTACAACTTATAGACATTACATGCTACTAAACAAAGGCAAGGAAATGGACCTCTTAGAGGAACCAGAAATATATATTCACTCTCTCGGCTCATCCAATACATTCTTAATGAGCAGCTGGGGCTAACCAATAAACAGTTACACCACTGCAGTTTAAGATGTCAATATATAATTGTATAAATGTAAACTAACGTGATGAACAAATGTGTTGCTCTCATCCCACCTCCAACTTTTAAATTTTGTGTTTGCTGCAACTAATTTAGAAAGTGTATTTGTAATCAAATATCTGTATACATAAATGAGTGTACACATATGTCTACTTTTATTTATTCCATAAAAAAATTCATACAAGACTGACTGAAAACAATTTGTGTTACTGTCTTTTAATAATAAATTTACTCTTAGAGTGCAGACATTTTGTGTGTGTTACATTTTGCACATCCCATGCATCATCTTTGCTCAGTTTACATCCTTGGTCAATATTTAATGAATATCTTTGTACCTTTGCTTAATGATAATCTTTGCATTGTGAACAAAAACATATGTGGAATTCAACAACATATACATTGATCTGGAAAACCACATGGACCACAACAAAACATATAGCCAACTTATGTAAATGGACACAACTATTCTACATTATATATGAATAAATGCAAGCACTTTAGCATATTTTTATTAGCAAAACAACTTATAATGTGGCACTAAATACTCAAATATTCGTTTGCAGTGTGGGATCAGATGGCATACTGTTGGTCAAAACATCCGTGTAACTAAAAATGTTAGCCAAATGAAACTGGTTATGGTACATTTAGAAAGTATTTGTGGCTGGTTGCATCATTCACCAACATAAATAAATGTAACATGTTGCACTTAAATAGGTGAAGAAATTCTCTACTGTTGAATTACAGTTTTGTTGGCAACAGCTTGGACTGATTTGAGGGGTTGGAGAGAGGGGGAGGAGGTAGAGGGTCCAATGAAGAACAGTGAATTTTACCACAGCAGCGTTTATCATTACAAAGATGCTCAACAAACTTCAGTGGTAGACACTGGAAGAGAGTTGTGGTGCAACAGGGAAAAGCTTGCTCTACCGTATTTACTCGAATCCAAGCTGCACTTTTTTCTGGTTTTTGTAATCCAAAAAACTGCCTGTGGCTTAGAATCGAATGCAAAGCAAGCGGAAGTTCTGAAAAATGTTGGTGGGTGCCGCCACAACTAACTTCTGCCGTCGAATATATGTAGTGCTACACAGGCATGCTTTGTAGGCACAAAGATAAATACTGGCACCAAAACCTCTGCGTCAGTAAATAAATTAAAAAAAAAAAGGTGGAAGACGAGGTTTTTTTCTCCGCCCCAAGTTTCGAGCACTGCATTTTCATACATTATCCAACTAAGTAAATGCAAATTCCATATTGTTCATCTTCGAATGTAGCAGCATTTCAATGTACTACGAAAATCCGGCTGGCAAGACTGTTTGGGATGTTTGTCAATATGGCGAAATCTACATTCTGAATTTTTTCCTACCTGTGAGAAGAGATGGTTGCTAATAGGAACTTTTATGAATTGTGAATCACATGCAGTATTCTCTTCACCATAAGAATAATATGAATATAAACATTTTGCCATGTATTGTACAACAATACAAAGTTCCATAGTAATGTAAGTGGTCTCATTTCTTTTTTGTCTGATGTTGTGTTCGCAAGGATCAGTTTTTGGATTGAAGTAATAAGAAAGAAAAGGAATGCCAAGTGTATTGTTCCTAGTGTATTGTTCATATGGTGTAGAGCAATCTTATTGTTTAGTAATTTACTGATGAAACAAGTTTTACCGTAGAGGGGAAGAAATTAGTATAACAAAATTATGTTAAAATTTGCAACCATTCTTCCTGATTTTCTACTTGAATGATGTTTATCAGGCAGATAAGAAAAATCTATCTTCACCAACTGAATGTTTATTTTGCTCTAACCAAACATGTTTTGCTTATTCATTCTAGGCGTCATCAATGGTTTTCAGTTTCCATTCTTTTCATGCAGCCATTGGTTCTTCTCTAGGCACAAGATGCACACAATACAGGTTTCCAGTTGGTGGTAGAGGGTGCATCTGGGAAAAACTTGGGAATTTTTTAAAAGTCTGGGAAATTTTCATGGCTTTGGTTTTCAGTTACATTTTTGTAATTTTAACTGGTAAGAACGGATACTCTAACAAAGAATTTTACTTTAGCCCATTACTGCAGAACAATACTGCACTGATAAAACATAAACAAGAGAGTAATACCAAAATAAAACTTTAGTTGCAAATAAAATGCACCATATACAACAAAACACAGTGTACTCACAAGTGTCTGTTGACAGCAGAATGTGTCAAAGGCTTTAGGATGAAGACAGTGCAATGCTTCAAAACAATAAACTGCATTTGATGAGTGTAACATCACAACTGTTTACATATCTAACAGGTCACAGAAAGATATTGTGAATGCTGGCTTGAGAAGTGTTACTTTCAAAGTAAAGTTCTTTTTTTTGCAAGATGAATCATATTACATGTGGATGAATTTCTTATGTCATGGATCTTTAGATGCTCGTTCAAAATTTAACACTTTGGGGATCATCCACTTACCCAGAAGACCAGCCATTTATGCCTATGTTTAAAATTTTACTGGCACATTTGTGTTTCATATATCTTAAAAGGTACCACATGCTAAAAAGACCAAGTGTCAAGGTTAGTTTTTCATATTTGTTCTTGTACCTTCATTGATTACAAACTATGCAATACTTGACAGAACATTTATTCAGCAGGGCAACCGATTAAATGCTCGGTGCACAGCAGTGAAATTTATAATTGTGCTTGTCAGAATTATTTAGCAGCTGCGACTGAAACTGTGCTGCTAGGATCCTACCCAGCCACACCCTCAGAAAAAACAGCAAAAAAGTTTTGTAGACATAATATTATATCTAAAAGCTTAGCTCTTCTTGTAGCTATACTGTATATATAATTCATTTAAACCATTAACTTTTCATATTTGTGAGTTCATGCTGTTTAACTGTGATGTCGCTACTGACTGACTACATCACATGTCCTTTGCTCTGAATATCTGCTGTCATTGGCTGGTAACATCGTGTGAGGTGAGGTATGATTGGCTGACAAAAAGGCATCCAGCCATCATGTCACCACATGTTCTTATAGGTGAATAGGTAGAAGGACACCTGGTGACATGAACTGCCGCAAGTCTGTTGAATTGTAATGAAACTGCACTGAAGATGGCTATTTATAGCCAAAATTTGGATCTGCAAGCAGAACAAAAACTAATGGAATTGCAACTAACTGCTGCATGCCTCTCCTTCCATACAATCTATGGTCACTGTACACAACAGTTCCCGAGGGAATCAAATATGGTGAAGACTGAATAACATCAGGGATAGGCTACAATCCTCACTCCCTTCTCAACTACTGCTTTTCTTTCACACCCTTTGGGTCTTAACTGCATCTGGTTTCTGTGCATCTAGTATATAGCATTTTGCTCTTTGTATTGTATCCATGATACCTTCAAAATTTCAAAGAGAATATTCCAGTCTACAATGTCAAAAACATTCTCTGTGCTATTATTGCTTGTTTTGTGTATTTTCCATCTCTCTTCTAAGTTAAGTGTAAGGCTCATTACTGCTTTGCATGTTCCTTCATTCCTCTGGATCTACACATACCAGATGGAATAGTTTTGCCATGGCTGTGTCTCCCAAGGACTGCAGCAGCATCTGTACTACGTGTCTTATTTATACTTTGGTCTTAAAAGTGCTCTGTCAAATTCTTCTCACAGATCATATCTCCCACCTAATCTTGCTCTATTTCCTCTTCCTTTTCTATAATAGCATGTTCTAGCACATTTCCCTAGCATAGCACTTCGATATATTCCTTCCACCTTTAACGCTTCCCTTCTTTGCTTACCACTGTCTTGTTATCTGACCTCTTAATATTTATATAGGTGCCTCTCTTTTCTCCAAAGGTCTCTTTTTTTTTTTTTTTTTTTTTTTTTTTTTTTTTTTTTTTTTTTTTTTTTTTTGTAGTAGAATCTATCTTTCATTTGGTCATCCATGTTTCTACAGTTCCACATTTCTCTACTAGCTATTCCTGCTTTGTTGCTTTGCAAGCTCGATCTCAGTGCTTTGAAAGCTACTGTGCTGTATTTGGCAGAATTCATATTTATATTTTCATAATACGAAGATATGGGGCGGACATGTTGCTGCGCATCAAAGATCTTTCCAAAATTTGTTGTTTTTTTGCTGGATTTTGTTCACTAAAATGCTGGGAAGTTCTATTCCAGTGTATAAAACATTTACCATGTGGAGTATTGAAAGTTTTATAGCTCTGAAGGAAAGTATTTTATCACTTGACATGGAAAAAATGTACTTTCACCTGAGGCTTAGTGTATTTTTACCAGGGAAAATGTGCATCTCTTAACCAGGAAAGATGAGAAAAATCCTGGATTTGTTTGTTTTTTCTCCTTATCCAGGTATATGCTCCGTAGTATGTAAATTTATAAATTTCACTACACACAGCCTTTCTTGTTTTACACGTGACAGGTTGTGAGTTCTGAAATGTATGAATGTGACCTATTGTCAGTTGGAAACCTGTACTGTGTGCATTTACTGCCTAAAGGAGAACCAATAGATATATGAAAAGAATAAAAAATTGAAAACCACGGATTATGCCCAGTATGAATAGGCAAGACATGTTTGGTTAGAGACAAAATACACATTCATTTGCAAGAGACAGAATTTTTCTAATCGGCATGATAAACACAACAGATTTCTTTAGATTATTTCAGAATGCAAGAGTAATTCACTGAAAGACATTTTACAACAAAGCAGTTGATTTTGGATGACTTTGTTATATTGTACTCCTCTTGTAGCCCCTTAATGAATAGTTGTGAGATACGAAAGATGGTAAGGTAGCTGGAGGGGTAGGCAGAAGGCAGAGCACGCAGGTATTAAATTTTCTTTATATAAATGTGTTGTGATGGTATGAGTCTACCTGCTCTCGAAAGGAGGAAACGGTTCTTAATTTTAATACATTAAAGTTTCTGAGTCCCACCTACAGTGAAAAGCTTACATGTTACCACACCTGAAGAAATTAAAAGCTGAAGGTCTAAAGAGATTGTGCCTCGCACGTGGGTCATGGAGTGCAATACAGAAATTTCTGCTTCAGTTCTGTAAAACAGTTGAGTACCCCCAGTTTGATTGTGGATCCACGGTTTATGCCTCAGGTAGGCCGTTGTATCTTAAAATTATTGGGCAGCTCTACGTGAAGGGATTAGGATGGCAACAGGGACATACAAAACCAGTCTATGGTTCTTCTTGCCGTCTTGCAGCAGCTTTGTTAGTTCTACCAGGAGTTCAGAGCCACATCAGTACAATGCTGGTCGTAACTGATAATATTTAAGGATTATGTGTGCCAGCTATATGAATTTAATTACGGTTCATCATAATTGCTTCTGTTTCCACATGAATTATCCATTTTGACCAATGTCATAATAAAGCAGTTGTACATAATAGAATTGCTTAACACCTTGTTTTGAAGTGTTTAAACTAGAACTCCTAACATTTTTCATCCACAAATAAAGATTTGAAAACAGCGATTTGCATATTATTGAGGATAGTGTCAGAATAATTTTTTTTTTTCTTGTACATTAATTTTAATGAATTTGAGACAAAACTAAACACTGACAGTTGGATGTATATGTTGTTGACAAGCGCCTTAACGGCCAAAAGTCATAACTGTGAGAGTGTTTTTGTTGTGCCTATCTGCGACTGAGCATCTCCGCTACATGGTGAGTAAAAACTTTCCTTGTCATAATATTGGTACACTGAAATACAATTCTAAAGCTTCAAAATCATATATTTATTTTCAACACACTCACCATTAAGACTAACACACTTCTCCCAACATTTAACAAGTTTTTTCATTTCCTCACTGAAAAATTCTTCTGACTTTTCTTGAATCCAGGGCTCTACTGCTGCCTTCACCTCATCGTCCGAAATGTAAAAATTACCCTTGAAGTCTCCCTTGGATAGAGGAAAAAATAAAAATCACAAGGTGCAAGATAGCTTCAGATTTGCAATTGAGGTTTGCGGACAAGCGTTGTCATGTTGCAAGACAGTTGTTCATTAATGAAGCCGACATGTTCCTTGGATATTCCAGTGTGGTTTGTGATGTACAACTGAGTGATTCACCAGTCATTTTGAATCAAATTGTTGATGAGTTTTCAGTGTTTATCATCTGTGACAGTGATTGGATGTCTTTTGTATGATTCAACAACAGTTATAGCTTTTCCATGCTAGCAACTCCAAAATTGTATTGCCCATCGATTTACTGTGGACCTATCAGCAGCACCACCACCATAAATAGCCTTTAAATGATGATGAGTCTTACTAGAAGTCATGTTTTCAGTGTTTAAAAATTCGATAACAGCACACTGCTTAACTTGTGTTGACATAGCAGTAAAACACATTTCCATACTTCTGCTACTCAAAATGCCCTGGATGAATGCGACACATTCGAACTACACATGCATATGGGCCACATGGCATGTTTCTCATGGTCATTTTGTTCACTTTCTACAAATATGTATGTGTTACTTTTCAGCCTACCCTTGTATTTGCAGAGGACATGCAGGTCTATCCTTTGACATATGATGAAAGCATTCTCTTGAGTAAAATATTGCAGAGATAACACAGTTCCCCATTTGGATCTCTGGGCAGGGAGTACATGGGAGGATACTGTCATCACAAAAAACAAAGCTGGCATTCTGCAGGATGGAGTGTGGAATGTTAGATCCCTTAATCAGGTAGGTAGGTTAGAGGATTTAAAAACAGTAATGGATAGGTTGAAATTAGATATAGTGAGAGTTAATGTAGTGTGGTACTAGGAGGAAGTGAACTTTTGGTCAGGTGAGTACATGCTTATAAATAAAAAGTAAAAAGGGGCAGTGCAGGAGTTGGTCTGATACTGAATAGAAAAACGGAAATGTAGGTAAGCTACTATGAACAGCATAAAGAACATGGTATCATAGCAGAGAGATACATAACAAGCACCTACCACAGAGCAAAATTCTACATGCCTAGTTGTCCAGGTGAAGATATTGAAAGAATGAATATTTCTTTCATCTCATTATACAGACATTTAAGGGGGACAAATATTTAATGGTTATAGGATGCAGGAAGTCAGTTCTAGGAAAGAGAAGAGAAAGAAAAAAATGTGAGATCATGGACTAGGGGAAACGATGAAAAGTGAATCCACATGGTAGAATTTTGGACAGAGCACAATTTAGCCATTGCTAACACTTGGTTCGAGAATAACTAAAGAATGTTGTGTATATGGAAGAGACTGGAGTCACTGGAAGGATTCAGATAGTTTACATAATGGTTAGGGCAGATTTTTTGAAACTAGATTTTAAACTTAAAATATTTACAGGGGCAAGCAAAGACTCTGACCACAATTTACTCGCTATGAATTGCATATTAAATCTGAAGAAATTGCAGGAAGTTCGGGAACTAAGGAGATGGGACCAGAATAAGTGAAAACAAACAGAAGTTGTCAAGAATGTCAAAGGAAGCATTAGGCAACAATTAACTGAAGCAAGGGAAAGGAATAGAATAGAAAATGGATGAGCAGTTTTAAGATGAAACGGAGAATGCAGCAGGGGATTTAATAGGCCAAAAGGCAAGATGCAGTAGAAATCCTTGAATAGCATGTGAAATATTAAATTCAGGTAAATGACAAAAAAGAAAATATAAAAATGTGGCAGATGAAACAAGCAAAAGTTAATATAGACACCTAAAAAATTATACTGACAGAAATTGCAAAGTGACAAAGCTAGTAGAGAAATGCAAAACTATAGAAACATGGATGACCAAATGAAAGATAGGCTCTACTACAGGAAAATAAGAAAGGCCTTTGGAGAAAAGAGAAGCATCTATATAAATATTAAGTGCTCAGATGGCAAGACAATGGTAAGCAAAGAAGGGAAACGTAAAAAGTGGAAGGAATATATAGAAGGGCTGTGCAAGGGAAATGCACTAGAAGATGCTATTGTAGAAAGGGAAGAAGAAATGATGATCTGTGAGAATAATTTGACAGAGCACTTTTAAGATCAAAGTCGAAACAAGACACATAGTATAGATGACATCTCCCAGTTGCTGCAGTCCTTGGGAGATACAGCCATGGCAAAACTATTCCATCTGGTATGTGTAGGTTCTGGAAAAATTAAGGAACATGCAAAGCAGTACTGACCCTAAGACTTGACTTAGAAGAGAAATGGAAAGTACACAAACAAACAATAATAACAAGAGAATGTTTTTGCCAGTGTAGACTGGAATACTCTCTATGAAATTTTGACGGTATCATGGATAAAATACAAAGAGCAAAATGTTATATACTACATGCAGTTAAGCGGCAAAGAGCATAAAAGGAAAGCAGTAATTGAGAAGAAGGGAGTGAGGATTGTAGCCTACCCCTGATGTTATTCAATCTTAACCAATTTTGATTCCATCAGGAACTGTTGCTAACAGCGCCCATAGATGGTACAGGAGGAGAGGCACACAGCAGTTAGTTGCATCCCATTAGTTTTGATTATGCTTGCAAGTCAAGATTTTGGCTGTAAATAGCCATCTTCAGTGCATTTTCATTACAATTCAACAGACTCTTGGCAGTTCATGTCACCATGTGTTCTTACAGGTGTATGTGCAGGAGGACACCTATAAGAACATACGGTGACATGAACTGCTGTGTGCCTCTCCTTCCGTTATTCAATCTGTACCAACAACAACAACAACTACAGAAATCCGTAATTATTGATACATGTTCAATTACCCGAAAGTTCCTAAATGCTATATAACATATACCGTACAGTTAAAAGGAAGTCACGCTTGATCCAGGTCCGCGTCACTTTCCATTTTTGACCAGACATAACGTCTGAGAAAAGAAAGAAATAATAATAATAATAAAATTTTTAACAGAACAACTACTAGCTGATCAGATCCATGTAATAATCAAAAATAACAGGATACCCCAGTCAGAATTAGAAAACATCAAACAACAACTACAACAAATACTGGAACAAAGTAATGTGCAATCAGAAGAAGAAGAAAACACAGTAATGGACTCGAACATCCCAGAGCAAACAGACAAAGAACAACACGCATCAATTAAACAATCAGAAGTAAACGAAATCATAAGACAGCCACCAGAGCAAGAACAAATAAACACGAAGTGCCACACGTTAGATATAGCATAAAAATTTCAGCTAACAATATAGAATACAAAGACACAAAGACACAAATACAGACATTAGACCATTCTTGCATAGACCACCAAATAACCCACAAGTCGAAACAACAATAACAATTATCAACACAATCATGCACAACAATATAAATGAAAATACAACTACAGAAGAGTTACAATTACTGGTTTATACAGGGTGTTACAAAAAGGCACGGCCAAACTTTCAGGAAACATTCCTCACACACAAAGAAAGAAAATGTTATGTGGACATGCGTCCGGAAACGCTTATTTTCCATGTTAGAGCTCATTTTATTACTTCTCTTCAGATCACATTAATCATGGAATGGAAACACACAGCAACAGAACGTACCAGCGTGACTTCAAACACTTTGTTACAGGAAATGCTCAAAATGTCCTCCGTTAGCGAGGATACATGCATCCACCCTCCGTCGCATGGAATCCCTGATGCGCTGATGCAGCCCTGGAGAATGGCGTATTGTATCACAGCCATCCACAGTACGAGCACGAAGAGAGTCTACATTTGGTACCGGGGTTGCGTAGACAAGAGCTTTCAAATGCTCCCATAAATGAAAGTCAAGAGGGTTGAGGTCAGGAGAGCGTGGAGGCCATGGAATTGGTCCGCCTCTACCAATCCATCGGTCACCGAATCTGTTGTTGAGAAGCGTACGAACACTTCGACTGAAATGTGCAGGAGCTCCATCGTGCATGAACCACATGTTGTGTCGTACTTGTAAAGGCACATGTTCTAGCAGCACAGGTAGAGTATCCCGTATGAAATCATGATAACGTGCTCCATTGAGCGTAGGTGGAAGAACATGGCGCCCAATCAAGACATCACCAACAATGCCTGCCCAAACGTTCACAGAAAATCTGTGTTGACGTGATTGCACAACTGCGTGCGGATTCTCGTCAGCCCACACATGTTGATTGTGAAAATTTATAATTTGATCATGTTGGAATAAAGTCTAATCCGTAAAGAGAACATGTGCACTGAAATGAGGATTGACACATTGTTGGATGAACCATTCGCAGAAGTGTCCTGTGGAGGCCAATCAGCTGCTGATAGTGCCTGCACACACTGTACATGGTACTGAAACAACTGGTTCTCCCCGTAGCACTTTCCATACAGCGACATGGTCAACATTATCTTGTACAGCAGCAACTTCTCTGACACTGACATTAGGGTTATCATCAATTGTACGAAGAATTGCCTCATCCATTGCAGGTGTCCTCGTCGTTCCTAGGTCTTCCCCAGTTGCGAGTCATAGGCTGGAATGTTCCGTGCTCCCTAAGATGCCGATGAATTGCTTCGAACGTCTTCCTGTCGGGACACCTTCGTTCTGGAAATCTGTCTCGATACAAATGTACCGCGACATGGCTATTGCCCCGTGCTAATCCATACATGAAATGGGCATTTTCCAACTCTGCATTTGTAAACATTGCACTGACTGCAAAACCACGTTCGTGATGAACACTAACCTGTTGATGCTACGTATTGATGTGCTTGATGCTAGTACTGTAGAGCAATGAGTCGCAAGTCAACACAAGCACTGAAGTCAACATTACCTTCCTTCAATTGTGCCAACTGTTGGTGAATCGAGGAAGTACAGTACATACTGACGAAACTAAAATGAGCTCTAACATGGAAATTAAGCGTTTCCGGACACATGTTCACATAACATCTTTTCTTTATTTGTATGTGAGGAATGTTTCCTGAAAGTTTGGCCATATCTATTTGTAACACCCTGTATAGGAGCACTCACTCACTAAATATACACACCAGTCAGATATCAGAATCAACCAACACACAGAAGAAACCCACAAAACCAGCATTGCAACACAGGCTACAGATCAGAATAGAAAAACTGAGAAAAGACATCGGACAGCTAACACAATTTATAAGAAATGAAATATCAGACAAAAACGAAAGAGGTTAGGTAAAATCTCACAACAAGAAGCGATAGAGCAATAGATGAAAAGAAGCAGAAATTACAAGCATTGGCCAAATGACTTGGAAGATACAAAAAAAGTGAAAATAGAAGGAAACAAAACCAAACATTCAACACAAACCAAAAGAAATTTTACCAGACAATAGATAACACACACATTAAAATAGACAATCCACCAAACATAACAGACATGGAACACTTCTGGAGCAACATATGGTCAAACCTGGTACAACATAACAGACATGCACGGTGGATACAAGCAGAAACAGACAGACACAAGATGATACCACAAATACCTGAAGTGATAATTTTGCTACATGAAGTCACTCGAGTAATTAATTCTACGCACAATTGGAAAGCCCCTGGAAAAGATAAAATAGCAAATTTCTGGCTAAAGAAGTTCACCTCAACACATTCACATCTAACTAAATTATTTAACAGTTACATTGCAGACCCATACACAGTCCCTGATACAGTTACACAAGGAATAACTTATCTGAAACCTAAAGTTGAAGCAGACCCAGCAAAATATCACCCCATAACATGCGTACCAACAATATACAAAATATTAACTTCAGTCATTACACAGAAATTAATGGCACATCCAACACAGAACAAAATTATAAATGAAGAACAAAAAGGCTGCTGCAAAGGAGCACGATGATGTAAAGAGCAACTGATAGCAGATGCCGAGGTGACATACCAAGCTAAAACTAAACAAAGGTCGCCACACTACGCATACATTGATTACCAAAAAGCTTTTGATTGTGTACTCCACTCATGGTTACTACAAATATTGGAAATATATAAAGTAGATCCTAAATTGATACATTTCCTAAACATAGTAATGAAAAATTGGAAAACCACACTTAATATCCAAACAAATTCAAATATCACCACATCACAGCCAATACAGATTAAGCGTGGAATATACTAAGGAGACTCATTAAGTCCTTTCTGGTTCTGCCTTGCTCTGAACCCACTATCCAACATGCTAAATAATACAAATTATGGATATAATATTACTGGAACACACCAACACAAAAGCACACATTTGTTATACATGGATGATCTAAAACTACTGGCAGCAACAAATCAACTACTCAACCAATTACTAAAGATAACAGAAATATTCAGCAATGATATAAATATGGCTTTTGGAACAGACAAATGTAAGCGAAGGAAAATACGGATGCCTATATATATGTAGGATACAGACAACAAATAGGAATAGATAATACAAATATTAAAGAAGAACTAAAAGAAAAATATAGACAAAGACTAACAAAAATACTGAAAACAGAATTGACAGCAAGAAACAAGACAAAATCTATAAATACGTATGCTATACCAATATTGACCTACTCATTTGGAGTAGTGAAATGGAGTAACACAGACCTAAAAGCACTCAATACACTTACACGATCACAATGCCACAAATATAGAATACATCACATACATTCAGCAACAGAAAGATTCACATTAAGCAGAAAGGAAGGAGGAAGGGTATTTATCGACATAAAAAACCTACATTATGGACAGGTAGACAATTTAAGAAAATTCTTTATAGAACGAGCAGAAACTAGCAAAATACACAAAGCAATCACTCATATAAATACATCGGCTACACCACTGCAACTTCATAACCACTTCTACAACCCTTTAGATCACATAACTTCAACAGATACGAAGAAAGTAAATTGGAAAAAGAAAACACTACATGGCAAGCACCCGTATCACCTAACGCAGCCATGCATCGATCAAGACGCATCCAACACATGGCTAAGAAAAGGGAATATATACAGTGAGAGGGAAGGATTCATGATTGCAATACAGGATCAAACAATAAACACCAGATATTACAGCAAGCATATTATTAAAGATCCCAATACCACAACAGATAAATGCAGACTTTGCAAACAAAAAATAGAAACAGTAGATCACATCACAAGCGGATGTACAATACTAGCAAATACAGAATACCCCAGAAGACATGACAGTGTAGCAAAAACCATACATCAACAACTTTCCATACAACATAAACTAATAAAACATGTTCCCACATACAAGTATGCACCACAAAATGTACTGGAGAATGATGAATACAAATTATACTGGAACAGAACCATTATAACAGATAAAACAACACAACATAACAAACCTGACATCATACTCATCAATAAAAAGAAGAAATTAACACAACTAATTGAAATATCCATACCCAATACAACAAATATACAGAAGAAAACAGGAGAAAAAAATTGAAAAATACATCCAACTGGCTGAGGAAGTCAAGGACATGTGGCATCAGCATAAAGTTGACATTATAGCAATTATACTATCAACTACAGCAGTCATACCACACAATATCCACCAGTACATAATGCAATACAGCTACATCCAAACTTATATATACAACTACAGAAATCCGTAATTATTGATACATGTTCAATTACCCGAAAGTTCCTAAATGCAATATAACATATACCGTACAGTTAAAAGGAAGTGACGCTTGATCAAGGTCCGCGTCACTTTCCATTTTTAACCAGACTTAACATCTGAGAAAGTAAAGAAATAATAATAATAATAATAATAATAATAAAAATAAAAATAAAAATAAAAATAAAAATAAATAAATAAATAATGTAAATCAAATAGAAATTTGCAGAGGAAATTAGAAATCAGGCAGAAGAAATAAAAACATTGAGATTTGATGATAACGTTTTGTTTCCATCAGAGACTGCAAGGGGTTTGCAAGAGCAACTGGATGAAATGGACACTGTCTTGACAAGTGGTTATAAGATAAACATCAACAAAAGTAAAGCAAGAGCAATGGGATCTAACTAGATGAAATTGGGATAGATTATAAAATTATACACTAAAAGTAGTTACTGAATAGCAAGAAAAGTGTTTCTGAAAAAGAAAATTTACCATCATAGAGCATAAATTTAAATGTTAGGAAGCCTTTTATGAAGGTATTTTTCGGAAGTGTTGCCTTGCACAGAAGTGAAATGTGGTTGTTATATAGTTCAGAAAAGGAAAGAATCTAAGGTTTCCTGATGTGGTGCTACAGAAGAAGATGGGTGAATTGAATAGCTAATGAGGAAATACACTTTCAAATTTGGGAGAGAATAAATGTATCACATAACTTGATGGAAAGAATGAAAGTGTAGCTAGAATACATCTTTATGCATCATCATTTTGGCATAGTGGAAGCTGTTAGGAGGAAGGGGGGGGGGGGGGGGAGGAGGAGGTGGTTAAAAAGTGTAGGACAAGGCCTAAGCATGACTACAATAAGCAGGTTGAAATGGATGTAAGTTGCGATATTGCAGTAGTTATGCAGAGCCAAAGAAGCTTGCTCAGCAGAAAGTAGTGTGGAGAGCTGCATCAAACCAGTCTTCACACTGAAGACCATGACAATGTATTTTCATTGGTATAACTTAACAAATAATAAATAAGAGACAAAGATGAGTGAGACTAGATGGTAATGACCAGTAAGACTCTGGAATCCATGCCTTTCCAGTCAAATAAAACAAGGAAAAGTAGTTAGTTATCTTTTTTAACACCATTATAGAATTTGAATATGGAGTGATTTAACTTTTTGAGTGCCAATGGTTTCTGCCTGAAACCATTAGATTTTTTAAGTGCAGTGCTGTTCATGAGATACAACAGATGCTATTGCAGGACAGAAACATCTAGTGGAACACTGAGAAACTTATACAAATGTAGTGCATTGTATCACTCACATACTGCGCTCAGAGCAACAGTCGGCACGGAAATTGTGCTACATACTAAGGAGCTCATTAACAGTGAAAGTAAGTATATCTTAAGTTACTGTAGTGTAAATCTGAGTTTATACTGCTGATGTTATGACTGGTTTTGAAATGAAACCACTGGAGCTGTATGTACTTTTGATAAAAATTTACTAAAGTTTAGGCCCACTTTGCTTTTTATGTGAGACTATAATTTGTTTTTAGCATTATGAGTTCATTAAAGTTGTGAGATGTGGGATTGTCTCTGAGAAAAATTCAAAATTTCTTTCAAATCTGTCTCGTGAAATGATGGGTGGCTGAAAACTGTATGTCCCAGTGATTACTTAGTGTAACCACAACTTTAAAACGATTGTTTACTTTTTGCAAATTTCTTCTTGTATTTGTCACTTGAAAATTTTTAAAATGATTTTTTTGTATTGTTGTGACTAGAGTGTTAAGATGCACCAAAAAATATGCAACTTTTCTGTTCCACTTGGTGAATCATAAAATTTCATCTGCCAGCTGGTGGAACCTGTTACCTTCTACTAGTCAGATTGTGATCTTTATCAGAAAATTTTGTTTTAGTTTGATGCTGCACATTTCCATACCACAAATTTCCTTGTAGTCTTTCTGGTAAATAGGAAATAGCAACATGAGGCTGCACCTTGAGAGATCTATGAAACTTGTGTTGGACTTTATCAAATCATCCTAGGATTGATTATGTGACACCTGTTCAAAAAATTAAAGGCATTAATTTTCTGCATCCACAGTTCTCATGTATTACTCATTTGCTGAATTAGTGAGTGTTATTTTCACAATCCTCACATACTTTTAAGCATGTTACTGGAACATTTTTCCAGATGATATGAGGATGTCTTAACATTGGCAATTATAGGTGTGTCTGGTACTGCACACCGCGGAATTTGATTCCCCGCCAGATGTCATGGACGTCGAAGACCCTTAGAGGTCTCTACACCATCACGCTGTAAGCTGTGGCGGTGCGCCTGCATTTAGTGTGAGGGCACCACAGTGGAACACGTGGTTCCAGCAGCCAATAGTGGCACCCCCGATAGAGTATTTAAGCGCCTGCCTCTCACTCAACCAGTGAGTCTAATCTTGCATACCTCTCGGGACACATCGCCTCGCGTTAAATAGCTTACTTACTTTCTCGTTCTGTGTACAAGTGGACATGGTTGTTAGGTTTCCTTGTGACTCTGCTGTTTTGATCTTGTTGTTGTTCTTTCTGTCCTTCGTTGGTCATGTCCATCCTTTCCGATGTCTTGTTGTTTGCGGACCGCTCTGCGGGAACAGGTCGTGCCGCGCTTTCCGTCACTTCAACCCCACGACCGTTCCAGTCGCAGTTACAACAGTATGCCTCAAAATTATGTCAAGACAACAGTTCATGGTGTAAGATTACTAATGATGTTATGAGTATGCAGCAATATCGTTAGGGGATTGGTTTTCCATAGTGCTTGTTCACAATTTAGGACAAAAAGTGTTAGAAAATGGAACACACAAATACAATCCTCCACAGGCTGACTAGCATTCCAAAGGGCAGTTGAATATAGTTGTGTCACAGTAACATATGGCAGTTGTAAGTATTACTGTTCAGTGTTTTATGTCACTCAGTGCTAGATTGATTTTGGCAACAGATACTATTAAAGCACAGAGAACACTTTAACAATCAGTTAAAAAGTTCAAACAGATCAGGTATCTCCAGTCTGTTTTAGCAATAATGATGAGACAGGCAAAAACTGAAAACGTAGGCTGCTCACAGTATGACTCACCTAACGTGTGGCAGGTTTGTGTAGGAGCATGATACTGCTGCAGACCCTTGTGACATCCACATTTTCCATCAGGAAGCAGGATATAGCCCCCCATACAAGGACCTTTGGTGAACAACTGATGGCAAGACCTTGTCTGTCTGTGATAGCCAAGGGTTTGAGGTTTACAGCCACACTTTGCCAGAGCTGGGTTCTCAGCATCCTGCTGGAGTAGTTCACCCCAGGCACAAGGTCCTCTGGCTGGAGGTTGCTGCAGCTTGTAGCACTGGCCAGAAGGGGGCCACACTGCTTGCCCTAGAGGGCATGTTGCAACAGCGATACACTCTCCGATATCCCTGGAATATGTTACACATTGTAAGTAAAGTTATGCAGCACTGGATGAGAACAGGAACCTCAAAACTTATTCCTAATACAAATATTTTTCTTGCTATTCTACTTAGTAATCACCTACATAAACAGTAATTATTGTGTCATATTCAGATCAAAGTTATATCATCTTGTCCTGTTTATCTCAGCTGTCTACAACAAGGATGACTTCCCAAATGCAAAATAAAACAAGGGATATGGTAGTTGGACACAGAAGTTGTTAAAAACTCATTGTGTGTAATATTTGAGCTAACATTAATTACAAATAATGACCATAACCTACAAATAGTGATAAAAACAGGATATTTTTTACTTAAAAGAAAAATGTAAGAGATGGAAAAAAGGTTCTCATATTGTAGTTATACTCTTAAACTACTTTTTAAAATTTTTCTGTCTCATGCTGGTACTGTGCAAAATGATTGTGCGAATACAGCGCAATTTTTAATGAAAGAATTCTAACTTGTTTGTGGAATGATTTCAGGAAGATCAAATATGTTACCATTCTCAGTGTCTAAAAACAGAAAAGTCATTTTATTGTAGATAAAATGTAGGTGCTCTGTGATAGGTGTCATAGATGTATTTATATTTTAGTAAAAATTTCAGTGCCAGTTTGATATATATATATATATCCCAAGAGGAATATGGTAGCACTGAAATGTTGAATCTTGCTCTTTTTCTTCTGACTATCTGTGTGTAGTGTTATTCATGTGGAAATGAGCAAAAGTTTTCTAAATGTTTGCAGATCGTATAACTGTGGTGGGACTTGGATACCAGTGTGGTATTCCCCTAGTGGAATGTGGGAAAAGTGCCAAAAAACCACATCCACCACTGAAAAGTTACGTATGCACCAGTTATAAGCACATGCTTATAAATGGTGTAGTGAAATTTTAATAATAGTATTGCCCAAAGAAATACAACAGTCATTGTTACTGTTCACATAATCTATGGTGTTACCATATTTCTTTGTCACCTGTTAGTTTGATGAACAATATGCACAATCAAAATCAAGATTCCTGTTTGATGGAAGTTATCAGAAAGGGTAGGCTAAATACAGTTAGTGGTGGCATGTTTGTTGCTGTCAGAAATAATTTATCTTGTGGCAAAATTGAAGAAGATAGTTCCTGTGTGTAGGTATGGGCAGAGGTCATTGTTGGCAACCAGACTAAAATAATAATTGGATCCTTTTACCGACCTCCCAACTGAGATGATTCAGTTGCTGAAAACTTGAGTCTAATTTTCAATGCGTAATTAACTCATGCAATAATAGTTGATGGTGACTTCATTTTATCCTTGACATGTTGGTGAAAATACATGTTTAAATCCGGCGGTATGCATAAAACATCATCCGAAACTGTGCTAAATACTTTCTCTGAAAATTATTTTGAATAATTGGTTCATGAGCCCACTCAGATAGTGAAAGGTTGTGAAAACACACTTGGTTTCTTAGTAACAAATGATTCTGATCTAATAATGGGCATAAAAACTGATGCAGGGATTAGTGAACACAGAGTTGTCATAGTGAGACTGAATACAATGACTCCCAAATCCATCAAAAAATAAATGAAAAAAAATCTATTCAAAACAGCAGATAAAAATTCTCGTGATGCCTTCCTGAGAGACAGTCTCCTTTCCTTAAAAAAATCAACAATGTAAGTGTAGACCAGATGTGGCTTAAATTCAAAGAAATAATATTGGCAGCAATTGTGATATTTATACCAAGTAAACTGACAAAAGATGGAGCTAATCCTCTCATGGTACATAATACAGGTCAAAACACTGTTTTAGAAACAACAAAAACAGCATACCAAATGAAAAAAAGTGCAAAACACATGAAATTGGTAATCTTTTACAGAAGCTCGAACTTTAGTGCGGACTTCAATGAGTTATGCTTATAATAGTTTTCACAATGAAACTTTGTTTTGAAATCTGGCAGAAAATCCAGTAAGATTCTGGGCGTATGCAAAGTATGTTAGCGACGAGACACAACCAGTGCCTTCTCTGCATGACAGCAATGGGAATAGTATTGATGGTAGTCTTGCTAAAGCAGAAATACTAAACATGGTTTTCCAAAATTCCTTCACCAACGAAGGTGAAGTAAGTACCCCATAATTTGAATCTAGAACAGATGCCAACATGAGTAACTTAGAAGTAGATATCCTCCTTAATAAAAGCAAGTCTTCCAGTCCAAACTGTACATCAATTAGGTTCCTTTCAGAGTTTGCTATTGCAATAGCTCCATACTTAACAATCATATGCAACCCGTCACTCAACAAAAGATCCCTACCGAAAGACTGGAAGGTCACACCAATATTCAAGAAAGGCAATTGGAGTAATCCACTAAATTACAGGCCCATATCATTAACGTCAATATGCAGTAGGATTTTGGAAAATATGTCGTCTACAACCATTATGAATTACCTCGAAAAGAATGGTCTGTTGATGCATAGCTAACATGGATTTGGAAAACATCGTTCTTGTGAAACACAACTAGCTCTTTACTCACACAAAATGTTGAGTGCTATTGGCAAAGGATTTCAAATTGATTATGTATTTCTAGATTACCAGAAGGCTTTTTGGCGCTATACATCGGAAGCAACTTGCAATCAAATTGCATGCTTATAGAATGTTGTCTCAGTGCACGACTGGGTTCATAATTTCCTCTCAAAGAGGTCACAGTTCATAGTAAGTGACAGGAAGTCATAGAGTAAAATAGAAGTGATTTGTGGCATTCCCCAGGGTAGTGTTGTGTGTCTTCTGTTGTTTCTTATCTATATAAACAATTTAGGAGACAATCTGAGCAGCCATCTTAGATTGTTTGCAGGTGATGCTGTTGTTTATTGTCTAGTAAAGTCATCAGAAGAACAAAATTGATTGCAAAACAATTTAGAGAAGATATCTGTATGGTATGAAAAATGAGAGGTCATAAACTCCAATTACATAATAAATCAGTCAAGTCTAAAAACTTTGAATTCAACTAAATACCTAGGAATGACAATTACAAATAACTTAAATTGGAAACAACACATAGAAAATGTTGCTGGGAAGGCAAACCAGAAACTGCATTGTACGAGTAGAACACCTAGAAAATGCAACAGATCTAATCAAGAAACTGCCTACGCTATGCTTGTCCACCCTCTTTTGGAGTACTGCTATATGGTGTGGGATCGTTACCAGATAGGCCTAACAGAGTTAGTTGAGAATGTTCAAAGAAGGGCAGCACATTTTGTACTGTCGGGAAACGCGGAAGAGAGTGTAGAAAGGACAGGATACAGGATTTGGGGTGGACATCATTGAACCAAAGATGTTTCTTGTTGGGACAGGATCTTCTCATGAAATTTCAATCACCTAATTTCTCCATTGAGTGTGAAAATATTTTGTTGATGCCGAACTATGTAGGGAGAAATGACCATGATCAGAATAAAATAAGGGAAATCAGAACTCACATGGAAAGAGATAGGTGACCGTTTTTTTCCATGTGCTGTTTGAGAGTGGAATAACTGAATTATTGTGAAGGTGGTTCGATGAACCCTCTGCCAGACACTTAAGTGTTATTTACAGGGTAGTGCTGTAGATGAAGATGTAGATGTAGTTGTCCCAACTTGGGAGTTCTTTCAGCTCTTTGAGCTAGTCCTACACATTGTTAGGTAATTATGCGAAGACCTCTGTTCCACCAAAGTGAAGCACTGGAGATGAATTAATTGTTTAAAATGTATGGGCTGCTGATACGCTACACCATTTAATTATGCTTATGAACTGAGAATTACATAAGAATTTTCCTTAAAAACCTTTTTTTCAGAGGCTAAAGGTAGATAGCCATGTATGCGTCAATTTGTTAGACCTTTGAAATGACATGACATTTATACATTACCAATAATCACTACACTATTTGGAAGGTGTGTTTGTATCCTGTCAGTTCAGAAAACTTACAGGAACAATTTTTGCTCATATGCTAAGGGACTGTGCTTTTCATTGTAGACTGAGAATAATGATTTTTTCCAAAACTGTAGGTAATTCAACATTGAATTTTGAGGGAAAAAATTAAGCTGTTCTCTTACATGTTTGATAGCATACTTGTACGGTACTGTTTTACATCTCAATTCTGCAAAGAATGGTGCAAGGGAAAAGCAACTCAGTGAAGTGAATGATTTGCTCCAGTACTCACGAATGTGTCACAGCAGGTTGTAGATAGTGGTTAAAGGGACAAGGCCCACGTTGGTGTGCAGGATAGCAGACATGACCAGTAAGTTCTGGGACCCGGAGGTGGCCTGGTAGGCAGCGACACAGTGGCTCCCCTTGTGGGCTTACCACCAGCTCTTGGCCCACTGGACAGGGTCCCTGTTGGAACACTCGGTAGCAGTGGCCATCAGCTGGCCATAGCACCAGCTGCCATCCTTGCAGAGCACACGGGTTGCGTGCAGTGTCACGGGCCCACCGTGGAGGTAACACAATCCCAGGCGCAGCAGAAGCAGCAGGGTCCGGGTTTGAGGTTGTTCCTTGACACACCATGAGAATGACCAGCAATGCCCACACCAGAGGTATCTCCTGCAGCAGTGAAACATTTTTTTCACTGAATAGTATGCACCCAAAGCTACAAAAGTTAATTTTGCACTTACTTTTTCAAGTGGAAAACTTATTGCTTTCAAGACATGATTTTTTTTTTTTTTGGGGGGGGGGGGGGGTAAATCTTCTTTGAAAATATTTGAATTTCAGAAATTAATTGTACTTAAAGTAAAGACAACCTTACAGCTATGGACATCCAAGAATAAAACATGTTTTTCAAGGCCTGCAGGCCATTACATTTAAGTATGGGTATTCTGTGACAACCCTCATTTGTGGAAATTTCTACAAAATCATTTACTAGACAAAAGACTCATATGACCGTCTGGAACAACTGTGCCAAAGAAGTTAATACAAGATATGTTGAATCATCACAAAAGTGATGTGTTAATTGTATATCGTATTTCAGAAGCCCACCTGAATGTTAATGGATGTGCATACCAAAAAGTAAGAACATTTGGACATTTACATTCATGACACACTGTGGAAGCTGTGAAATACATACTAAGAAAAGAATGCGAAAATACAGTAATTTCATTGAACTGTTAAACTTTGTTTAATTTGCTAAAATCAGTAGATCCTCCAAGATATGAGAAATTAACTGGATTTTACATCAGTGCTTTGCAGAACATGATAATAATATTAAAAAAGGAAAATACTTCCTAATCCTGCAGAACATTAGGAAGTGTTTTACATTTTAATATTAATATGAAAATTTCCCTGGGAAGCACATCAACAATAAAAATCAGGATAGTATTTTAAGATTTTTGGATGTTTACTCAGCTGCATATTTTGGGAAAGCAAGTATCATTCCAGAATGAAAGTTTTACTTTGCAGCAGAGTGTGTCCTGATGTGAAATTTCGTAGCAGAATACAACTGTGTACCAGACTGAGGCTCAAACTTGGGACCTTTGCCTTTCATGGGCAAGTGCTCTCCTGACTGAGCCACCAAAGCATGACTCGTGACCCATCCTCACAGTTTTACTTCCACCAGTACCTCATCTCCTACCTTCCAAACTTTACAGAAGCTCTCGTGTGGAACTTGTAGAACTAGCACTCCTGGAGGAAAGGATATTGCGGAGACATGGCTTAGCCATAGTCTGGGGATGCTTCCAGATTGAAATTTTCACTCTGTGGTGGAGTGTGTACTGATACGAAACTTCCCAGCAGATTACGAGGGCAGTTCAATAAGTAATGCAACACATTTTTTTTCTCGGCCAATTTTGGTTGAAAAAACTGGAAATTACTTGTGGAATATTTTCAAACATTCCCGCTTCGTCTCGTATAGTTTCATTGACTTCCGACAGGTGGCAGCGCTGTACGGACCTGTTAAAATGGCGTCTGTAACGGATGTGCGTTGCAAACAACGGGCAGTGATAGAGTTTCTTTTGGCGGAAAACCAGGGCATCTCAGATATTCATAGGCGCTTGCAGAATGTCTACAGTGATCTGGCAGTGGACAAAAGCACGGTGAGTCATTGGGCAAAGCGTGTGTCATCATCGCCGCAAGGTCAAGCAAGACTGTCTGATCTCCCGCGTGCGGGCCGGCCGTGCACAGCTGTGACTCCTGCAATGGCGGAGCGTGCAAACACACTCGTTCGAGATGATCGACGGATCACCATCAAACAACTCAGTGCTCAACTTGACATCTCTGTTGGTAGTGCTGTCACAATTGTTCACCAGTTGGGATATTCAAAGGTTTGTTCCCGCTGGGTCCCTTGTTGTCTAACCGAACACCATAAAGAGCAAAGGAGAACCATCTGTGCAGAATTGCTTGCTCGTCATGTGGCTGAGGGTGACAATTTCTTGTCAAAGATTGTTATAGGCGATGAAACATGGGTTCATCACTTCGAGCCTGAAACAAAACGGCAATCAATGGAGTGGCGCCACACCCACTCCCCTACCAAGAAAAAGTTTAAAGCCATACCCTCAGCCGGTAAAGTCATGGTTACAGTCTTCTGGGACGCTGAAGGGGTTATTCTGTTCGATCTCCTTCCCCATGGTCAAATGATCAACTCTGAAGTGTATTGTGCTACTCTTCAGAAATTGAAGAAACGACTTCAGCGTGTTCGTAGGCACAAAAATCTGAATGAACTTCTCCTTCTTCATGACAACGCAAGACCTCACACAAGTCTTCGCACCCGAGAGGAACCCACAAAACTTCAGTGGACTGTTCTTCCTCATGCACCCTACAGCCCCGATCTCGCACCGACGGATTTCCATATGTTTGGCCCAATGAAGGACGCAATCCGTGGGAGGCACTACGCGGATGATGAAGAAGTTATTGATGCAGTACGACGTTGGCTCCGACATTGACCAGTGGAATGGTACCGTGCAGGCATACAGGCCCTCATTTCAAGGTGGCGTAAGGCCGTAGCATTGAATGGAGATTACGTTGAAAAATAGTGTTGTGTAGCTAAAAGATTGGGGAATAACCTGGTGCATTTCAATGCTGAATAAAACAACCCCTGTTTCAGAAAAAAAATGTGTTGTATTGCTTATTGAACTGCCCTCGTAAAACTGTGTCAGACCAAAAGACTAACTTGGGACTTGGGCAAGTTCTGTAGCAACTGAGCTTCCCAAGCACAACTCACGATCTGTCCTCATAACTTTACTCCTCCCAGTACCTCATCTCCTACCTTCTGAACTTCACAGAAGCTGCCAGCAAGTTTCATATCAGTGCACACTCCACTGCAGAGTGAAAATTTGATTCTGGAAACATCCCCCCAGGCTGTAGTTAATCCATGTCTCTGCAGTATTCTTTCTTCCAGGCGTGCTAGTTCTACAAATTTCGCAGGAGGTAGTCTGTGAAGTTTGGAAGGTAGGAGACAATTTACTGGTGGAAGTAAAACTTTGAGGATGTGTTGTGAGTCATGCATGGGTGACACAGTCTATAGAGCACTTGACCACGTAAGATATAAGGTTCCAAATTAAAGTCTTGGTCTGGTACACAGTTTTAATCTGCCATGAAGTTTCAAGTATCCTTCCATTTCAGAGAGGATGTTTTTGTGACTGCAAACTTAATTGTTAATCACTCAATACAAAAACATTGGTGTGTTTTACATACAACTGCCAGATTAAGCCAAAACTGCCTAGGGAAGCACTTTTTCCAGACTTTACAAATTTGATGCTTTGAGCAACAGTTTCATAACATTTGTACAAAAAACAAAATGTGCATTTCAATACTCATGATAGATGCAACATTATTCTATCATCTATTGGGAGTGTTGTTGCTGAGGATGCAAGTTGCCTTCACCCTTTAACTGTGTTGATGTTATAATAATGGCAGAAGAGACCAACACAGATAGTAACAAAAATTTTTCCAGTCATAGGTAAAACTAGGTTTTCAGTCCACTTCTTATACGAAAGCATAAAGCACAAACAGAGCAACAGTCATCATAAGCTGCACACTGAACTTGTCCCAATAGCAAAAACCAGACAGCCCAGAACAAAAGCAGGGCCATTGCAAGTGTTGCAATATAACAAACTACTGGGCACTTCATACTGTATGGAAGAAGTGATTACTGTCCTATACCAATGCAAGATGCATGGCTTATGCAACACGATTTTTCTGCCTTTTGCAGCTAGAGCTGATGGCTGTCATAGTAGTATGGCCCAGCATGTTATACAACACACTTTTTCTGCCTCTTGCAGCTAGAGCTGATGGCTATCATAGTAGTGTGGCACAGCATCTCCGAGTCACTACCGATACCCAATGTAGGTGGAGATACTAAATCCCTTGCTCTTGAAATCATTATGTAAAGCTGATAATGGCTGTGTTTGTGCCATTGCCAGTTGTGGAAAGTTGGTAGACTTGGCTGAGCTCTCTGCCAAGGGATCAAGCAGCAGGACCCCGTCTGGTTAGGCCAACGTGCCTCGATACTAGCTGGCCAGTGTGGCCGAGCAGTTTTAGGTGCTTCAGTCTGGAACTGCGCGACCGCTACAGTTGCAGGTTCAAATCCTGCTTCGGGCATAGATGTGTGTGATGTCCTTAGGTTAGTTAGGTTTGAGTAGTTCTAAGTTATAGGGGACTGATGACCTCAGATGTTAAGTCCCATAGTGCTGAGAGCCATTTGAACTTTGATACTATGGAGGCGATGGAGTTGGCAACATGCCAGAGGCCCCCCGGGTGACTCGCCAATCTTTGACGGGTTCATGCTTGGCTACCACGGGGCTCCATCCTTTGGAGCATCTTTTCCCTTCCTTGGTGCATGTCTAAACTCTTGCTATTCTGTTTCACCTCCATTGGGGGACTCATTGTTATTGGGAATGTTCTGCATTGTCTGTCGCTGACATAAGAACAGTCTCACCACTGATTTTTGTTCCATTTTCCTTTCTTTGTTTCTCTTCTCCCATCCTTCCTCCACTGTGGTGTTTGAGGTTCCTCTCTTTCTTCTTCCTCCCTGTGTACTCATGAAGGCCAGACCGTGTGTCTGACGCCTAATAGGTGATTGGCTAATGCCTAATGCCCAGCCCAGGTCAACAGGTAGAGTTCACATGTACCCCCTGGTACAGGCAAGGCCCAGGGTGGGGTGGTTGCCTGAGCTGCTACTTTCCAAAATTGCTGAATGTTCCCTCTCTCAGGTGTTTGGGAGGTGTGTATAAACACCTAAGGTGGGTGTGCCCCTTTGTGAAGGGGCCCCTAATCGGAAGGAGCGTGTCATCGGAGACTCTGGAAATCATGGGAGATTTTCACGCGATGAGCCAATCATTTTCACAATCAGTGTCTACTAAACGTAAACGGAATGAGGCTAACAATTCAAAGACCCTTCCGACTGCACCACGGTTCCCTGTGGTTTCACGTACTGAAGACGGTCAGTCCTTTGCAGTGGCAAATCCATTTATTGTTCAGGAAGTTTCATATCAGCGCACACTCCGCTGCAGAGTGAAAATCTCATTCTGGAAACGTCCCCCAGGCTGTGGCTAAGCCATGTCTCCACAGTATCCTTTCTTTCAGGAGTGCTAGTTCTGCAAGGTTTGCAGGAGAGCTTCTGTTAAGTTTGGAAGGTAGGAGACGAGACACTGGCAGAAGTAAAGCTGTGAGACCGGGTGTGAGTCGTGCTTCGGTAGCTCAGATGGTAGAGCACTTGCCCGCGAAAGGCAAAGGTCCCGAGTTCGAGTCTCGGTCGGGCACACAGTTTTAATCTGCCAGGAAGTTTCATATCAGCGCACACTCCGCTGCAGAGTGAAAATCTCATTCTGGAAACGTCCCCCAGGCTGTGGCTAAGCCATGTCTCCACAGTATCCTTTCTTTCAGGAGTGCTAGTTCTGCAAGGTTCGCAGGAGAGCTTCTGTTAAGTTTGGAAGGTAGGAGACGAGACACTGGCAGAAGTAAAGCTGTGAGACCGGGTGTGAGTCGTGCTTCGGTAGCTCAGATGGTAGAGCACTTGCCCGCGAAAGGCAAAGGTCCCGAGTTCGAGTCTCGGTCGGGCACACAGTTTTAATCTGCCAGGAAGTTTCATATCAGCGCACACTCCGCTGCAGAGTGAAAATCTCATTCTGGAAACGTCCCCCAGGCTGTGGCTAAGCCATGTCTCCACAGTATCCTTTCTTTCAGGAGTGCTAGTTCTGCAAGGTTTGCAGGAGAGCTTCTGTTAAGTTTGGAAGGTAGGAGACGAGACACTGGCAGAAGTAAAGCTGTGAGACCGGGTGTGAGTCGTGCTTCGGTAGCTCAGATGGTAGAGCACTTGCCCGCGAAAGGCAAAGGTCCCGAGTTCGAGTCTCGGTCGGGCACACAGTTTTAATCTGCCAGGAAGTTTCATATCAGCGCACACTCCGCTGCAGAGTGAAAATCTCATTCTGGAAACGTCCCCCAGGCTGTGGCTAAGCCATGTCTCCACAGTATCCTTTCTTTCAGGAGTGCTAGTTCTGCAAGGTTCGCAGGAGAGCTTCTGTTAAGTTTGGAAGGTAGGAGACGAGACACTGGCAGAAGTAAAGCTGTGAGACCGGGTGTGAGTCGTGCTTCGGTAGCTCAGATGGTAGAGCACTTGCCCGCGAAAGGCAAAGGTCCCGAGTTCGAGTCTCAGTCGGGCACACAGTTTTAATCTGCCAGGAAGTTTCCTCACACACCTATTCCCATTTGGACTATCCTGCACTGCCCAGCTTGCCCATCATCTCAAGTGGTCCATTCTTTCTGACACCTCCTAGGCGACCATTTCCCATGTGCTACTATCCCTTTGCTGACTCCTACACCACCTGCATGTACACCCAAATGGCAGCTTACTAAGGCAGATTGGTGGCTTTACTCCTCCCTGGCGACCTTCAAAGAACAAGATTTCCCCAGTTGGGATGACCACGTGGAAGATCTTACAAATGTTATCCTTACTGCTGCAGAACATTTCATTCCTCGCATACCACACCGTGTCCCAGTCCCTTGGTGGACTGAGGCATGCTGCGACACAATTCGCATGTGGAGACGTGCTTTCTGCATTCATTATAAACAGATGTGTGCACAGTGTCGTCGCGTTCTTTGGGATAGCGAAAAAGTTGGCTGGATTTCATTCACTAGTTCTTTGAACAGTTCCACCCCTTCCTCTGTCGTGTGGGTCAACCTCCAATGGCTCTCAGGGAACAAGATCCATTCCCCAATTTCTGGCCTGACAGTAGCAGATGATACCATCATGGAGCTTACTGGTATCTCGAACACCTTGGGCCGCCATTTTGCGGAAATTTCAAGCTCTTCCCACTATCACCCTGCCTTCCTCCATTGAAAACGAGTGGAGGGGGCTCGGGTAATACCCTTTTCTTCTCAGTATCGTAAGTGCTAAAATGCTGCCTTTACTATGAGGGAGCTAGATCATGCTGTCAGTTCATCCCAGTCCTCCGCCCCAGGGCTAGACGCTGTCCACATTCAGATATTGCAGAACCTTTCTCTTTCAGGCAAGCACTTTCTGCTTAATACGTACAACAGCATCTGGGCATAGGGCACATTTCCTGAATGCTATCTTGAAGCCACTGTCATACCCATACCTAAGCCACATAAGGACACACACCTTCCTTCTAGCTACCACACCATCTCTCTCACCAATTGTGTTTGCAAGGTTATTCATGCTCGGCTGGTATGGTGGCTAGAGTCTCGCAATTTTCTAACCACTGCACAGTGTGGATTTACAACTCGCCGTTCTGCAGTTGACCATCTGGTCACTTTGTCCACCCATGTCGTGAATGGTTTTCTGTGGAAATCACAGACTGTAGCCATGTTTTTAGATTTAATAAGGCCTACGACACCTGCTGGAGAACTAGAATCCTCTGTATTACCCTCTACATGTGGAGCTTCCTTAGCCATCAGCCTCGTTTCCTTTAGGAATTTTTAAAAGACCGCGTTTTCAAGGTGTGTGTGGGTTCTGCCTTGTTGGACAGCTTTATCCAGGAAAACGGTGTGCCTCAGGGTTCCGTCCTGAGTGTTGTCCTCTTTGCTATCGCCACTAACCTGTCTTCCCCTGGGCATCTCTCGCTCCCTTTTCGTTGACAATTTTGCCATCTATTGCAGTTCTCCATGGACCTGTCTCATTGAGTTGTATCTTCAGCAATGTCTTGATTGTCTTTACTCTTGGAGCATCGACAATGACTTTCGTTTTTCCACGGTCAACCCAATTTTATGAATTTCTGGTGGTGCAATTGGTTTCTCCCACCATCTTTACATCTTGTGCCTGTAACTTTTCCTTTCATTGAAACTACGAAATTCCTGGGGCTCATGCTCTATAGGAAACTCTTGGTCCTGCCAAATGTCTTACCTGGCAGTCCACTGTACATGGGCCCTTAAAAGTCCTATATGTCCTCAATGGTACTTCCTGGGTTTCAGATTGGAACACCTTCCTCCATTTGTACTGGTCCCTTGTCCATTCGAAACTAGACTACGAGTGCTTTATTTATGCGTCTGCATGTCTGTCCCTCTCATGCTGTCTCAACACTATCCACCATCGTGGCATCCATTTGGCCACTGGTGCCTTTTACACTAATCCGGTTGAGAGTCTATATGCCGAAGCTGCTGACTATCACAGTCCTACCACTGTGACTTTCTCCTCAGCAGATATGCATGCTGTTTGTCTGCCATGCGTGGCCACCTATCCTATGCCTCCTTCTTTGATAACTCCTTTGATTGTCAGTATGGGACGCGTCCTTCTTCTCTGTTACCTCCTGGAGTCCGCTTCCGACACTTGCTCCGGCGGATTAACTTCACACTATCTGCAACTTTCCTGGTGGGTGTGAACCCTTCACCACTTGGCTTCATGCAGCGGCCCGTGTTCACCTTGGCCTTCAGTTCCTTCACATGGAACTTTGCAGTAGTACCTTTGTGCACACTGATAGCTCTCGGACTGACCGTGGTGTTGGGTGTGGCTTCGTCATTGGAGCTGACGTTTTTCGGTATCGTCTTCTGGCACACTGCTCAGTATTTACAGCAAAGCTCTTCACCCTTTATCAGATCACAGAGTACATCTGGAGACGCAGGCTATTCAATTGTGTCCTCTGTTCGCTCTCTCTCAGCACCCTTCATAGTCTCTGTGCGCTTTACACCTCCCATGCTGTAGTGCAACAGGTCTAGAAAACTGTCACTTGCTCACTCTTCATGGAGCCACCGTGATGTTTGTGGGTTCCTGGTCATGTCGGTCTACCAGGAAACGAGGCTGCTGACACTGCTGCCAAGGCTGCAGTTCTCGTACCGCAGCCCACAAGTTCCTGTATTCCCTCTGATGATTTGTGTGTTACCATCTGTCAGGAGGTGGTGTCATTTTGGCACCGCCTTTGGTCCTCCCTTCATGGGAATAAGATCCAGATTATTAAGCTCTCCAAGCGACTTGGATGACCTCTTTTGGCTCTCCCGCCAGGAGGACGTCATTTTAACTGGGTTGCATATTGGGCACTGCCTTTTTAGCCATCGCCATTTGTTAAGTGGTGCTCCCCCACCTCTTTCTGCACATTGGACCCAAGTTTTAACTGTCCACCATTTCCAGATGGAATGCCCATTTTTTAACTGTTTACGTACCTGCTTGGGTTTGCTGTTCGAGTTATCAGCCAACGACACGCAAGCTGTTGACACCGTTTTACTTGTTATCGATCGTAGCAGTATGGCGAAGGCCATTTAATTTTTGGTTCTGGACCTCCATTTCTCTGTGGTGTATTTTATAGCCCTTTCTCCACATCCCTGGTTTTAGCTCTCTTCTGTTACATCGAAACCATGAACATGGGCTCACACCCAGCAGCCACCTTGCCTATGTGGTTATGTGCAGGGTAGCAGGGGTGCAAGCTATAGTAGTGAGTGTTTAGCATGAGGTTGTGGCCAGTGCATGGTGGGTGGTTGCTGGAGTGCCGGGTCCCTGGGTTGGAGGTGGCTGTGGCACTTGGGGTGCTGATTCTGACTGCATTCACAGTCAGAGCAGTCATGAACTTGTGACCGCCCTTGACGTCAAACTGTTGATGCTGCCTGTGGTCCACAATGTCCCATTCGGTCCATCTTGGATGCTGGCCAAACACGTGCATCCAGACACAGGTGTACTGTGTACAGGCAGATCTGTACGCAGCAAGGGGCGCAGGAGGTCTAGGAAGGTTTGGTGCCTGTACCAGTAAAATATTTCGGCCTAACTGGCCCCGTTGACGGGGACAGACCTGTACGTGGTAGTGAACCTGTGAATCAGTTCCTCAGATGACGTCGTCAGCAATGCCTTACGCATTTGAGCTTTAAATGTCCTGATCATCTGTGTCCCCGAATGGGGCTGGGTGGAAGGGAAATGATGGTCAGAAGCTCACTCCCATTGTGGTGACAGATGGCCTCAAACTGCAACTTCGATCACAAAGATTATAGAGAGAGAACAGATGGGTCGCCGTTGACAAAAAGTGTGCCACAAAGGGGAAGTTTGAGAAAATGTCCACAGATAGCAACCACATAGCTCCCTGAAACAGTCCAGCAAAATCAGAGTACACTGTCTCCCATGAGTAATCTCAGTGTAATCATGAAGAGAAACGTAGTGCCTGGGCCATTTGGTTTAAGCCGGCCGCTGGTGGCCGAGCGGTTCTGGCGCTACAGTCTGGAACCGCGAGACCGCTACGGTCGCAGGTTCGAATCCTGCCTCGGGCATGGATGTGTGTGTTGTCCTTAGGTTAGTTAGGTTTAAGTAGTTCTAAGTTCTAGGGGACTTATGACCTCAGCAGTTGAGTTCCATAGTGCTCAGAGCCATTTGAACCATTTGGTTTAAGGAGCAGGTATGACAGGACCTACATGCTTATTAAATATCAGCGCCAACACAAGGCCAGAATAAATGCTGTTGAGCTAACATCTTCATGTGCATCACCCCCAATGCGAGGTATGAAGTAGCTGGAGGATGTGGGTCCTGAGTGGGAGGGCAAATGACGAATTGGCATTCACAGTCACGAGAGGCCAGAGTCAGAGACGCAATTTGTGGCATTGAGCGTGTCTCATTGGTGAAATAGTTATGAAATGTCAGGTCTGCTTTATTTGGTAAGTGTTCCAGCCAGTGCAGCTACACCACTGACAGGACTTTGCACAGATCTGGATTACTGGCCACCACTGTAGCTTACCTCTCATGGTGTCTGTGGGAATTTGTCCAGGGCATGATACAGGTGCTGATAGAGTGCAAGACACAAAAGAAACAGTTTTCATGTCCTTGAACTCTGTGTTGAGGCCAATGGAAAGGCATGACAAAGCGTTAGTGTTGGCATATTGGGTGGAGGGGCGAAAGTGGATTTTGTAGCTATACCCATTTTGAAACGATACCCACTGCACTGTCTTTTCTGGGAGCAAAGGTTTATGGTCGTTAAAACGTTCCAGATAGGACTTAAAGGGAAACTGAACGTATACAGAGGAGGGCAGCACGAATGGTCACACGTTTGTTTAATCCATGGGAGTGTCTTACAGAGATACTGAAGGAAGTGAAATGGCAGGCTCTTGAAGACAGGGGTAAGCTATCCCGAGATAGCATATTAACAAAGTTTCAAGAATTCAAACAATCATTCTTCCCACGCTCCATACGTGAATGGAAGAGGTACTGGTACAATGGGACGTATCCTCATCCATTAACCTCACGGTGGTTTGCACAATATAGATGTGAATGAAGATGCTGTATGATCAAACAGGCATCGATTGCAAAGATCTGGGAGGAGACTAAAAAGTAGGAAGGCTACCCAAAATAGCGTACAGCAAATGGGCAACAATAAATTTCCATGGGAATCTTGTCCAGTTTTGATGTAAGTTGGTGTAACCTTCAAGTCTTAATGGAAGATCCATTCGCAGAATGCAGTTGATTGCCATCAGTATTAGACGAGAAGAAGGGTAAACTGAGAGATCAGCACTTGTGTCAGTAAGAAATTGCAGCTTAGTAGAGCGCTCTGTTATAAACAGTTAACGGGTATCCAATGTGAAATCTGCTGCTGTCGCAACTTATTTACGACACCCTTCCCTTGTCACAAAGTGCTCGATACTGCCGATCTTCAGTTCCAATATTTGTATGCCATCAGCAGACATTCTCCCTGGTGGACAAAAGTTTGCTCGCCTGGAAGGAGGTTACCGTCCCGACACACATGTGGAGCGCTGTAGTTGTAGGACCGCCACTTGCTGAAGTTGCGCCCACACCTGACGCAGAACGGCACAGAATCGAACGGAGTGTTCTAGGTGCACAAAAATGTTCCAGTGTGCACGCGCGTGTTAATAGCAATGGACAACAAGAAGCGACGTCCAAACCGAGCGATGCACTAACGAACCATTTCCTTTGATGTACCGACACAGCGTGCAAGTTGTTCGTTGTTGTGCAGAGTGGCGCGGTTTGTAGCGCACACAGTCTGCGCCAAACGACTTTTCTTGATTTCGTGAGGTGTGTCCAGTGTGGGCGCGGCGGCTGTAGGTAGTTCAGCTACTTTTTCTTGCAGTGATTCCAGACAAGTCTGTTCACCTGCCAGCGTGTGAAGACGACGAAGTAGTTGAGATGGTGTGCAGTCGCCGAATTCTTCAGTATGAAGCAATTTTTCAAGTCGTTATCTTCAGATTGCGACAAGACATACTTGATGGAAGCGTAGTTTTCAGTGCTTGGTGGTGAAGCTAGGGTACCTTTGTACTTCCGTAGCCATTTACTCGTTAAGTGCATCGTTCTGCAGTCAGCATCGCTGGTTCTCTAAACTTTCTCAATAGTGTTCCTCAAAAGGAACGTTGCCTTCCCTCCAGAGATTCCCATTTGAGTTCCCGAGGCATAATTTCTCATATATTCTTTCGTGGTTGTCGAATTAATTTTTCACTTGACCTCGCTACGGGGGCAGCTGGCAGTGGGTGGTTTACACGTTCTATAGTCCGCTTTGAGAATGCTTCGCTACCTGGATTGGAATCTTCCGCTGACCGAAACGTCATCGCCTATAAGACATGGCGTTGTGGAATCGACCCGAAGTCCCCAAGTACTGGTACCTTGTACCACTAGTAATCATTTCCTTTCCTGTTCCACTCGCAGAGACACCGAGGGAAAAACGACTGTCTATCGCCTCCGTATGAGCCCAAATTTCTCATTATCTTCGTGGTCCTTACGCGAAATGTGTGTTGGCAACAATAGAATCGTTATGCAGTCAGCTTCGCCGGTTCTCTAAACTTTCTCAATAGTGTTCCTCAAAAAGAACGTTGCCTTCCCTCCAGGGATTCTCATTTGAGTTCCCGAGGCTTATACGTAACAGTTGCTTATTGTTCGAGGCTACCAGTAACAACTGCTGCGGTGTTTTCCGTTAATCCGACCTGGTACAGAACACAAACATTCGAGCAGTACTCAAGAATAAGTCGCACCAGCGTCCTGTATACGGTCTGCTTTACAAGTGAACCACTCTTTCCTTAAATTGTCCCAATAAACAGATGTCGACCTTTCGCCTTCCCTACCACAGCTCTCGCATGCTCCGCCAATTTTATATCGCTTTGCAACGTTATGTCCAGATATTTAAACGACTTGACTGTGTCTAGCAGGACACTACTAATGCTGTATGCGAACATCCGCTTTAATTTACATTTTTGTACATTTAAAGCGTCCGCCCCCGGTAGCTGAGTGGTCAGCGCGATAGAATGTCAATCCTAAGGGCCCGGGTTCGATTCACGGCTGGGTCGGAGATTTCCTCCGCTCAGGGACTGGGTGTTGTGTTGTCTAAATTATCATCATTTCATCCCCATCGACGTGCAAGACGCCGAAGTGGGGTTACATCGAAAGACTTGCACTCGGCGAACGGTCTACCCGGCGGGAGGCCCTAGTCACACATTTTTTATTTACAGTGCATTTAAAGCTAGCTGCCATTCATTACACCAAAGAGAAACCTTGTCTAGGTCCAGTTACTCAGCTTTGGCACTTTCCCGAACACCGCAGCGTCGACAGCAAACAACCGCAGGTTGCTGCCCACCATGTCAGCCAGATCATTAATGTATATAGAAAACAATAGCAGTCCTATCACTGTTCTCTGGGTCACTCCTGAGGATACTCTTCTCTCTGACGAACAGACGCCGTCGACGGCAACATATTGGATTGTATTACTTGGGAAGTCTTCGAACCACTCGAGCAATGCTTTCTAGATAGCGCTGTTCGTGAACATAAGCTTCTTGGTCCCAAGAACATTTATTGCATTCGAACGGAGGACATGTTCAAGGATTCTGTAGCAAGAGATATTGGTCCGTAATATTGTGGTTACGAGGTGATGTGCGACAAATTGGCTGTACTGTATATCCGACCAGAACGATTTAATTACTCGACGCGCTTGTGCACGAGAGATTTTGCGCGGCGCGGTTTATCGTTCAGGCACGCCACTAAATTTTTCCATTGCGCGATGCGATCGTTCCAGCACGATTTGGGAACACGGGGTCACCAAATGCGTGAAAAATACAGTTTATTTACGTAAGCTCAGACGCAGCGCGGAGAATCAGAGTTTACAGTGCTCACGTAAGCTATGTAGCAGACGATTCACTGCTGTTCGCATCACTGCCCACGAAGTCACAATGAGAATCCTACCCTGTTCCATCAGACTGGTGTGCGGTAATGACGTCACAGTTAGACAAGATGAAATAACCGATGGCTGTTTCCGTGGCAACTGAGATCTGTGGAAGGGTCGGCACCCGTGGAAGCGGGGCCGGGCTTCGACTCCCGGACATGGCGCAGGCGCCGGTGGCGCTGGCAGCGGCACAAGTATCTGACACGGCGCTCACGCTCCGGTGCGTATACGCAGGCGCGTCAATCGCCACAACAGTGGTGAGAAATATCACGTTTTCGATTTTATCTGGCAGACACAGTATTTATCAGAAGTGCTCTTGGGTCAAGAGGAATTTTTGCGAGACTAGTCTCGGACTTTGGCCAGTGCCTTTCTGTGGGGACTCCACTGTATGGGGAGAACCATTACACAAACAAAGTTACGATAATCTTTTCTTTTTTTTTCCAATCTCAATTCTCTCAAGTTGTATTAGCGGTCTAGACGCCCCTTGAACCTATTTTTCATCCATCTTTTTCTTCTGCTTGCAACAAAGTAGACCAGTTACACAGCAGCAGTATCTTCATCGTCCAACATTCCGAGAAACAGGATTACTACACAGTATTATTGTGGAGCCTAGGGAGAGTGTCAATAATATTATTTACCGTGTAGGAGCTTTAAGGTACGCACTTTAGAGCTCGTGTCTACTAGACCTCTCTGCATCTAATGATCCCTGAATATCGACCATCCCTCCTGGAACACCCTATACAACATGTATATAAGTTACAAGTATTAGTATTTAAAATATTCAGTCAATTTATCTGCCTTTTCTTGCCTCGTTTAGACAGTTTTTTGTGAAAATTCGTATTATGTATTGTGCTTCTTTCTACGATATTCGATTCGTCATCTATCCGATAACCGTTTCATAGTTTGAACTGTAAATATTTATTTTCCTGGTGCAATAATTTTTTTGTTCAAAATGAGTTATGTTTAGGTTTCAGAGTATGACGTTATAGTACCATTTTCATTACGTCGTCTAATGCATGTTCTCTACGTCACTGGACAAAGCCGACTGGTAGATTGCAATGTCGACTTTATGCTTCAGATGGATCCTTGTAGCTTTGTCACTTGATTTAATACTGCCGGCTGCCGAGATGTCACTCTGTAGTGCACACTTTGAAATGCATTTCCACATAGCGCTATCCGTTCTAATGTTTTCATTGATTCCGAGAGAAATTATTTTTTTAAATTCCGCTGCGTATGAGAAACAAAATACTGCATTTTCTGTATCGGTCAGATTTATACCATTTCGTCATTTGTTAAATTTTTAATTGCGGCGAAAGTGTGGCGCCGGAGGGGGGGGGGGGGGGGGGGTGCTGTCACTGGTCGTACTACTGCGCTAGATTTCTAAGATACTTGTAAAGAGAGCTTGCGTGTTGAAAGTAAAATTCATCGCACTAAAATTGACTGAGAAGTTTAGGGACCCTATCACTACTGTTGGTTTAGTGACAGTTTTATCTTATTGTAAATTCTCTTAAATAGAACGTGTGGGGGGGATGTGACATGGAGCTGGCGAAGCTTTCCAAAAAACGAAAATATGTAGCGATTAAAAGAATTTCTGAATGACAACTCCTTCTACTCAATAGATGAATTCTTAGATATGAAGTAGTAACTGAAAAAAATTAATTATTTTATGTAAAGAAAACTTATGTTAAAGTGACACGTTCCACATCATTACGAAATGTCGTATTCATGATATATGGAACAGGGATTTATGTATGTATGTATGTCTGTCTGTCTCTCTCTCTCTCACCGACCTATTCTTCACGAATGAAGAAAAAGTGCATTCTTATTTACTTTCCCGGAACATCCCCCTACTCTATAAAAATATTGATTACATGACTCTAATACTAGAACCAAAAACAACTTTTACGTGGAGTTAAAGGGCGGCGTAGCTTTGTGCAGAAAGAAGTGTGCTAAATGGGTGTGCGTATTTTCAAGATCCTTGTAGACTGGACTTACCGCCCACTTTTTTATGCCTGTTAGTAAAATTTTCTAACCATCCACTGGTTCCACAGTAATGGTGATTTATAAAGTAGGAAAGTAACTTTACTTTAAAAAAAAATAAAGCAAAGTTACTGCAAGTTAAAGTATGCAATAATAATTACTTAACAAATACTTGGACAAAACCGTAGGGCTCCCCGTACCGGGACTGAACTTGTTCACGTGACCACTTTCCAATATTAAGCAACGCACGTTACTTGGTCAGTGCGAGCACGGAAAGTGGTCGCGGAAAATATCGACGCCACCAGCTGCACCGGCTTGCTGTTAAGCTTATTAAATTTATGGACGATGAAGAGGAAGGAGTAGTACCTGTGCTGAAGGAAAAAGCAGTGGAACGTGTAAGCAAAATGTTAAAGTTCAGCAACTCTATGGTGTGTAAGATACGGCAAGAGGAACATTATACCGAACGGAGTGAGAATCATCACCATAAAGAAGCAGACGCGAAGTACATACAATAAATTTGACGATATGGGTAAATAGGTTAGTAGGCGTTAATTTCCGCAACATTGTGAACAATAGAAAGAAACAGCAACTTTGCGAAAACGTACAGCTTTTGGACGTCAAGGCAGTTGTGAAATTCTGAGAGCTAAAGCAGTCAGAGATTTATTCGTAGAAATTACACTTGGTTAGTGAGTTACTTATTTCATAGATCATTCTAGCTTAGCGGCCGCTGCTTCGCTCGCTTAGTCTGTATGGTCTGCGCAGATTTTTTTCTTTAATTGAACTTTTATGTTTTTCGCAAATTACACCAACTAAACTTTTCATGGTAAATAAGGCCATAGAAAAATGGTCTTCTCCGAATGTACTTTTTAAGCAAAAAGCGATTCTGGAAACTGGAGTCGGTCTGCCTTTTGCGTTCTTGTGTTGATGTTTCCGTAGAAGCTTTCATGCCCTAACACGCATTTCTTCGAAAGCAAATGCCAATTTTTCAAAGATTTAGCTTAACATGTTTTAATATAACGAAATATTTTCATAAAAATTTTCATCCCCTGTTTCACTGGCTTAGGGTTTAAAACACTTAAAGACGTATTTTTAAATTTCTAACCGAGAAGTCAAATATCAGTTTACATTGGTGTCGCTGCTTTATTAGTCATTTAATAATATATTTAAAAACTTTTTACCTCTTTAGTCGCTGAATTTCCAAAAGTGCTGAAATTGTATTTTTTTATTTCTGGCCGAGAAACCAAATACCAGTTATCGTAGCTTCAAAAGTGCCTTAATAGAGACACATTTTCGAAAACCTTTTAATCTCCTATTTCACTTCGAAAATGCCCTCTTAAACGTCTACAGTACGAGGTCAACACTCTCCCTACATTTCAAGTTTGTCTCCTTAGCGGTTTGGGCTGGGCGATGATGAGTCTGTCAGTCAGAACATTTCCATTTATATGTAGAGATTAACGATCAACGTTAAGATGTGGTACATGCCATTGGGAATAAATGTTGTAATAGTGATAGCGTGTGAGTCGTATCGCCAAACAAAAAGTGCTGTTTGTATATAATTGGTATGCTATGCAGGGATTCGCGTATAGACGTGTATGACAGTGTTCCACTCGTAAGAATATCGGAGTGTACGCTGAAACGGCTTTTCCTTCCTGGTTCTCGTAATTGGCGAAAACAAGCCAATTCCATGCTCACTACATTAATATTTTAAAGGTCTTAACCAAGAGCCCAAGGAAGTGAAATTATTGCGGGAGGGAATTGGGGGGGGGGGGGGGGCGCCAAATGATACGTCGTCTGTGTGGAAAATTAAAGCGGGGAGGGGGACACCATTTTGTGTGTCGTGTTTGTGGAAAAATGTTCTCGAATCGGTCCTGAATATATGAAGTGCAACTGCTGAATGGGGCATTCGACATTTCTCAGAGACCCTCTGATTTCAAGGTCCTACCGAACTATGTCTAACAACGAAGTTCGAATATGAAAGGTCTGTTGTTGACGTCATACTGGCTGTGACAGTTGATTACGTACCTCCACGGATAAATGTTTTTTATTTTCGGTATTTCTTTTATAGTTGGGGCCTACAGCCATGCGATCATGCAGATTATGACCTCAGTTGCTTTTTTTGCACCCTGAAACAAAAGGGCAGCCTCGCAAACTTACTACCGGCATACAGTTTTACTGTCAAAAGGAAGAATGGATGTAAAATACGAAAGGGAAAACCTAAGGTCTCAGATCCTTGACACTGCACTCGTGCAGAAAATCACACAGCCCTATTTGTGCACTATCTGACAAATGTACGGACATCCCTATGTAATCCGGAACTGACCACCAGATGTCAAGAGAGGCGGGCCCGCCGCTGTAAAAAGAGGCAGGGAGAACTGTGTTGTCAGTAGAGAACCAGTAAGAGCAGAATGGGTCGGCCAGGAGAGCGTAATGACTTTGAACGTGGCCTAGTCACTGGATGTCATCTGAGTGACAAATCTATCGGGGATATTTCAAATCTTCTACAGCAGCCAAATTCGAGCGTTAGTGATGTGACTGTGAAGTGGAAACGCGAAGAAACCACCACAGCCAAACCAAGGCCAGGCAGAGCTCTTGTACTGTCGGAGAGGAAGCGTCAAACATTGCGGAAGTTGTAAAAAATGGCATTAAATCAGCGGAAGAAATCACACGCGTGTTTCAAAGTGCTACCAGCAGTCCAGCTGGTACAGTGGCTGTGCGTATGGAGATATAATGGTCTAGCAGCTCTTCAAAAATAACTTGCGTGGCTCAAAATAACTAAGTTCTACAAGGGCTCGCCCTCTCCTGTCCGGGAGGCAATGAAAGATTTAAAAGAAATTACAAGAACGAACGACGAGGGGTGGACCGCCATCAGATCAGTGGCTCCCATGCGGCGCGAGGGCTGTTTGTGAAGAATCGGGGGTTGCTGGAGACGTGGAGGCCCTGTTACTCAAAGACCGCAGTACGCAATTGGGCGGATAGTGGAACAAGTGCATATCAGCCAACGATCAGTTATCAACATCTAGTACGACATCTTAAACAGGAAAAAGGTCGCCGCCCTCTGTGTTTGGGGACTGCTCACATCCAATCGCGCCGAACCGAAACAGCGGAAATAATGCAGTTGTGTCAGGCAGCTCCACATGATTTCTTTAGCCGCCTAGACTCCATGGACGACTGCTGTGTGTGTGTAGCACTATGACCCCGAGACACCACCGAAAAAGGCAGAGACCCAGCAATCAACAGGAGAGAGAATCTTGAGTGATCTTTGGAGCTGCTGTGGTGTGGTGCTAACAAATTATGCTCATAAAGGGCAAACTGTCACAGCAACAAATTTCGTGATGAGGTTATGAGAGAAACAGTCCGTCGCACTGCAAGAGAGGCGTTCTGCATCACGGTGTGCTTTAATGTTAAAGTTCTGAGAGCGTTCGTTCGTATGAATGAAATGGCTAGGGCCTGGTGCAAGTCTTTTGAGTTGACGCCACTTCAGCGACTTGCGCGTCGATGGGGATGAGATGATGATCATGATGATGAAGACAACACAACGCCCAGTCCCTGAGCAGAGAAAATCTCCGACCCAGCCGGGAATCGAAAAATGGTTCAGATGACTCTGGGCAATATGGGACTTAACTGCTGAGGTCATCAGTCTCCTAGAACTTAGAACTACTTAAATCTAACCAACCTAAGGACATCACACACATCCATGCCCGAGGCAGGATTCCAAACTGCGACCGTAGCGGTCGCGCGGTTCCAGACTGTAGCGCCTAGAACGTTCGGCCACTCCGGCCGGCCTGGGAATCGAACCCGGGCCCTTTAGCATGGCATTCCGTCGCGCTGAACATTAAGCTGTTGGGGCGGACTTCGTATATGAGTCATCCAACGTATAGCTTCCTCCTGCGTATATCTTGCTAAAAGACCATGAAGTACCAACAGTTGTTTGGTTCATATTTCTAATGAATCTCATTTTTGTTGCCTGTATTCTGCCGAGGTCTTTGTTTAGTAGAATACATGTTTGTAAATCACATGTTAGGGTTCGTACGAAATAGGTGTGGTACATGGTCACTTTTGCTATTCGTGGCATTTTATGATCCCAGAGAAGATTTCTGACTAGACTGTAAAAACTGGATGCTTTCTGCGTTCTGCTGAGTATATCCTGCTTAATGGTGTTGTCTTCCGAGATCATGCTTCCTAGTTACTTCAAATGTGCAACAGATTCTACTTTGACTCCTAGAAATATGTTTGAGGTTGTGATTCTTCAATTTCTCCCGGCGTATTTGTTGCTCGAACAGTCCACGGGTATACTGCCGGTTCATAGTGCCCGTTGGACACTATGAACCGGCAGTATACCCGTTGACTGTTCGACCATGTTTGAGGTTGTTCCTTAGTTGTTGATTGTCGTTTCTACTCTCTTTGTTTTATTTATTTCTAGTTCAAAATTTTTGAATGTATTGTCTCAATCATTAAGTGTCTTCTGTGCTTCTGCCTCTCCCCATACCATCAATCATCAGGAAAAATTGAGAAAAGGGACAAGCACTATCAAGAAAAAAGTGCTTATCGCTTTTCTCAATTTTTATAACAACCCAATATTTCGAAGCAATGACATTTTACAAATAAAACATTACTCCTTTTAAAAAAAGTTTATTTAAAAATCAAAACTTTTACCACTGCTGCTATGGCAAGTTGATCTGCTGGTTTGTTACCCGGTTATTAGTAAAAAATTGAAAAAAGACCTCTTATAACCGAGACCAAACAAACACCAATTATTCAGAACTAAAATTACTAGCACCGGTTTTGACTGGTCGGTTTTTTTTATCCCTCCTTTGGAGGCTGAATCTGCTGAAGAGGATTAACACTATCACCAAGTTATCGATATCCCTCGTATGGCACTTGAGCATTTGACGACCAGAGGAAGAACTCAGCTGGAAGGTCGTACATGCTATGTGCTGTAGTTCTAAGTCCGAGAACGTGTGGCTTGATGTATTATTTATTTATGTGTAGAGAAGTGTGTGTGTGTGTGTGTGTGTGTGTGTGTGTGTGTGTGTGTGTGTGTGTGTGTGTGTGTGTTGATGGTGGGTGGTGCGCGGCGGGGGCGAGGGGTGGGTGGGATAGCGGAAATGGGCTGTCGGAACCTTGTGGGAGAAGTCCCAATTAAGCGGTAGAGGAGGAGCGTGAAGAGTCGCAGTCCGTGGGAAGGCTCGTCAGTCGGCTCCTGGGAGATGCTGGGCGGCGCCGTGACGCAAGGTCGGGGCCCGTGGCACTTCCGCTGTCGCTTTCGTGCGGCGCGCGCTTTCCTCGCACCTCGACCGCCACGCAGAACCGGTCGCCATGGCTTTCACCGTACTCCATATGTGGCCGGGGCCGTTACCACACATGGAAAGCTGACATTGCATAAAGCGGTCGCGCGCGCTCGCACCGCCCCCCCCCCCCCCTACACCCCCCATCGCTGCGTAATTCGTGTTACGCACGTCGCGAACCGATGCTGACGCCTGTCGCTGCGAAATACATTCAGGGTCACTTGTCCTACAGCTGAGACTTTCTTTCGCAGGTATCTGCAACACAGGAGATTCGTCTCCAGTTTCGTGCTGTGTAATTGTTTGACCACTCTAAAGGAAGTTGTTGGCGTTCCCTGTCGTATGTTTGCAGACATAGTTTCTGTGGTCGGGTAAAAAAAAAAAAAAAAAAAAAAAAACTTTATTCACAAAACCTTTATACATTCTTAACCCACTTCCTTATGTGATTAGTGGGTCCAAAAACTTTATGCAAAACATTGATTGCAGCTAATTACAATTTTATTAATTGAGCTACAGCCAGAACTAATTAACAATGGGCAACTTATTTATTATTAATATTCTCTTTAGAAAGCCTACCTATAACTAGTGTCTGGGCAGGCCAAGGATGTTAAGCGCTACAGGTTCCTAACTAAATTTCCTAATTGTAAGTCCTTCTAACTAATTCTATTTTATGTCATATCCGGTGCTTGTCCTATATCGGTGGTGTTGTACCCCACTCCCCCTGGTCCTGTACGTGGCGGATTCCGGACTGTAAAGAAAGTCCGCCTGTCCACGCACAGGTGGTAGGGGAATAGGGCACTGTACTCATTTGGTATTAGATATGTCTCAGATTGTTAATTAATGTCCCTCAGGTATTCTATCAACACTTTTCGCGATACATCGTTAGCCAATTTATTCAGTGTTTGGAAAGTGTCTTCTCGTCTAAGTAAGTGGTAAGTGTCAAGTGCCATGGGCGGGTAGTTGGTCTCGTAATGTAGATGCTACATCATTGAAAAGGGGGCACTCGTAAACCACGTGGGCGGGAGTACCCTCTGATGCCCCACATTCACACGCGGGCGTAGCCCTCTTCCCAAACCGACCTAGATAGGTCGGGTTAGCTATATATCCTTCGATCCGGAGCTACCTAGTGCGATTTACTTCGAAAAGTTCCGTTGGCGTAGGCACAGCCTGTTTAAGATCGCGCGGGATCCCTATCCAGCAATGTGTGTTCGTTTTTTAAAAAGCGAATTATTTTAGTTTTATATTATATACGACGGTGAAGTCTGACTAAATTTTATGCTATAATTTAAGCACTAACAGATGCTATGCATTTTGAGTTCTGGAGCATAATCTGACCGAGACAATTAACATTAATCGATACACAAAAGGCCGGCCGGAGTGGCCGAGCGATTCTAGGCGCTACAATCTGGAACCGCGCGACCGCTACGGTCGCAGGTTCGAATCCTGCCTCGGGCATGGATGTGTGTGATGTCTTCAGGTTATTTAGATTTAAGTAGTTCTAAGTTCTAGACGACTGATGACCTCAGAAGCTAAGTCCCACAGTGCTCAGAGCAATTTGAACCATTTGATACACAAAACTACTCGTCGCGTAGGACTTTTATTAGCTGCATTCAAATACATTGGGAAATTGGGAAAATCGCTGTTTACTAATAATATTTTTATCGTTAAACAGAAATAAAATATTTCTCTACCAATTGTAAGTTGTGTACATCCACTGAAGCTGACAAAATGCCCAGGATATTCTTGCTATTGTTTTTGTTCAACGGGAAAAATAAAGTTTTTAACATCCAATTACTGGGCAATAAGTGATACAGTTGTCTATAATTTCAAGAGATGATTTGTACTAGCTGTCTCGAAATCTATACATTTGTTGTTGTTGTTGTTGTGGTCTTCAGTCCTGAGACTGGTTTGATGCAGCTCTCCATGCAATCTATACATATATAAAAGGTAATGTCCTAAACGGCCGACTAAACGTCGCTCACTCCAAACTGCTAAAGATAGAAACTTCAAATTTAGAGAGGGTGTGGATCATCTACTGAAAGCATCGTTTAACAAAGAATTGTTCGAAATTGTACCCTCAAAAGGGGGGAAATAGAGGTGGAAGGCTTTTTGAATATAATGTCGCTATTACGGCAATGTTAAATCTAGAACTACAAAAATTGATATTCGATTTCCAGGCGGAGATAAAAATCACTTGTTCAGTGTCTTTGGAAATTCAACCACTAAGGGGTAAATTAGTGGCTGCAAGTTTTTATTTTTTTAAACAAATCATTGTTAAAGAATTACTAAAGCATTTTAAAAGCTACAGCTATGAAAGTTGGTATTTCACTTCGTGGGTAACTATGAGGAAATATGTGTTAGGGGATTAAAGCTTCTATAGAAATATAACCACAGGAACACACAAGGCATGATTGGACTCCAGCTACCAGAATCGCTTTTCGGTCAGACGCCTAGATTCGGAAAAGACCTTGCTTCTATGGCCTTAATTGTCGTGATAAGTTTAGAAGGTGTTGCAATTTGTGAACACCATAAAAAATAAATTTAAAAAAACGCGCAGACCATGCAGTCTACGCGAGCGAAGCAGCGGGCGCTAAACTAGTTGATTATAAATTCTTATAGCCCTCGTAAAGTTTTACATCGTAGGTACTAAGCCACACAGTAAAACGTCGCGTCGCATTGGATGCGTAAACCTGATCTATGTTGTACTTCATGGAGGAAACTCCTAAACTGTGGCCGGCCCCTGGTTGGCCGAGCGGTTCTAGGCGCTACAGTCTGGAACCGCGCGACCGCTACGTTCGCAAGGTTCGAATCCAGCCTCGGGCATGGATGTGTGTGATTTCCTTAGGTTAATTAGGTTTAAGTAGTTCTAAGTTCTAGGGGACTGATGACCACAGATGTTAAGTCCCATAGTGCTCAGAGCCATTTGAACCATTTTTTGGAGCAAGAAATGTAAACATTTTTCAACGAGTCGTTCAAGCGATTGACCTCTTCTATAACCCGAGGACCAAATATAATATTCGTTTCTTGTAAAGACGGGGAAACCTTAGGCAACACTTTTCCAGAGGCTGTGATGGTATGTTGCGCCGTGTACGAATGTGTTAGTTTTTTTTCCCTACCACCAACTGCGCAAGGGTTCGTTTTTCTCCCTTTATGCGATAACGTGTGTCTAATGTTCACCCGACACTCGCATCCTGTTTGATCGGAGTTGTTCACGTGGTTACTATTAAAACCGGTCATAAATGACGCCATTTGCGTGCCGAAAAGAACCGACGCTTTCTGTATATCTTCTATATGTCCTGCCTCCTCGTGGGAGACGTATTTAGTGACATGTCGTTGACGAGTTTTATATTCCGATTTGAAATTTCTTGCCCAAGATAATGATGAAGCAAACGTAAAATCCTTGTTGGTCGTATATTGAAGCTCTGTACATGCAGGCCACTCCTGGAGTAATCTCGTAGTTACATTCTCGTTACGACGTCAAGATTCGACAAATCGGTCGTTTGTCCACTTATCGCCTGGTATTTATCGTATCTTGTCCCTTCTTTAACGATATCATTTTCCCACAATTTTAGGACCTTCTTCCTTTTCAGGGTGTTGTTGCTCTATTCTTTTGCAGGGTTTGTAAGTTCCAGTTTGGGTGATTCCTGGCTAGCGCTACCGCATTTACTTTTACTGCAAGGGGTATAGCGCCGTTGTTCAATCGTTCAGTAACCGGTTCGTAATACTCGTCGTGAACAGATGGAAGCACACATTGCCTGCGACGTGGACATTTCCAAAGTGTTATGATCATTTTGCGATTCACTAGTCGTGATATCTTCCACGGGATCACCTTCTGCGTCGCCTTCATAATATAGTTCTTCAGTATCAGCAAAAGTCATTTCGTCCGTCAGCTCCAAAAATCGTTCGACCATAGCCGCTCCTATCAATCTGGAACGCCGGGAAACAGAACTGCCTGCTTCCGGTAGCGCATTGATAACACATCTGCCTTGCAACACTTCTACAAACCAAAACATAGCGTCGGTAACTTCCCGCTTGCCGTCGTCTGTGACAGGCTCCCAATTATATATTTCAGCGCTGGTCGAAGGGAGCACATCTTCATTATTCTGATTATGCAACTGAAAGATATGACACGACAAACAATAACTAGTTACTGCGGCATAAACAGAAAAGCTAATTAGTACAAACTACATACAGTTCAGGTCATATGTTACGTACGGAAGATCACTGTATTCTTTCACGAAACGTATTTTATTCTGCGGATTAACGATGAATTATCGGTACATGTACCCTCGAGGTTCGCAGCAGCCTAATGACGGAAAACACCTCTTTCCGATTGACTTCTATAAGGTTAGTGCTGGATATCCTCTCTTCGAGGTTCACAATTATATGACGAAGAGGCAACCGGGACAACATAACTCTTCTCGCTGTACACAAGCGTCGCGTGGTTGGCTGTGTGTGGTCCTCGCAGCACTCTTATTCATGTGACAAGGCTTGAAAGCTCAATTCTTTACTAATTCACATCGTTTGGGAAATTAGTTTGCCTACCTTACTACTATTATTATTCCGTGTCGAGTTGCGTACTTTATTAACCTTCCTATCCCTACGAATTCTGATACGAAAAGCTACAGTTTAAGAACATGAAACCGTACAGTTTCCTCGAGATTCAGACCCGAATTCTCCGCTTCCCTGCTAGTTACTTTGCCCGTTGCGCTATCGGCGCTCACAGCTAAAAGCGTTTACCAAGTGGGTACATAAGCGGCAGTTGTAAAAGTTTCTTTCCTCGATTTCTGAAAAAGTATGCGTTTGCGGACCCCATACCTGATGATGAAAACTGCTCTATTTACAATTATCTATCGATCCCGCCAATTTTGAGTCGATTGCTCATCATAACCTTTAGGGGTGATTTTTCACAAAAACGGGGGGGTGGGGGGTGTATTTGAGCCGAAGTATCTTAGAGTCCTTCGTTTTAGGTTGAGCACAAGTGACCTGCCAAATTTGAGCCGAACTGGGTGGCCGTGTCTGAGGCCTTCCCCTTGTCAGTCGACAATACTATACCGCAAGTTCGTACTGACAGCTGGTCAGAGTGGGACGCAATATGTTGAAGGGACTCCAGCCATTTTTGTTAAGGAACGATCATACTACTTTGTTATATTCACTGTTTGCTATCCACGGGGGTCTCAAACAAGCGCGCAGACGTACCAATCAACTTTTGAAGCAGCTGTCATGCGGTGCGTATCGTGGCGCCAATTATTTTGACACTATAAAAAAAAATCTCCGAAATCTAGTTGGTAGGTACCACAAAGTTGTTGATTATAACCCGGGAAGCAACCAGGAATCGTTGGACAAACGCTTGCTTAAACGGTCAGAATTGTTCGCTAGATCTGTCATTAACCACAGTTTCTCCGTAAATCACTGTCTGTCTGACAAACATGTAAAACATAGGAGCAGCCTTTCAAATAATTCGACAAACACGAGAAATTTGACATTGTTTGATCGTTTACGAGGGCCTTTATGTAAATGTGTTTTAATAAGTATCATTATAACAGCTGTATTCCTCTAACGTTCGGAAGTGCATAATTTTAAATCAGTGATCTGTTATTTCCAGAGCTTTAGAATTTCGATAAAACCTTGCATATTGACTCCTAAACACTAAACCGCCCCTATTTCGAAGGCAAAACTTCCGGTAGTTTTCGCACAAAAAATTGGGCAGTTTGGGTGCGTGGCCTCTCACCACACGGGTCCGTAGCACGTGCTATATGAAAAAAGCGCCATTGGGTCTTGGAATCGTGTGTACAGTTTCTAGTTATTAGCCACAGTGTTATGACTAGGGTTGCCAAATTTAGCAAGTCAGAAGTCGGGACCCTATAAACAAAAAGTATCACTTAACATATTAAATGCCCAGTTCTTACTAAACTACAAATACCATACATTAAGCCTTAAATATTTAAAAGTTAACAGTGTTTACCTTACATGCTGGTGAAATCGCTATAGCTGAAATTTACAGACGTACTTGTAGGCTGATGTAGCGTCCTGTAGGATTTTGTGGTGGAGAACAAACAGAGAGAACTCTGAGCAGCTCTATTACACAAAGTGGGGCAAATAAGTGGTCTGGACGAGTGGATACTATTGGACGTGAATTTGTGGCAGCACCTCGGAGCACATTTGCAAAGTCTTCACACCTGACAGAGTTATTAGCAGTGGTCGGTCTGGCCGCGGCCCAGGGTGGCCAGCCAGGTCACTTTGTCAGTGTGCGATTACTTTGTGTGGGGAGACCTCATGTCGAATGTGTATCGCAACAATCCTCAGTCTTCAATAACTGCAGTAGAACCTTTCGGATGTGATTGTAGCAATTCCAGCAGTCCAGCTTCGATCCGCCTTCAGAAAAGTGCTGAGCAGTCCCCAAAAGTGCCAAGAGTTGAATGCAGGGCCCAAAAGTGCCAAGAGATGAATGGTGGCCAATTTCAATATCTATTAGTGAGGTTAGTACTGTATTTCCTTTCCCTTGCTGTGTTTCTGTTCTCCGGCCACCTTTACTCGCTCCACCCTGTAGTTTATGTTACCAATAATTTCACTACCATCTTACGTTTGTTTCGTTCATCAGTCAGCAAGTTTTTTATGAGAGAAAACACTCGTTCTACGTGAGTTGCTTACAGATATAGAAAACAAACATTTCTCTATATTAAGTAAGTTTGGGGCTACAGTTATACAAAGAAATGGGCCCATTTTTGGTGTGGTGATAAATCTGAAGTTTTAAATATTTCAGTGATACTGAGCCTTCATTGCTCAATTCTTCAACGTTGGCTTTTATATTGTGGTCATTTACAGTATTTATAAGATTATGTGTCATCTCGTCTTTCATGCTCAGGACACTGAATTTCTCAAAAGGCGACGTTCCTGAACTAAACCACTTATTTAGATAGTTTTGGCTTCCCTAACGTTAGCAGCATCTTTCCTAAATTTGTCCTGGTTAATCTTTTCAAATTCTGGTCAGACTTTTCCTCAAGAATTTATCATAAAGATCTGTAGGTTGCGTTTTCCGCTTTTTAAGGTTGTAACATTTCGATGTAACAAAAGACAGACAGTTATTTATGAACTGCATATAAAGAAAGAAAGTGACAATCATCTTCGTCCACGCTTCTTACGAAAGTCCATATCAAAGGTTTGCTGTCTTCTTCCCTCTTGAGAAAGAAAATCCCTCTTGAGAAAGAAAATACAGTCAAACAGCTTCCCTGTGTCTTAGTAAATGCTCAAGAACGGGCAACAACCACCGTACATTTTCTAACAAATGCGGAGCCAACGTATTTCGTACCAGCATCTCAAAATTGATACGTCCACAATGAAGTTGTGGACTTAACTTGGAGTTTTAGAGAATTGTACTTCCTAGCTTTAATGCGAAAGTCAGTAGGAACATAAGTATGGTTATGAAACTTTCCAGCATATTAAAACTGTGTGTCGTACCGAGACTCATAACTATGGCTATGCTGAACTCCATGATATGTAAGTGACAGTTTGGCTGTTGAAACTTCCTGGTCAGTAGAATAATATTTTACACTAAAAAATTGCAGTCGATTTACTTTTGGGACTTGTTGCAAGAGAAAGATCATGTTTCTCTCTTGGTAGCTGCTTTCTCACGGCCCAAAGACCCTCACCTTTTGTATTGAAAAGGAAGCGGAAGACACTGTACACTTTACCCCATATCATCACCACCATCATCATCATCATCATCATCTTGGACAGTTTCCAGCCACTGGCTGGGTCTGTCGGGAACACAAGCCTCTCCATCGTGTTCTGTCTTTCCACCATTCCCCCTCTTCCACCTTCGTCCAGTTCTCTCCTCTTCTCATCACACATTCCTTTACTCCCTTCACCCATCTATCTCTTGGTCTTCCTCTGGGCCTCATCCCCTCCAGTTGCAGATCAAACATCCTCTTTGGAATTCTTCCCTCATCCATTCTCTTCATGTGTCCATACCACTGCAGTCTTGATTTTTCTATCCTGTCCTGTACTGGTTCCTCCTTTAGTCTTTCCCTCACATACAAATTTCGCAATCTGTCTCGTCTTGTTACACCCAACCTGCTCCTCTGGAACTTCATTTCACTAGCCTGTATTCTACTTTTGTCGCTTTTGTGCATTACCCATGTCTCACTTCCGTATGTCAATATGGGGACAAAGTAGGTTCGGTATATAATTCCCTTGGATTTCTGTGGCACCTCCTTGCTCCAAATAAGCCCCCTAATGCATTTGTAGAACTGCCCTGCTTTTCTGCACCTTTCATTTATTTCCATTGCGTTTCCCCCCTTACTTTCAATCACGCTTCCCAGGTACTTGAAGTTCTCTACCACTTGTAGTTTTTCCCCTCCACAAGTTATATCCACATTTGGCCTATTCTTCTTCCTTGTTGTGACGATTATTTCACTTTTCTTTGCAGAGAAATGCATTCCATATTGTGCTGCCGTTGCCTCCCATGCATCTAACTGCTCTTGCACCTCCTTCACGCAATTTCCCCATAACATCAGGTCATCGGCAAAGAGCACTGCTTTCATTTTATGATCTCCAATTGCATCTGATACTTGCTGTAGGATTTCATCCATAACAATAATAAACAATAAAGGCGAAAGTGCACTTCCCTGTCGCAGCCCATTTTCCAGCTTGAACCATGCAGTACGTTCCCTCCCCACTTTCACACAACGCTCACTTCCCTCATACATTTTTCTGACTTTTCGTGTTATCTCTTCATCTATCCCTTTTGCGTTTAGCACATCCCAGAGCTTGTCCCTACAGATACTGTCATACGCCTTCTCAATATCCAAAAAGGCCATGATTAAGTCCTTCCCGTACTCATAGTGCCTTTCCTGCAGTTGCCTTACCGCAAATATGAGGTCCGTTGTTGATCTTCCCGGTCTGAAACCGTACTGCTCCTCTTGCAGTCTACTTTCAATACTGCTTCTTATTCTCTTCTCCAGCATCTTTTCATAGATTTTTCCACAGTGGCATAGCAGGGTGATTCCTCTGTAGTTCTCACATCTCCTTTTATCCCCTTTCTTGAAGATCGGGACTATAATTCCTTTCTTCCAATCCTCAGGACTTCTGTTCTCCTTCCACACCACCCGCAGCACTCTGTATAGCCACTGGGTTCCTACTTCTCCTGCTGCTCGTATCATATCCACTGTTACTTCGTCCCAACCTGGTGCCTTGCCCCCTTTCATCCTCTTTATGGCTTCTTCCACTTCATTCCAAGTTAGATCATCAATTTCCCCACTATTATAATCATCTACTGCCTTAGGCTCTCCATCGCTGTTAGTTGCCCGCTTGGCGGCATTCAACAGATCTTCAAAGTACTCCTTCCAAATCTTTTTGAGCTCATGCATTTCCTCCACAACTCTTCCATTATTATCCATGATCCTCAGGCACTCGCTTCTGTCGTTCCTCTTATTTCTTACCATGGTGTAAAGTACTTTTTTGTTCCCTTCACTGTCCTCTTCTAACATTCTTGTCCATTTTTCCATCCACTTCTTCTTCTCTGCCCTTACTATGGTCTGTGCCGCTTTCTTGCTTTCCTTATATTTTACCCTAGCTTCCTCTGTTCGGGTCTGGAACCATTCTCTGAAGGCTTTGTTCTTTCGAAGTACTGCCTCTTTACATATGTTGTTCCACCATGGGGTTTCCCTACTTCTCCTCTTTGTGCTAGTTCTTCCGCACACAGTCTCAGCTGCCTCAACTAGAGCCCTCTTAAAATCGCCCCATTCTTCTTCCACTGTTCTCTGATCTTCCTTTGGCAGCTTCTTCCTGATCAGTGTCTGGTAGTGGGTCCTCCGTTCATCCTCTTTCAGCATCCATGTCTTCAACCTTTTCTCCTGTATATCTGTTGCCCTCCTATCTTTTTTTCTCTCTTCAGGGTGGCTACCAACAGCCGATGGTCACTGTCTAAGGCCTCAGATGGTATGACCTTAACATCTGTGAGGCTGCTCATCATCTGCCTATCCACTAGTACATAGTCTACTACTGAAGTTTGGGACCAGTCCCCACTGTATCAAGTTATTTTGTGACTACTCCTCTTCTTGTACCAGGAATTTGCGATCGCCAGCCCATTCCTCTTGCAGAATTCCAGCAACAATTTTCCTTCTCTATTTCGGTTCCCCCAGCCCTCTGGTCCCATTATCTCCTCGAATCCTTTCCTGTCTGTGCCAACATGTGCATTGAGGTCCCCTATTATAATCTGATTTCCTCCATTTAGCTGCTTTTGCATGTCATCTTCAAATTCCTCCTTCTCCTTTTTTGTACACCATTATTTTTAATTAACCAAGTGTTGTTCTGTTCGTCCTTTAATCCTTACGAAATGAGCTTCCTTTTACTTTTTGCTTTCGGATTTCATTCTGTCACAATTGTCATCACTACACTCATTGCCACTACTGTCTGTATTTCCACTTAATCTACCGAGAAATTGAATCGGACTTCGAAAAAACCTAAAATCACCGTAATATTGATGTTTTGGCTTACGTAACAGCGAAAGTACGAAACATGTCTATACTTCTTCACTCGGTCACTCCATAAATACAACTGCCCTTTCAACACACACATGAAGAAGAGGCGGCGAAATAATTAACTTTTAAACCTAGTGTTCTGTAGTTTTTTCGTGTGTCTTTGAATAATAAGGTGGTAAGCTTACGGCTATGATTTAAAAATAAAGCTTTATAGTAAAAAATATATAAAACTGTAAAATTAACCAAAAAAGTGAAGAGCTGAATGTCCCGTCAGGGGCAAGGAACAATTGTAGGAAAGTAGGGACGATCCCTACAAAATCGGGACACGTGGCAAACCTACTTACGACCTGTGTTGCAAGCTATTCCGCAGTGGCGTAAGACATACTTTTATAGGATACAGTTGACAGTTTTCCTGTACTTCGATTGCAACATCAAAAATTTGACTGTCGCTTTAGTACTCTTTAAGAGGAGTTGGCATTGTACTGGCCGGGACTTCACTCTTAGACTTCATTTCATTCAATACAATCAGCATGAAACTAGTCAGAACTGTACAGTGCACAAGCACTGATCGGAATCCTCCAGGTGATCAGTTACACAATCTTCGCTAGTAGGATAGCCAATGATAAAATACCTCTACCACAGCCGTCTCCTGAAGACACTGCAAGCGTTCGTGCGTTGTAATTAACCTCTACCGTTTAACTTTCATGTACTCGGTGTTTAAAGTCGAGTGGTGTCAGATGGGATCGATTGAAAGTGAATTCTGATTCAACACATACGGGATATCACCATAAGCTTTGCATCCTTGTCGCAACACTTAGAGTAGTGTATACTCGAAGGTACTTGTTAGTATTGTCATAATGAGATTATCACACTGTAACAAAGCATACGCTGAAGTGAGTTAAACGCTCAGAACATTGTTGAGAAAAGCAAAGATCCAAATTGCAGCGTATTAAAATCTCTGAAAAAATGACATAGTCTAAGTAAGCTGAAGGCAGTATTGCCTGAAACGACGGCGTTTCGCGTGTGTAGGGTTACAGCTGCAGGTCCGCGTAAATATTTGTCTGGAATTGCATTACTGCCAGTTGCTCATGTTGGTTTGTTTGCTCAACGACGGAACTCGTTGCTTTTTAACATTGCTGTTTTCGTTTGGGATTGCCGTATCAGTACAGTAAAATTTATTTCCCAGTAACTCAAATGGGGTCGTAGGACGGTCCAGATATTAGACATCGTTTCATCCGCGCCATTAGCTACTGCCCGTTCCAAGGCATGTAAATTCAGTGTTTGATATATTCTATATTTTGAGGGCGACTTAAGTTATGCGACGTAGATGGTAGGGCATTGTTGCGTGTTTTTAATAAGAAAAATTTTCAGAAAGTAGCCCATGGGCCGTGGTCTGAAGTCAGGAAATGAGCGTCAGATGTGTTATTTTCTGTCTGTTATATCCATTCTTCGAGTTACTGAGTTGGAAAGACCGGCATTGTAATGCCTCTCAATATTTAATCCATGAATTAGAATAGATTTGCAATACTTAAGCGCGGTTAGAACCGTTTTTCTAAATTTCACTTAAAAACTTTTCTTAAATCTGTAAAACTCGACTTGTATAGAGTCATGAATATCTTTTTCTTAAATTTATACTACTTAAATCTGTAACGAAGAGTTATCTCGGGAAATAAAATCTGTCCTGCTGCGGACTGAAGCATGTGGACGCCACACTAGTGTGTTGCGTCGATGTCAAATAATCCGCCTATCTCTCTTTCGTCGTGTTCCATGCAGTGATCAACTGACTTGAAATAGATACCACACCATGCAGGTTCGCTGTATTGCAGTTTGCTTCTAAACAACTCTGCACCTATTCACTCGTGCATCTGATTTCCAGAAACAAACTTATGAGAGCTTTTCTGTGAATACTGTACTGTATAGGGCCACGTTGCTACGGTAACGACTAGGTGATGCGGTTGTAATTTTGTGTAATAAAACGACTGTTGTAATGTTTTGGTTTTGTTTTGAATAATTGTTCTTTGCGTCCTAGCTGGAATGATTTCATGTTTGGGAATGAAAACTTAATTGTGTAAAAGTGTCATTTATGTGAAAGATACGGTTTTGGCCTCTGAGGTTTCCATAATTCGAAGTAATGCGAACAGGATAAAAGCGCACACTCTCATTATCGAGTTTTCATTATTAAATTAGTTTCGAAATCTGAAGTTCGATTTGTGATTTTGCCCTTTATAAATGATTTTGAAAGACTGTGAAGATAATGCATTTGTTTATAAATAACTTTCTGCTATCAGTCACGATTTTCTTTTATTTATGTTTCACACGACACGTTTCGGGAAATGATTGCCATTTTTAAGTGTAGATGTGTGAGATTCTGCTTTGTTTTGTTGACTAGGTTTTCTTATAGTCCATTTGTACAGTGTCTCACATATGTTAAACATCACTCTCAACTGGCAGTGCGCAGTACAGATCGAGAATAACTTGCATGGTAAGTAAGAATAACTCATATGTAATGTGAGTACACACGGAGATTAACTTACATGTAATGTTATTCTCGATGTGTACTGTGCAGTGACAGTTTTGTGTGATGTTTAACATGTTTGGCCGGCCGGTGTGGCCGCGCGGTTCTAGGCGCTTCAGTCTGGAACCGCGAGACCGCTACGGTGGCAAGTTCGAATCCTGCCTCGGGCATGGATGTGTGTTATGTCCTTAGGTTAGTTAGGTTTAACTAGTTGTAAGTTCTAGGGGACTGAAGACCTCCGATGTTAAGTCCTATAGTGCTCAGAGCCATTTGGACCATTTAACATGTTTGTGACTCAGCACAAATAGACCTTAAGAAAACTAACTCAACAAAGCAGAACTTCACACATCTAAAACATTGCGAAAAATTGGTGTATACAAAGAAATATATGCTAAAAATGGGAATCATTTCCCGAAACGTGTCGTGTAAAACGTAATCAAAGGAAAATCACTACTGGTAGCAGAAAGTTATTTATAAACAAACCCACTGAAGTTCGATATTGTTATAATCTATTTCATGCAGAACAGCCGCTGGCTTCCTGCAACCGAAAATATGCAGAGAATGCAGTTTGAGTCGGTGCGACGTCTTGCTTGACTGGTGGATACTCTGCTGGCCTGAAAGCATGTGAGAGCGCCTGTTTGCTTCCTGTATGCGCCAATGTGTGGCTGCCGGCGGCAATTAGGGTAAGAGTGGCTGTCCCGGCGCGACGCCTCCTTCCGTGTGGAGAAACCTGTACCGAGGTTGCTCTGGACCCTCCGTGTGCAGGAAGCCAGGGCCTGTGCACTGACCTGAAGACGAGTAAACCGGTATTGGGCAGCAGCGAGACAGAGGTGCTGGTGTTCACTTCCTCATCCCCTCCAAGGAAACAGTGTTTCGTTGAAGAAACAATTCGCATTTTCGACCAAATAAGCAACCTGATACATATGTTTTATGGTTTCAGTGAATCACACGGGGTGAATATCGGGATAGGTTTTTCAGCGAGCTCACGACTCGTTTCAGAAGTCGTGAAATTCCCCGTCTGTGACTCCAGGACGAAGGAAAGGTTCCGAAATACTGCTCACCGTGCACATTGGATTCCAAATCTCTGTGGACTATGTCTTACTAAATGCCATAAACCCATCTCTGTAGCCTAGACTGATAATGTACGCCTGTGCAGTGGCGCTCGACTTTGAGGTCGGTAAAGGTAGGCGGACCCACTGTGGCATTCTCTGCCAGTGGCGTCGTCGGTCGCGGTACAGCCAGACGGTGGTATCAGTGCACGCTCTCCCGGTCGTTGTCGGGTTTCTTGATCTTTGAACCGCGACTTCTCGGTCTAATAGCTCCTCAGTTGGTCTCATAAGGCCACCAAGTTAAAACAGCGACCACGCTAACAGCCACTCAGCTGTGGAGGCAAACACCTCTTGAGGTAACGTGCTAGAGTTTGGTGGCGGTAGACGTTTTAATCGATATCATTTGGCTGGTAAGGGGCGGGGAGGTCATGACGAACAGTTCCAGACTGCCAGGCTTTCCGTCAATGCCCTGGATTAAATTCCAAACCTCTCCACAGTGTCATGAGAAAATCGGAAATGTGACACTGTTGATGGTTATGCCTCTATCAGATGGGAACTTTAAGCTCGCACATCCTAGTGCCGGCACTAGTCTTCAACCTCACGCTTCCCTTCAAACTACATGACCACGCGTCTCAACCATCCGCACGACACACGAACATACCTGATGCCTCGTAATATGTCGGGTGAAGACCATGGGTAACCACCTCTGCTAGGAACCTGACCAGAATAACAATTCTGAATTTCCGCATGTGTTACAAACACTAATTTCGTGTGTATGAAACTGATTCTGTCTAGAAGCGGCAAAGTAATTTTAGTGATGTTTATTCCATATATTTGGATCGTTATGCTGTGCGGAATGGAGAGCTGCATCAAACCAGTCTCTGGACTGAATACCACCACCGCAGACCGTTGTGGCCGAGCGGTTCTAGGCGCTTCAGTCCGGAACCGCGCTGCTGCTACGGTCGCAGATTCGATTCCTGCCTCGGGCATGGATGTGCGTGATGTCCTTAGTTTAGTTAGGTTTACGTATTTCTAAGTCTAGGGGACCGATGACCTCAGATGTTAAGTTCTCTAGTGCTTACAGCCGTTTGAACAATTTGAACCATTTTTTGAATACCACCACAACAACAACAAGCTGTGCGGCGCCTAATTAATCAAAAATATCGAGAAAACCTGACTTCTGGGCGCTCTCTCGAGTTTTTCGTATTTACGACTACCGACACAGTCGTCATAGTCAGGTGTCTGCTGCTGCTGTTGTTGTTGTGCTTTTTGCTGTTGTGTGTACTTGCTGCTTGAACTCCAACCAGACACTGCACTATTGTTGGTATCGCGCCGCTGTTAACACCTGATTGTCAGTTCGACTTCTGACGTCTACTTAAACCGTTTGATACTCTCTTGTTTTTCAGAGCCTGCATTGATATTCCACGAAACGCGCAATCTCTCAACATAGTCTTGATATAGTGAATATAATAGTTGGCGAGATCTTAATGCACTGAGGTGACAGAAGTCGTGGGATACCCCGTAGTACCGTGTCGGACCTCCTCTTGCCCGGCGCAGTGCAGCAACTAAACTCAGCAAGCACTCAACAAGTCGTTGGAAGTTCTCTGCAAAAATATTGAGCTATGCTACCTCTGTAGCCGTCCATAATTGCGAAAGTGTTGCCGGTGCAGGATTTTTCAATCGTGTGCTATGAATGTTCGATAGGATTCATGTCAGGCGATCTGCGTGGCCAAACGAAACGCTCGAATTGTCCAGAACGTTCTTCAAACCAATCGCGAACAATTGTGGTCCGCTGACATGACGCATTGTCATCCATAAAAATTCCATCGTTGTTTGGGAACATGACGTCCATGAATGGTTGTAAGTGATCTCGAAGTAATCGAGCATCCAGAAGACCCAGACCATTCCCTATAAACACAGCCCCCATCATTATGGAGACATCACCAGCTTGCACAAGGCCTTGTTGACAGCTTGGGTCCACGGCTTCGTGGGTCTGCGACGCACTCGAACCCTAGTATCAGATCTCACCAACTACAGTTAGGACGTGTCTGAACAGGCCACGGTTTTCCAATCGTCTAAGGTGCAACCGATATGGTCATTAGCCCAGGAAACGCACTGCAGGCGATGTCGTGCTGTCAGCAAAGGTACTCGCGTCGATCGTCTGCTGCCATAGCCCAGACCAATAACGCCAAATTTCACCGCACTGTCTCAACTGATATGTTCATCGTACGTCCCGCATTGATTTCTGCGGTTATTCCACGCAGCGTTGCTTGTCTGGTAGCATTGGCATCTCTACACAAATGCCACTGCTCGCGGTCGTTAAGTGAAGGCCGTGTGGCCACTGCGTTATTGTCTGAAATTTGGTATTCTAGGCCGCTCTTGACACTGGGGATCTCGGAATATTGATTTCCCTAACGATTTCCGAAATGGAATGTTCTATGCGTCTAGTTCCAACGACCATTCCGCGTTCAAAGTCTATTAATTCTCGTCGTGCCGCCATAATCACGTCGGGATCCTTTTGATATGAATCACTCGAGTATAAGTGACTGCTCCGGCAGTGCCCTGTCCTTTTATACCTTGTGCACGCAATACTACCGCCACCTGTATATATGCATAGCCCTGTCGCATGTTTTTTGTCACTGCAGTGTAAATTAAGAGCCAGACATCAAGCCTTTGTGTATTAGGTTTGCCGACGCCATATTTCTATAGAGTCCGTAATTACACTTGCGTTGTGGCGTTGTGCCACAATACTAATCTCCTTTTTATTTCATCTGATGATTGTATTCGAGGCAGGGCTCGGCAGCAGCCGATTGCTTGGTTACTTTAGTCGGTTGTGTCATTGATGTAACAGTTTGCCCCACAATTTCCAGAGACCTAGCACTATTTTACGTTACAAATAAGATTTTTTATTTGTTTTGCCAGAAACGAAATATACTGGCTGCCAGGTTTCCGTGGGAATTTACAGACCTTTCCGGATACTGGGCCTGCAAAAGACGAATAAGCTATTCTTGGCTTCTCTCTCTCTCTGTCTCAGCATCCTTTATTTTGACTGCACGTCCGCTCAATTTAACAATCTAGATGCCCATTCCTTCGAACACTATGCCTAGGTGTTGTAATTCTTCGACGAGGCCCTCCTTGTCTGAAATTACACAATCCGCAGCAGCTAAGGGTGACGGATGGTTCAGTCGTCGAAACATTGTGAGAAAATGGTAATACAAACTCGGCTGACCTTCGAGATGACCACCATTACAAGAGATGTTGGCTGCCCTGTCGATTATTATCACTTTTATTACACAGTGAACACTTACATGGCCGATATTTGCGTCCTTGCTGAATATTATTTGCTTAAGTCATTGGTCCAAGGCATATTTCTGTACCTAACGTTTCGTATTTTAACGCTGAAGACGTCATCAGAGATTACAAGGACTTAGCAGTTTCAAACTTATACAAGCTGAGCTAACCAAACTGCTTATACGTATCCACGCAATGATAGGATCATGACGCCCCAGACGCTTTCTGCGATCGTGGGGTCGCGCCTACGTGTTATGAGCATATAATTCGGAAACAGTTGGCGTTGTTTGCTGTGTTTAGCACGAAGGTCCACAACTTGTCTAATTTGAATCATCCTCCTTTTCAATTAAAGCTGTTTTTGTGCTTTTGAGTTTCTGTGTCTTCTCCGTACGGGAGAGGGACAGAAATATGGAAACGTCAAAAACAGAGCTCATTACCATCTCTAATACGTCCGCAGCTCGTATTTTAGTGGCTAGCGTTGCTGCCTCTGGATCACGGGGTCCCGGGTTCGATTCCCGGTCGGGTTGAGGATTTTCTCTGCCCGGGGTTGGGTGTCTGTGTTGTGCTCATCGTTTCATTATCGTCATCATCATTCGTGACAGTGGCTAGATCGGAGTGTGAAAAAAATTGAACTGCGTAAAAATTGGAACTTTGTACGGGCGCTGATGACCGCGCTGTTAAGCGCCCGACAAACAAATCATCGTCATCGTCATCGTCATCCCTAAAACGACATAGGAAAACCATTGTCATTCAAATCAGCTTTCATTCGTCTCTGTTACATACAGGTCTTGTTTGGTTTTCAATGGAATATTATATCATGCTTCCTGCAAAATAGTGGCAAGCTCAGGTAGACCATAAAGATCCAACAGTATCGAAATCTGGTGAGAGTGGTGTCCATGTTCTAACTGATGTCTTAGCTCCGACATAATGCACACTCAACTACGCAGAACACTGTTCTGACAACGAAGGATAATGTAACGTATCGAGGACACAGCGCTGGTGTCGTTCGTGGTGGAATGCAACAGTGCGACCTCCAGGCTTGGCTAGCACCAGCGTTTATATTGAAGCATAAATTTCTCGCGGTGTTTCCATATTTTTCTCCAATCCCTATACATCCTAGTATATTGATAGGATCTTGATAAAACCATAATATCGGAGGTACCAGTTTCGTGGTTCCCTGGTCTTGGCTGCTGTTTTGCCACTGCGGATTTGTCACTGTTTCCTAGATAAGTTTTTCTTGTTTTCCTTAAGCCTAAATACATGGTTCGATATGAACTGAATTCAGTTTTTTTTCTTCCCTCCCCCTCTCCTCCTCCTCATCCCCCTAAATATTTTCGTTGGAGTCTCAGTGTTTCGCAGAATGTAGCATGTAAAGCGTTGGAAGTTAAATGTCGCTACTCTCTTATAAGTGTAAATAAATCGAAATAAAATGTTTTCTATTTCCAGTTGAATATAATGATTTATAGCGAGTGGTACACATGCTGAAGAGTTGGACTGATCTTGCGGAATGGTATAAGTGTGGCACTGGCATCACTTTCTCTCTCTCTCTCTCTCTCTCTCTCTCTCAAATTATTTGTCTAAATCCTTCGCAGCATAATTATTTTTTCAGTATCGCTGTCACCCACGTACCTAATTGTAAGATGAAGAACCAGCAAGCAAGGAGCCTGCCAATACTAAATCAGAATTATCTTTTTGCATTGGCTAATTTTAATCAAACATCACTATTAATTTGTTTCATAAAAAAGATTTTGTAAACCGTCGTATGTGGCTATCTCAAGATAATTATTGCTGCAAGTTTTTTCTCAATTTACCGATGCATTACTGGAAAACTTTGTCTTCATGGGATACTTCGCACGGTACAGTTTTCACATTTAGATCCAAAGTAAGATCATTATTCTGCATATTGAAAATAACATTCACTCGTAGCGGCATTCACCTGTCGCCAGACACTAAACCACCGTTTTACAATGAGTACCGGTTCGACTTGGGACGATCAATAGCAATGCTTACAAAGTTTCCCCGTTGGGATGCCCCACCGTGGGAATATCACGATGCGAAAGGACATCGTGAGCACGTGTCTCTGGTGTGACGGGAACGAGAAAACTTTACACCAGTCGTTCTCGTGTCGGTGCCTTGTCAGATACGCTTGTTCGATGTACTCCACAGAGGCAACGTTTCTTACGAAGCATTCTTTGGCGGTGTTATTATAAATTGACTGAAATTCTTGTTTGAATACTAATTTCGTCGGAGAGACATCCTGTATTATGGCTAACTTTCGTACTGAAAACATTTTGAGCGTAGAAACTGCGTTCAACAGTTAAAACATACACTTTTTGCGTCTATCTCATTGTGTGCAAGATGTTGGATGTAGAGAAAATTTTGGTGCCATTTCAGAAGCATAGAATACGACTAGACGTTTTGAAATAAGCCGGATATAATGTGCAGCTTATAATGTGCTTAAAGGAGTGAAGTCATGAGCAAAATATTTTGTTCTCGAACCAATTTTCGGGCTGAATATGTGCCGCACATCTGTGTCAGGTCCGCTGACTGGAAAGCGCATGTGGAATCAGGGAGGGGAGAAAAAAGGAAATTGCAGATTGGAAAGAAAAATAAATGTCCTGAATTGCGTTTTCCGGTTACTCTTGACACATGTCTTTCGAGTAAAGCCCAGCATTAAGATTGTTTCCCGTGAGTTGGTCTATTCAGAACCATAGACACCAACATAACAAAAGAACCACAGCAACGAGAAACTGGATACATGGACCGGGTTCATCATAATGTCGGACTACAGCCATTACTTGATGCGTGGAGACCTATAACGATTCTTACAAGGTCTTAACGCCAACTGCCTGTAAAACAATGATGTGCGTGTTTATTAATATCAACCAAATTTGTCTGTTCTTGAGGAAGATACACTCATTCCAAACAGTGCGACAGATCATGTGGATTGGAACTGTCGAAGTTCCTCTTCTGCCTATTTTCAAACACACAAGATAAGCGGCAGCCGTTGGGACCTGATCAGGATTAATAATTACTTGAACCTAGAACACACCGAGACCACATCAGACATAAACTGAGTTTCTGGTCTTTATCTGACGAAAGCCTCAGATAGGTCCAAGTAGTAAGGAAAATCTTGTTTTCTTGAGGTGTTTCTCACAATTTCTTTGAAAGCAAAGATTTTTCGTTCCGAAACTGTGTAGACCCCCTAGGCTAGACGTATCAGAAGTGATACGTCAGTGAAATTGCGTTCAGTCTGCAACACGGTACTGACTTTCAGTTTGAGTAGTGTGTTTCACGATAAGTTATATCTAATTAATTCTTTTCGCTTAGCTGCAACCGATGTCATGTGAAATAAAAATGCCATCGTGTGTTTCACGTCAAATCATGTTCCGTAAGTGTGGAACTGCAAAGCTAACATTTCCACAAAAGATAAATTCTTTCATTTAAAATCGTCATCTTCTGTAATTTCTCATAGTTTCTGGTACAGAAATATTTCCTGACGAAGTATTCTCTTTTGAGTAAACAAACACTTCGGAAAGTTCGTGAGTGTAGGTGGACTTTATTTTCTGTCTGGCCTTTCATTCTTAGCAGATGCTACGTCTGTAATCGCATATGCGACAAAAATACACGAATGAGGTTAACATCTCCATTTATAAAATTTGTGCCATTACGCGAAACTGTTTGTAGTTGATATTGATCACCACTAATCAGTAAAGTATATTCTACGATTACGCAGGCTCGGTCCCGATATCGGCTCAAGTATCCGTAGATGATAAATCCAGGGAAGTTTGTAAGGTCTAAAGTCATAGTCTCAGATGGAATTCTGAGTAAATGCGAATGCCTGTACTGTAATGTACAGATATAATAATTGTCACAGCTCATGATAAGCACACCCTCACCGTTATCACCGCCTCCTTATCAAACTTTCTGGTAGGCTTGGCTCCAGCACGGTGCAATTCTTTACGGAACGGCAATAATAGAAGGCCACAAATAAAAAACAGGGTATGATGAACTGTTTTGTCATGCTGGACAGTCCCGCTGCCTTGGCGTCGTCTCCTATCCTCTTTTACGACTGGATGGATTCAGGATTGCGTATAGTGAGACGGCACTTAATGCCGTACACGAGCATGGAAAGCAAACAGCGCTCTCTCCCTCCCTCCCACTCACTTCAGTAGATTTCCGTGTAGCGGTGCATTGTCATATATTTTCTCTTTCCAAAGAAATTGCTGCCGGAAACATTTTGCGGTAATAGTCCACGCTGCAAACTGTGCTCTCCGTGTACTCGAAAATAAGCGATTACGATCCGTGGCAGACGCAAGCATTAACTGAGAGGAAGGAGCCAGAGGAAAGTTTATTGTTTCTGTTGTTTTCTGTGGGACGAGCCATCTCTGTGATCTAGAGATAGTTGCTGACGCTGACGTTCACGAGTTAACATTGTACTGATACACACTTATTTTCCTGACGTGTGCTGGTGAGATTTAGATTTACCGACTTTCACCTCAAGTTTACATACAGCATAATCCGCTTTGACTGGTGGCCTGACAGTGAAGCTATGTACGCTCCATTGATTCGTCATTTATGGAGTGGTTTGAGCCGTAACTGCTGGGTGCAGTCGATAGAAATAGTTTATTAGAAATTAAGCACATAATGCCAGATGCCCGGCTGGTGCCATGGCCTATGACTGCTTTTGAGAACCTGTAACGGACTAGTAGGATGTGGTGGGTAGATATATGAGACAAGATTTGTACCTTTGTCTTCCACCGGGGTATGACCCATATGACAAGGGAGTGTGACTGGATGAGGCGGAAGGGTGGACTAAGTTACTTCAAGGTACTGCATGGATTGTATGCACGTTTTGAAAGTGGTGGAAAGGATTGTGGGTAGCGTATCCCTCATATCTGGGCACGATGTTAGAATCGAAGCCTTGCAAGAGCAGAGTTTACCAACCAGAACACGCTGCTACGCACAAAATGCTCAACTTCAATGATTGCTTCACAACCTGTGCCATCTGCGTCCTTCCCCCAACACAACCTTCTCAGAATTACAGAGATGGAAGTTTTGCAGCCGCTCGAGATTAGCCGAGCGGTCTCAGGCGCTGTAGTCATGGACTGTGCGGCTGGTCCCAGCGGAGGTTCGAGTCCTCCCTTGGGCATGAGTGTGTGTGTGTTTGTCCTTACGATAATTTAGGTTAAGTAGTGTGTAAGCTTATAGACTGATGACCTTAGCAGTTAAGTCCCATGAGATTTCACACACATTTGAACATTTTTGATGTTTTGCAACGAATCTTTCAACATCATCGTGCTGGCCTTGATCTCCGTTAGCCCCGTGCCGCCCACCAGCTCCTCGCTAACCCCAGGACTATCTTCGCTCAGCCTACATCTAAACCTTCTTCTTTTCAGTCTTCCATTCCTCTGCTCTGTTTCCCCCTTATGATACACTGCTCCACGTCGTCGTTCGCTGGACAAGATACCCGTGGCCATGGCGCATTTCTTCCCTCTCCATCGTAACCGTCAGCCTACCTTTCATCCTCAGAACTAAGTCTCACCTATTCATATTACCGTGAATACGAGGTGTGTGAGAAGTGTAATGAGACTGATTTTTTTATCTACCAAAGTTTTTATTTTAATATATTTTTTTCAAACAACAATATTGTCTCCTTTAAAGTAGTTTCCTTCGGCAGTTATACACCGGCAGAGTTGTTTTTCCTAGTTTTGGTTTTGTTTTTTACTCAGTCTTCTAGTTTGATGCGGCTCGCCACGAATTCCTCTCCTGTGCCAACCTCTTTATCTCACAGTAGCACTTGCAACCTACTTCCTCCATTATTTGCTGGATGTATTCCATCCCTATCTTCGTCTACAGTTTTCTGCCCTCTACAGCTCTCTCTAGTACCGTGGAAGTCATTCCCTCATGTCTTCCTGTCCCTTCTCCGTATCAGTGTTTCCACATATTCCTTTTCTCTCCGATTCTGCGCAGAACCTTCTAATTGCTTACCTTATGGGTCCACATAATTTTCAACATTCGTCGGTAGCACCACATCTCAAATGTTTCGATTCTCTTCTGTTCCGGTTTTTCCACAGTTCATGTTTCACTACCATACAATGCTGTACTCCGGACGTACATTCTCAGAAATTCTTCCTCAAATTAAGGCCTACGTGATACTAGCAGACCTCTCTTGGCTAGGAATGCCCTTTTTGCCATTGCTAGTCTGTTTTTGGTGTCCTCTTTGCTCCGTCCGTCATTGTTATTATGCTGCCTAGGTAACAGAATTCCTTAACTTCATCTACTTCATGACCATCAATCCTGATAAGTTTCTCGCTGTTTCATTTCTGCTACTTCTCATTACTTTCGTCTTTCTTCGATTTATTCTCAATCAGCATTCTGTATTCATTAGATTGTTCATTCCATTCAGCAGATCATGTAATTCTTCTTCACTTTCACTCAGGACAGCAATGTCATCAGCGAATCATATCATTTAGCTCTTTTCATCTTGAATTTTAATTCCAGTCCTGAACATTCCCTTTAATTCCATTATTGCTTCTTCAGTGTACAGACTGAACAGTAGGGATGGAAGACTACATCCCTGTCGTACACCCTCTTTAATCCGAGCACTTCGTTCTTAGTCGTCCAGTTTTATTATTCCCGCTTGGCTATTGTACATATTGATATTACCCGTCACTCCCTATAGCTTACCCTTATTTTTCTCAGAATCTCGAACATCTTGCACCATTTTGTATTACCGAACCCTTTTTGCAGGTCGACAAATCCTATGAATGTGTTTTGATTTTTCTTTAGTCATTATCAACCGCAACGTCAGATTTGCCTCTCTCGTGCCTTTGCCTTTTCTAAAGCCAAACTCATCGACATCTGGCGCATCTAGTTTTGGTAGCAGCACTGAAAGGCTGCAGCTGGTAGGGCGTTTAACATGTCGGTCACATTCTATCGACTGTTCTCCAGATTCACAAAATGACGTCCGTTTAAGACATTTTTCAATTTCGAGAAAAGAAAAGTCACAAGGACTTAGATCACGTGAAAAGGGGGGCTGTGGAACAATAGAAATACCTTTCGAGGTCAAAAATTCCATGATAGAAGTGGTAGTGTGACGTGGGGCGTTGTCATGATGCAGCATCCACCTGTCTTCGATGTCCGGTGTCACTCGATTCACCCTTTTTATGTTTGTAAAACATTTGGGTGACAGGTTATCCTGGAGGAACAACTTCTTTATGCACGGTACTCCTACTGTCGAAAAAGCAAGTCAGCATTGTTTTGCTCTTTGATTTGCTCTTTCGAACTTTTTTTTCGGTCGAGGAGATGGCTCAGTGTGACACTTCTCACTTTGCCACTTTGTCTCGAGATACTTCCCAAATTCAGAATTCATTGCTTGTGATCACACGACTGAACAGTTCGTAGTCGTTGGCAATCCTCTCAAGAAGGTCAGTGCACACATTTCTTCGATTGTCCTTCTGCTCAGTTATCAGCTTTTTCGGCACCCTTTTGGCACAGATCTTTTGCATGTTCAAAACTTCGGTCAAAATTTTATGTACAGTGAAAATGTTAAACGTCGGTATGATCTCAAAAGAGCACGCTCACGTTCAATGTGTTCGTCGGTTTTTGAAGCTGAAGCTCCCCCTGAGCGAGATTCATCTTTAAAGTGTTCTCACACTTCAAAAAATGATTTGTGCCAGCAGAAAGCTGATGCTCTTGGTAAGGACTGTTCCCCATATGCCTGTTTCAACTTTTCAAATGTCACTTTCGCGGATTCCCCAGGTTTAACACTAAACTCCATGGCATAACGTTGCTCTAAATTCCGGTGTTCTATTTTCCTAACACAAAAACAAACACAACTACACTGATGGCCTGTCAAAAATCATGTGGTAGCTGTCCGGAACTGAAACTCGGACTGAGCATCTGTAAGAGATGAGCATACCGGTCTCCACAAGTAGAACAACACAGCGTTGCGAGATCGCTCGTTGTGTTGTGAGCCTCATTACTTTTCTCACACACCTCGTATGAACCAGGACGTTAATTTCAATGTTCTTCGAGACCAAGTGTCACCTTTTCCCTGCATCTTCATGATACAGGGTGATTCAAAAAGAATACCACAACTTTAGGAATTTAAAACTCTGCAACGACAAAAGGCAGAGCTAAGCACTATCTGTCGGCGAATTAAGGGAGCTATAAAGTTTCATTTAGTTGTACATTTGTTCGCTTGAGGCGCTGTTGACTAGGTGTCAGCGTCAGTTGATGCTAAGATGGCGACCGCTCAACGGAAAGCTTTTTGTGTTATTGAGTACGGCAGAAGTGAATCGACGACAGTTGTTCAGCGTGCATTTCGAAGTATGGTGTTAAACCTCCTGATAGGTGGTGTATTAAACGTTGGTATAAACAGTTTACAGAGAATGGGTGTTTGTGCAAACGGAAAAGTTCTGGACGGCCGAGAACGAGTGATGAAAATGTAGCACGCATCCAGCAAGCATTTGTTCGCAGCCCAGGAAAATCGACTCGCAGAGCTAGCAGAGAGCTCGAACAAGAAGCACAATTCATATTTCAGCAGGATGGAGCGCCACCACATTGGCACTTATCTGTCCGTAACTACCTGAGGCGATGGATCAGCCGCCAGACAGAGCACTTCATCACTGGCCTGATCTTACCCCCTGCGATTTTTTCTTATGGGGGTATGTTAAGGATATGGTGTTTCGGCCACCTCTCCCAGCCACCATTGATGATTTGAAACGAGAAATAACAGCAGCTATCGAAACTGTTACGCCTGATATTCTACAGAGAGTGTGGAACGAGTTGGAGTATCGGGTTGATATTGCTCGAGTGTCTGGAGGGGGCCATATTGAACATCTCTGAACTTGTTTTTGAGTGAAAAAAAACCTTTTTAAATACTCTTTGTAATGATGTATAACAGAAGGTTATATTAGGTTTCTTTCATTAAATACACATTTTTAAAGTTGTGGTATTCTTTTTGAATCACCCTGTATATCTGCCAAGATGATAACAGGCGTGTTCACATGGTTGCACATACATATTTCTCTTTTGAGTAACACGTGGGCCCCTTACTGTACCCCAAATGAACCGTTAAAGTGCCTGATCTTAATCCAATAGAAAGGTCTGGGACTATTTGGAACATCAGGCGAAACAGCTTTGCAATGGGTAATGTCTGCACAATTTGGTATACGTGCAAAAAATCCTGGACCGTCCGAATTCTGACGAATATCAAAGCTGCCCCCCCCCCCCCCTCTCTCTCTCTCTCTCTCTCTCTCTCTCTCTCTCTCTCTCTCCCTCTCTCCCTCCCCCTCCCCCTCAGAAAAACACTTGCAGCGGGTGTGTGCCATTGGGTTGTAGAAACACCCAAAGGATCTCATTAGCCAGTCCTGATCAGCCGTTAGTGATTATAATAGAACGTACTTGAAACTATAAAATGTCAAGAAGTCTCCCCCTTCTATGAAACATATGTGTTACGTATTGTGTTCGTACCATGAAATCAGTTAAGGTCTAAGAAATTACGACCTTCTTGTCGAGGCTACAACAGCTCATAAAATAATGAAAGAAAGAAGCATGGATACTACGCAATTGAAGCCAAGATGTACGGATCACAAAGCTTCAGTGGACTTATTGTCACGTGTCATTATATAATGGATGTACATGAAGCAAGCCTGCAGAAAGAGAAGTAACTAGAGGTATATTTTTTGAACGTATACTAATACGTAGTACCGTGAGAAAGGTCAGTACCCTGTTGAGGAAAGCGTCCCCTTTGATAACAGTTAATATGCCGGTATTATCGGAATCCTCATTCGACTGAAAGTCCGTCGTTATATTTCAGATGCCCTCGGGTGTTTCAGATACAAGTAGTTTGACCATACAACGTTGGAAAAGGCGGATTTGTGATAAGGCACCCCATGAACCAGAGGAAACGCATGTCCCTGTGTTTACAGCGTAAATGCCCAGGCAACCATAAAACACTTAGATGCTATCAGAAACGGCTTATGAATGAACCATTATTGCACATCCAGACGCGCCTGCTGTTATATTGTTGTGTAAGCTGACGGATACGAATCTCGTACACTGCTCTGTTGTTTTTCTGGAGATGACGTAATGTGTAACATAAATCAAAGAACTTTGTGGTGTCCAAAAAGCACTTGAACGGCTGCAATTTCACCACTTCTGTTGAGAGTTTCAGTGTGCTCGATTCAATATAGGAAATGTAATCAGCTGAAGAAGAGATTCAGAATGAAATTCTGAACGTCCAAACCCTAGCATAGAGGATGTATTTCCATTGATCAGTTGAAATTTAGGGATATAAGGGCAATGGTATTAAGGGAGTAGTAGCCAATAACGTTTTAGGAATAACACTGTGTAAGACGCTTTGTCCATCGTAGGCTGTCCAGTGCATGGAAATAGACTCTGAAATTGTTCACGCAGCCTTCACACAGTGGCCACGGGACAGTCTCTCTTATGTTAATGCGCTGCATCAGATACAGATGATAGTCTTTACTTTTTTGCTAAGATGCTGTAGCATTCGTTTCAGTACATAACTGAGTAACTGCTTGTTACAAGTTGATGTGACACGGCCTGCTTGTAATACTTAGAGATACGAGGTATGTGAGAAAAGTAGGAAGACTGATTTTTTAATTTTTTTTTTTTTGGAGGGAGAGAACTAAGAAGACAGAAGCTTGGCTTAAGCAGCAAGTTCAAATGTACTTAAGTTGCAGCACTTACAGGGGAATTTAGGGGGTTGTAGAAATCAGACCGGCGTGGAAAGTTGCATCAAATCAGTTTAGTACTGAAGAATGCAACCACCACCACTACCACCGCAACCACATTATTATTCCGAGATATCGGTACAATTTTAGGCACCGGTATTGGTGGTGGTGGTGGTGGTGGTGGTGGTGGTTGTTGTTGTTGTTGTTGTTGTTGTTGTTGTTGTGGTCTTCAGTCCAGAGACTGGTTTGATGCAGATCTCCATGCTACTCTATCATGTGCAAGCTTCTTCATCTCCCAGTACCTACTGCAACCTACATCCTTCTCAATCTGCTTAGTGTATTCATCTCTTGGTCTCCCTCTACGATTTTTACCCTCCACGCTGCCCTCCAATACTAAATTGGTGATCCCTTGATGCCTCAGAACATGTCCTACCAACCGGTCACTTCTTCTAGTCAAGTTGTGCCACAAACTTCTCTTCTTCCAAATCCTCTTCAATACCTCTTCATTAGTTGTGTGATCTACCCATCTAATCTTCAGCATTCTTCTGTAGCACCACATTTCGAAAGCTACTATTCTCTTCTTGTCCAAACTATTTATCGTCCATGTTTCACTTCCATACATGGCTACACTCCATACAAATACTTTCAGAAACGACTTCCTGGCACTTAAATCTATACTCGATGTTAACTAATTTCTGTTCTTCAGAAACGCTTTTCTTGCCATTGCCAGTCTTCATTTTATATCCTCTCTACGTCGACCATCATCAGTTATTTTGCTCCCCATAGAGCAAAACTCATTTAGTGCTTTAAGTGTCTAATTTTCTAAACTAATTCCTCAGCATCACCTAACTTAATTCGACTACATTCCATTATCCTCGTTTTGCTTTTGTTGATGTTCATCGTATATCCTCCTTTCAAGACACTGTCCATTTCGTTCAGACCGAGCGAGGTGGCGCAGTGGTTAGCACACTGGACTCGCATTCGGGAGGACGACGGTTCCATCCCGTCTCCAGCCATCCTGATTTAGGTTTTCCGTGATTTCCCTAAATCGTTTCAGGCAAATGCCGGGATGGTTCCTTTGAAAGGGCACGGCCGATTTCCTTCCCAATCCTTCCCTAACCCGAGCTTGCGCTCCGTCTCTAATTACCTCGTTGTCAACGGGACGTTAAACACTAACCACCACCACCACCACCACCACCACCACCATTCCGTTCAACTGCTCTTCCATTTCTTTTGCCGTCCCTGACAGAATTAGAATGTCATCGGCGAACCTTAAAGTTTTTATTTCTTCTCCGTTGATTTTAATACCTACTCCAAATTTTTCTTTTGTTTCCTTTACTGCTTGCTCAATATACAGATTGAATAACATCGGGGAGAGGCTACAACCCTGTCTTACTCCCTTCCCAACCACTGCTTCCCTTTCATGCTCCTCGACTCTTACAACTGCCATCTGGTTTCTGTACAAATTGTAAATAGCCTTTCGCTCCCTGTATTTTACCCCCGCCACCCTCAGAATTTGAAAGAGTATTTCAGTCAACATAGTCAAAAGCTTTCTCTAAGTGTACAAGTGCTAGAAACGTAGGTTTGCCTTTCCTTAATCTATTTTCTAAGATAAGTCGTAGGGTCAGTATTGCCTCACGTGTTCCAGTGTTTCTACGGAATCCAAACTGATCTTCCCCGAGGTCGGCTTCTACCAGTTTTTCCCTTCGTCTGTAAAGAATTCGCGTTAGTATTTTGCGGCTGTGGCTTATTGAACTGATAGTTCGGCAATTTTCACATCTGTCAACACCTGCTTTCTTTGGGATTGGAATTATTATATTCTTCTTGAAGTCTGAGGGTATTTCGCCTGTCTCATACATCTTGTTCACTAGACGGTAGAGTTTTGTCAGGGCTGCTTCTCCCAAGGTTATCAGTAGTTCTAATGGAATGTTGTCTACTCCCGGGGTCTTGTTTCGACTCAGGTCTGTCAGTGCCCTGTAAAACTCTTCACGCAGTATCATATCTTCAATTTCATCTTCATCTTCATCTACATCCTCCTCCATTTCCATAATATTGTCCTCAAGTACATCGGCCTTGTATAGACCCTCTATATACTCCTTCCACCTTTCTGCTTTCCCATCTTTGCTTAGAACTGGGTTTCCATCTGAGCTCTTGATATTCATGCAAGTGGTTCTATTTTCTCCAAAGGTCTCTTTAATTTTCCTGTAGGCAGTATCTATCTTACCCCTAGTAAGATAAGCCTCTACGTCCTTACATTTGACCTCTAGCCATCCCTGCTTAGCCATTTTGAACTTCCTGTCGATCTCATTTTTGAGACGTTTGTAATCCTTTTTGTCTGTCTCATTTACTGCATTTTTATATTTTCTCCTTTCATCAATTAAATTCAATATTTCTTCTGTTACCAAGGATTTCTACCAGCCCTCGTCTTTTTACCTACTTGATCCTTTGCTGCCTTTTCTACTTCATCCCTCAAAGCTACCCATTCTTCTTCTACTGTGTTTCTTGCCCCCATTCCTGTCAATTGTTCCCTTATGCTCTTCCTGAAACTCTGTACAACCTCTGGATTAGTCGGTTTTGTTATCGAGCGCAAATACTGTAACGATGGGCGTGAATGGGCCCCTGGCTATGGGCGGCTGCGGAGCTTGTGCAGCTCGTGACACGGGCGTGAGGCGGGTGGCGTTCCTAGGCGTTCAGGCGCGGGATGTGCCAAGAGTGCGCGGGCTGCCCCAGACCCTGACACGCTTAGCGGCGGGCGAGCAGTGAGCAACTCGCGAGACTGCCGGCGCATACTGAGCACTGCGTGCGGCGTCGGCGTGACCCGCCGGTTGCTGTGGTAACGACCGAGCATAAACGACTTCTATTACACGCAGGGCGCGAGCGGCTTGCGTCGCCGGCCTCGGTCTGTGACTGGCGTACAGCGAGGACGCTCATGTCTACGCTCAAATAATTCTTGTTTCCTCTCATTGTACTGCCCCGCAGCTTTGATCTTCTGCCTTGCGATTCTTTCGTCTTTGGGATTGAGTGGCCGTATATTTGTTTCTAACGAGGAAGTCCAAGAAACTGGAACAGGTGTTTTCACTCATCTCCAGCTTAATTATGAGGGTGAAACATAATACTAGTTAACCCTGAAATATGTGATTCTGTGCTGGAGTTGCGTTTCTGTAACAACTTGAACTCCTTGGTCCGGATCGCCTCAACTACAACTGCTGCAATGGAGAGCTGTGATTTAGGTTCTGGGGCTCTCTGAAAGCAGCTCTTGATCAGACGGTGAGTAGCACTGTACATGGCTCCATTGAAGGGAAAAGGAACGCTGAAGAACAGTGTCGCTGTTGGTCATTTTTAAAGCTGTGTACGCGATCAGCAACGCCAGAACATTAGGGAAAAAGAAGAAACAGGAGAATAATGGTGCTCAGCATAGCAGACATAACTAAAATCTCACCAAGCGAGGGTTGGCCTGAAAATGTTAAATTATACAGTTACCGTCGGATACCTCTTTTTCTGTAATGGTCTGCCTGCTGTGAGGTCATTAGGTACGATGATAAGTTTTCAAGAGTTGAAATCACCTTGCTCAGTGGTCGTCAAACTGCGGGCCACATGCGGCCGGAATAAAGTATTTGTGCGGCCCCCGGTTCTCAGCGGTATATAATCAGTGCTTGGGGGGGGGGGGGGGGGCGAGAGGGGCGCGGGGGGTTGGGGTCGGCGATCAACTCATCGCGCTCGCACTGTAGCTAGTTTGTTGGGCCCTCATAGCATGTTAATTTATGTAGGTTATCAATTAATTATAAGAGTGGTATATATGGGGCCCGAGATGCCGGCACAGAATATCAGTATTGCCTCCTGAGCAAAGAAGTTTGACGACCCCCGCTCTAGCTGAATCCCATTCGCAGCTTTTTGTAGGAACTACCATGCATTTACGAGGGTGAGTCAAATGAAAACCTTAAATTTGTAATAACAAATCGAAATTTCGCGCCGTTATCCTGTAAGCTGGTAAGCGTGCTACAAACAGCTTGCAGAATGGCCTGCAGGTCGCAGCATAGTGCAGATGCAAACATACCGTCGCAGTATCTGTATAAAGATGGCCGCCCCACTTGCGACTTGCACCAGGGAAGAACAGTGTTCTGTTATTCGGTTTTTGCGTAGTGAAGGTGCGAAAACTATTGAAATTCATCGACGAATGAAGGTTCAGTACGGTGATGCATGTTTGTCACAGCAGTAAGTCTACGAATGGAGTAGGAAGTTTGCAAATGGTGTGACTTCAGTGGAAGATGCTCCTCGTCCAGGTCAGGCACAACGAGTTGTGACTCCACAGAACATTGCAGCAGTTGAGGCTATTGTGAAGGAAAGCCGCCGAGTGAAACTGAATGACATTGCAGCATGTTTACAGATTAGTCATGAATCAGCACACCACATTGTGCGTGATGTGCTCCTGTTTCACAAAGTGTCTGCAAGATGGGTGCCATGGCAGCTGACTCCTGAAACGAGAGGACGACGTGTTGATGCTTGTAAAGGACTTCTTCGGCGCTTTGAACGAGAAGGTGATGGCTTCCTTGCAAGAATCGTTACTGGGGACGAAACCTGGGTTCACTTCCACCAACCGGAAACGAAGAGAGCGAGCAAGGAATGGCGCCATTCCTCATCACCAAAGTGATTTCCATATGTTTGGACCACTCAGAGACGCAATGGGAGGAAAGAAGTTCCTTTCTGATGAAGAGGAACGCCACGCGGTGCATGAGTGGTTGCGCGGGCTACCAAAAGAATTTTTTTCTAAAGGAATTTATGAACTTTGTAAGCGCTGGGGGACTTGCATTGAGCGTGGGGGAGTTAATGTTGAAAAGTGATACAGCTTTGTACCACTTCTGCACAATAAATAATAATTAAAAAAAATTTAAGGTTTTCATTTGACTCGCCCTCGTATTAAGATAGGACGCTATTTATACTTAAGTTTCTATTTGTTTAGTAAATGAACCGGCTCCACTCACTACACCAGCTCGCGTATTATCGTCACATGCCCTGACTGTGTGTCGCCAGAGCACTGTTTTTATGGCTGTGCAGTTAGGCTATGTGAATCAGTACTGCAGTTCCTGAATCAGAGAAAAGTAACATGTAATTCAAGATGATTAAAGAACTTGTTTAGACAATGTGAAGTAGTAAGCTCCATCTCGACCTTGGCTTAGTATGACTGACTGGTCCGCAGTGCAACATCAGCGCCACCATTTTTCACCAATTTGTTTCCGTAAGACTCTTATCGGCGCAGAGCGCGTACAGGATTCTAACAAACACCTGCATTTTTTTGTTTTTTTGCCGTGTTCGAAATTCCTTCTGTGGAGCCTTGTATACTCCTAACCATCGTCTGTCGTAAGAGCAACTCGCAGAGTGCCCCGGGACCTCAATACTCGCTCTACACAGCGTCGAGTTTGGCAATAGCAAGCCAGACTGAGCGCTCGCTGCTTATTAAGACACGGGAAAGTCAGCCGTATCGATGTTGCGTTCGTGAATACATCTATTTATTCCCGTACCGGAGGGGACAATCTTGAGATATAATAAAACATTATTACAGTATATACATACCTCACAGAATTTGCTCTGGAGAATATCAACGCCGTGTACTTGTTCTCTGTTTATATCTGCTTTCCACAAACTGCAAATGATTGAATTTTATGCTGGTCTGTTTTGTGCATGTCTTTTTAAAGTCTCTGATTTTACAACACTCCTTTCTCCCGATGTTCCCCATCTCAGACCATGATCACGTATGTGAATTGCTATACGCACACATTAATATTTTGGTGTATAGAAGAATCCACTTTTATGGGCAAACCGGATTTTTTTCTCGTTCCTCATTATAGTAATAGTTTTTGGCATGCTTTCCCCGACAGCTTCTTTGTGTGTTACTACTCATCTGAGGTTTACGGTAATGTTGTCATCACTAGGTGCTTAACTGACGTGTCAGGTAGTATTACACAGAGACTCCGGTATTAGTTGACGTTTTCTCCCTCCCGCCATCCCTCCCCCCTCTCCCCCTCCCTCATCCCTCCATCCCTCCCTCCCTCCCTCCCTCTCCCTCCCTCTCCCTCCATCCCTCTCCCTTCATCCCTCTCTCTCCATCCCTCTTCCTTCCTCCACCGCTTTGTACAAGGCCCCAGTCGGAATAACTAGACCGAGTGTCGTCCTGAGAGAGGTATTTCTGATAGTTGATGTGTAATGTAGCGTGAATGTCTTCAGTAAGCTTCCTTTGGTGTATTACTGTCTGTGTGTTAACTATATGCCCAAGCAAGACGAGAGTAGAACCTCATACCACTATATCACAAATTGACGGTGGAGACTGCAGGACGTTAGTGTTGCAACTGTCCTTAACATTCTGAATATAGTAACGCTTGCGAACAGAACACTGGCCCCTAATTTGCTTACTGGTACCTGCGATCCAAATTAGTAGCATGTAAATTGGGTAATGAATATCAAGTGATGTCGTTACCTCTCGCTTGTAGTCTGTCTGCACCATAGTTAGTGACGCTTGCCTCGCATATTGGTACTCATAGTATTTATTTATTATTTTTTTGGTCTTAGGTGTAGCTGTACTACACAGTCCTCACTTTACACAATAAAAATTCAAACTATAAAAGGTATCGACAACAAACTTGATTGAGCATTTAATTTACAAGGATTAGAAATAGTCTGAGATATTATGCAAATTGCACAAGAAGTCTGTAATAATCAGATTATAAGTATTTATGAAAAATGATTGGTTTAACATTGAAAGAAATTTCTTGACAAGTTGTCTTAGTATTCAACAACATCAATTCTGAATTTAGATTTTTGCACCACTTTCTGAAATAGGTCAGTAAATAACTGTTGACATTTGTATTGTTGGGCGTCAGAAGACATCGAATATTAACAGAAAAAGGTATTTACAGTTTTTTTAAAAAAAGTTCGTGCACAGATTCTGTCACTTTATACATTTAAACAGAAAACGGATTAACTCTCCCATTCCCTGGTCGCTGTAGTCGCAAATGTCAGTATCGCGCAAGTTCAAACAGTTGGGCTATTGGCGGGGAATCTGCCGTGGTTAAACCTCACACGAATAATTTATGTCATGGCTTGATGAGATGCTGCTGAATTGTAATACCAGAACGCTGCGGACTGTCTGGTTAGGCTGAGACGCACTGTCGCCCTTTGTATTTATATGACGTCTCCCAGGTTTCCTTCTTGGTCCGTACACATTCCAACACATGTGTAAACGCTTCGTAGATATTTAATACCCTCCCAGACGTAACGCAGTACTCACTCTTGCGAGTAGATTCGTACATGTGACTTGATCCAGGCAAACAAATGTATTCTTTCCCCATTGTGTATTTGTTTGTCAATCTTTCTTCTAATTGGACGAGGTATTTCTCCTGCTTCTACCAACATATCGTCTGTAGGCGTTGGTCTAGTTGCACCAAGGCAAGTTGGAGGACTCCTGTATTGAAACTCGAGCAGTTTATTGTGGTATTGTAGATGAAAATTGCACTACAGAATATATCCATAATCTACCGTCGTTCTGATTTGTTCCCCACCATACCCTGTACTGACATTGCAGTTAAACTACACGGTTGTCACAGATGTTATGTGTAAGACGCGATGCTATTCGCTGCTTCTTTCTTCTGTTTTCTGTCGGCTAACTCTGTGGCGAGGAGTGGGTCAGTTGTACAGAAAGGAGAGACGCTCAGCCTCGCTTTGCGAAATTGACTGTTGGCGTTGTGATTGGTGACGGCAGTTGCACAAAGTGAGTTCCCAATTATTGCATCTGTATGGGCAGGAAATGTCGAGGACACTGTGTTTCGTCAGTGATTCTCTCGCAGCTCTCATCTGGCATTAGTGCGTGGTTTATTAAGAGTGTTCTTACGGTTTCACTGCAGAAAACTGTCTCGATTAATCTTCTCTGTGCATTAAAATACGAGACTATGCAATTCTTTTCGTAAAAGTTAATTAACGTTTGGGATCCAGAGATGCATAGGAGCTGTTTTTGCAGCAGTTTTTGGTGTATGTTAGTCAATTTTTAGAATTTCATCCCTGTGACGTTATGAAAGGGTAGCTGTTAGTTCACGTTAATGGAGCAAAGAGCATTTATAGCATTTTTTGAATGGCTTTTCTGATACTTTCCATAATTCCTGTAGTATTTCTAACTAGTGTCTTAATACACAAGATTAGCAATATTTTTAAATGTGCAAGAATTATTATATGTTCGATGTGAGATATTACATGTGTAACTCGTAGAAATTTAATCCATTTATATAATGGCCTTTTTGGGAACTAAAGTCTAAAATTATTGAGCATACTTAAATAATATCTATGGAAAAAGTAATTAAAAGCAATATAACAGAAATTATAGATTGTCCGTTGATGAAAGTAGTGTATTGATATTTTATGCTAAATAAATTCGTACCTATACTTTACCTAGTCTTAGGACGTGCATTTTACAAGAGTATGGCGTAGACGATCTCACAAACAGAAGTACTTGCAAACGCAGTGTAAATGATTTAACATGTACGGCTGTGCACCTAGGGCGTTCGAAGTTTTGAACTCACTAGCACTGGTAAAAGGCGCCGATGAAACCCGTAAACCGTATGCTGTAGCCGTTTGCATTGGTTATTTGGCCACTGTAGTGAAAATTATGGCGTCACGTAGGTGTTTCAAGTTCACCAACTCTGTAGATAAAAGACTGTGACTAGGTGGTAGATTTCATGCTACTGCGCTGTTTGAGAAAATGGGTAGAACAGTACACAGTGTACTACCTAGTGCACATAAACTTTCTCAACAAGTGAAAAAAAATGGATAAAAATTGAAGTTGGGGCTGAAAATAAATTAGTACTAAAATTTTATACTTACAATGTCTGTGTTTTACAATTTCTATATCTTCACAATACGGTGTACATCTGAAGGAACAGACGCTGTAATTGACGATTACAGCTGTGGTAAACATTACGAAGTATATTCGGATTCTGCGACTATGCAGTGACGTCGGCAGTATGCGGCACGTGAAAATTTGGACCGGACCTGGACTCGAGCCCGGATTTCCCGCTTATCGTAAGCCGTCGCCTTTACTGCTTCGGCTATTCGAGCACGTCTCTAGGACCGATCCAAACTTCCACAACCATTATGCTCGCACTAAGTCGTGATTCCCACACAGGGAGACAAATATTATATCGTTAATTTAGCCTGTCGAGGGATGGATACATCATTTATGGTTATATATCTGTGTTTACACAATGTCATACGTTCACAATTTACAATAAACACATACATTGTAACCATCAGTGATATATCCATGCTTTGACGGGCTAAAATGACGACACAATATTCGTCTCCCTGTGCGGGGACCACGAATTGTGCGAACATTAGGGTTGTGTCTACGTGACACGCGGGAGTTTGGGTCGCTCCTGGAATTGTGCTCGGATAGCCGAAGTGCATAATGCGATCTCTCGCAATAAGCGGGAAATCCGGGTTTTAGTCACCACGTGGCCCAAATTTTCGTGTCGCAAGGAGTTAGCGTCAATGAGTAGTCGCAGAATGCAAATATACTTTCAAGGGAACCTCCCCATCGCACCCCCCTCAGATTTAGTTATAAGTTGGCACAGTGGATAGGCCTTGAAAAACTGAACACAGATCAATTGAGAAAACAGGAAGAAGTTGTGTCGAACTGTGAAAAAATAAGCAAAATATACAAACTGAAGTAGTTCATGGCAGGATATGCAACATCAAGGAGACGGGGAACGCGGGAGCGCTGTGGTCTCGTGGTAACGTGAGCAGCTGCGGAACGAAAGGTCCTAGGTTCAAATCTTAATTTTTTTATTTTCAGCTTATGTGACAAACTCTTATGTTTTCATCACTTTTTTAGGAGTGATTATCACATCCACAAGAAAACCTAAATCGGGCAACGTAGAAGAATCTTTTTACCCATTCGCCAAGTGTACAAGTTAGGTGGGTCGACAACATATTCCTGTCATGTGACGCACATGCCGTCACCAGTGTCGTATAGAATATATCAGATCTGTTTTCCTGTGGAGGAATTGGTTGACCTATGACCTTGCGATCAAATGTTTCGGTTCCCATTGGAGAGGCACGTACTAGTCTACTAATCGCACGGTTTTGCGATGCGGTCGCAAAACACAGACACTAAACTTATTACAGTGAACAGAGACGTCAATGAACGAACGGACAGATAATAACTATGCAAAAATAAAGAAAGTAAAATTTTCACTCCACGGAAGACTTGAACCAAGGACCTCTCGTTCTGCAGCTGCTCACGCTACCACGGGACCACGGCGCTCCTGAGCTTTATGTTCATGATGTTGCGTATGTGTGCCACAGACTACTCAGTTTGTATATTTTGCTTATTTTTTTACAGTTCCACACGACTTCTCCCTGTTTTCTCAATTAATCTGTGTTCAGTTTATCAAGGCCTATCCACTGTGCCAACTTATAACTAAATCTGAGGGGGGTGCGATGGGGAGGTTCCCTTGTTTGTAATAATACCAAAATTTGATGTATGACGAACGTAACATAGTACAGATTAACAAGGAAGTCATGAAACCAGGTTACCACTTTTTGTGTCTGATGTAAATGAAGTAAACGGAGGGGTGAAAACGTCGTGGGGTGTTTTTAGTAATCTAAAAACAAAAGGATTTAGAAGGTAAGTTTTTGATGTGTCTGAAAATTTACCATCAGTGTGTAATACCAATTTTTACTTCTACATCTACGTGATTACTCTGCTATTCACAATTAAATGCCTGGCAGTGGGTTCAATGAAACAACTTCAAGCTGTCTCTCTATTGCTCCACTCTCGAACGGCACGCGGGAAAAACGAGCGCACTTAAATTTTTCTGTGCGAGCCCTGATTTATCTTGTTTTATCGTGATGATCATTTATCCCTATGTAGGTGGGTGCCAACAGAATGTTTGCGCAATTGGAGGAGAAAACTGGTGATTGAAATTTCACGAGAAGATCACGTCTCAACGAAAAACGCCTTTGTTTTAATGATTGACACTCCAATTCACGTATCATGTCTGCGGCACTACCCCCCCCCCCATTTCCCAAATAATACAAAACGAGCTGCCCTTCTTTCTGCTTTTCTAATGTCATCCGCCAGTGCCACGTGATGCCGATCCCACACCGCACAGCAATACTCCAGAATAGGGTGGACAAGCGTGGTATAAGCAGTCTCTTTAGTAGACTTGTTGCACCTTCTAAGTGTTCTGCCAATGAATCGCAGTCTTTGATTTGCTCTACCCACAATATTATCTATGTGATCGTTCCAATTTAGGTTATTTGTAACTTTAATCCCTAATTATTTAGTTGAATTTAGAGCCTTCAGATATGTATGACTTATTGCGTAATCGAAATTTACCTGATTTCTTTTAGTACTCATGTGAATAACTTCACACTTTTCCTTATTCAGGATCAACTGCCGCTTTTCGCACCATACAGATATCTTATCTAAATCATTTTGCAAGTCGTTTTGATCATCTCATGACTTTACAAGACGGTACATGACAGCATCATCTGCGAACAATCTAAGACGGCTCCTCAGATTGTCTCCTATGTCGTTAATATATATCAGGAACAATACAGGGCCTGTAACACTTGCTTTACATGTAGTAATGAGAACTGAGCTTAAAATACCTGTTGCTCAGCGAACAGCGGAGAGATGCATATTGAGAATTACGGAGAGAGAGAGAGAGAGAGAGAGAGAGAGAGAGAGAGAGAGAGAAACAAGCAGATGGTTCGGAGCTAAAACGCGAGGGGAAGGCGTGACTATGAGTGTAATGTGAATGGAAAGGGGGTGGGTAGGACAGGTAGCCAGACGAATGAATAGTAAAGGGATCAAACAATGGTTTGTCTGATCCCGAGATAAAGACCACGACGACGGCCTAATGGGAGCTGGTTAGACGACATTAGACAAGAAGCGGGAGGGTCGTGGATGGCTATAGCTGAAAGCTGTAGTGGATGTAATAGCTTAGGTAGGCTTTATGCACTATTGTTGTCATATGGCTTCTACTGCTGATGCCGATGGATTGAATTAATGAGCGAAAGAAAGGCTCCTTTCTCCCGCCACTGCGGAATCTTTCCTATTGACTGCAGTACAGTCGTGCATATTTCCCATCACGAATCAGCAAACCCGCAGTAGCTGTCCGCAGTTCACCTTTGTCCCTGTCTCGCGCCCCTGTCCTTTCGCCTTTCACGCTGCAATTCTGGAACCGCGCTTTGTCTCACAGACGCTGACTATTAACGAAGGAAGCGTGTTGGTTTTGACAGGGGGGCGCTAACTTTCCCCCTCGCCAGCTCTCTCCGGCGTTAATCTTTGCACAGCATCTGAACTGTCGCCGCGACGTGTGCCTTGCCGTTGCCGTAGAGCGCGTGCGCCCATTCACGGCCGCATGCTCTCTCCACAGAATGCTCTTGTTGTTCTCCCAGAGCCGAATTCAGCTCGTCACCTAACAAAATGTGAGATCTTATTGTAATTTTTTCCTATTTATTTGGGATGCATAACATTCAGATCAAAAGGAACAAATAAGAGTGGAACATAAATAACGCTCGGATCAGAAGAGGTAGACTTCCGTCCCTGTCTATCTATACATCGAAGAAGTAATGTAGGAAATAAATGTTCACGAATGGCCTTAACATTCAGGGCGAAAGGGCATCAGTGATAAGTTCTCTGATATGAAAATGAGCGTTTTTTTAAATCTCATTTTGTTCGTTGAATCTGATCGGGGCGGACGTCGTAAGACATCCTTTTGAGTTCGTTGTTGATCTATTAACTCAGTTTTTTTTTTTATTACAGAGGGCAGCTAACCCTCTGACCGAGCACGCTGAGCTACCGTGCCGGCAGCGTTTGGCGTCATTGACCGGGAGGCCGCTTACTGGGCAGGTCCGGCCGCCTTGGTGCAGGTCTTATTATATTCGACGCCGTATTGGGTGACCTGCGCGCCGGATAGGGATGTAATGATGATGAAGACAACACAACACCCAGTCCCTGAGCGGAGAAAATCTCCGACCCGGTCGGGAATCGAACCCGGGCCCCTTAGGACGGCAGTCCGTCACGCTGACCATTCAGCTATCGGGGCGGACAGTTCTCTGATATCTTTCCTATTCTCTGTGAAAGTGAGTGAGACTTGCAGAACATGTTGAATGGAATGAACAATGTAATGAGCGCTCACTATGGAACAAGAGAAAGCCGAAGAGAGATTACAGTAATGAGGAGTAGCAGGTACAAGGTTAACGACAAGCTTAATATCGAGACTGGGACAACGAGTAGACGAAATTAAGGAATTCTGCTACCTAGGCAATATAATCCATAACAGGACAAGGACATAAAAAGGAGACTAGTATTGGCAAAAAGGTCATTCGCCTCCAGTATTACAGACCCGAGAGTTGTCATTTCCAATGTAGTATTTCGTAAGTGAACTTGAATAAACGTTGTATATTGTGCAAGATGTCCAACTTTGTTTCGTGATTAGTTTGTGTGATATTCAAATTTGAAATCTTCAGAACATTGTGAAACGGCCTAGTACAGGGTTCGGCAAATAAAAGTGACCTGGAGAATAGAGTTTCAGAGTACAAGGAAACACAGCAGAGGAAAGGAAATACAGCACTAACCTGGCCAAGGTGCTGAAAGTGACCACTATTCATCTCTTGGTACTTTCAGGCGTTGGTCAGCAGGTTGCTGAAGGCAGATTGAAGTTGGACTGCTGGAATTGCTGCAGTCTCATCCGTAATGGGCGTTGTTGCGATACACCTTAAACTTGAGGGTTTCCACACAAAGTACTCGCACACTGACAGATCAGGTGACCTCGGTGGGCAGCTAGGGACGCGACCAGACTGACCCGTGCTTACAACTCCGCCAGGCGTGAAGATTGTGTGAATGTGCTCAAAGGTTCGGCTGGCTGTTCCGTCCTGTTGGAAGTCATTGTAGGTCTTTTGCTCTTCCGTTAATGCTGCCACAAATCGTTTCAAAATGTCCAGGCCACTTTAATTTGCCCTGCCTTGTGGTTGTGGGATTATTCTTCAGTTGGAAGATTGGTTTCATGCAGGTATCTGCGCTGGTCTAAGCGTATCCTGTACATTGAGATGCAAGAGTCATGGAATACCTCATAATACCGTGTCAGATCTCCTCTTGCCCGGCGTAGTGCAGGAACTCGACGTAGCGTGGACTGAACAAGGCGCTGGAAGCCCCATGCAGAAATATTGAGCCATAGTGCTTCTATAGGCGTCCATAATTGCGAGAGTGTTGCCGTACAGGATTTTGTGTACGAATTGACCTCTCGATTCTGTCCCATAAATGTTCGATGGGATTCATGCCGGGCGATCTGGGTGGTCAGAACATTTGCTCGAATTGTCCAGAATGTTCTTGAAAGCAGTCTCGGACAATTGTGGCCCAGTGAAATTGTGCATTGTCGTCCATAAAATAACATCGTTGTTTGGAAGCGTGAACTCCCGGAATGGCTACAAATGGTCTCCAAGTAGCCGAACGTAAAAATTTGCAGTCAATGATCGAGTTAGTCGGACCATAGGACCAAGTTTATTCCATGTAAACACAGCCCACGCCATTGTAGAGTCACCACCAACTTGCACAGAGCATTTTTGACAACTGGGGTCCACGGCTTCGTGGGATCTTTGCCACGCTGTAACCCTACCATCAGCTCGTAGCAACTGAAATCAGGACTCATCTGACCAGGCCACGGTTTTCCAATCGTCTAGGATCCAACCGGTATGGTTATGAGCCCAGGAGAGGCACTTTAATACAGGGTGTTACAAAAAGGTACGGCCAAACTTTCAGGAAACATTCCTCACACACACAGAAAGAAAATATGTTATGTGGGCATGCGTCCGGAAACGCTTATTTTCCATGTTAGAGCTCATTTTATTACTTCTCTTCAAATCGCATTAATCATGGAATGGAAACACACAGCAACAGAACGTACCAGCGTGACTTTAAACACTTTGTTACAGGAAATGCTCAAAATGTCCTCCGTTAGCGAGGATACATGCATCCACCCTCCGTCGCATGGAATCCCTGATGCGCTGATGCAGCCCTGGAGAATGGCGTATTGTATCACAGCCGTCCACAATACGAGCACGAAAAGAGTCTACATTTGGTACCGGGGTTGCGTAGACAAGAGCTTTCAAATGCCCCCATAAATTAAAGTCAAGAGGGTTGAGGTCAGGAGAGCGTGGAGGCCATGGAATTGGGCCGCCTCTACCAATCCATCGGTCACCGAATCTGTTGTTGAGAAGCGTACGAACACTTGGACTGAAATGTGCAGGAGCTCCATCGTGCATGAACCACATGTTGTGTCGTACTTGTAAAGGCACATGTTCTAGCAGCACAGGTAGAGTATCCCGTATGAAATCATGATAACGTGCTCCATTGAGCGTAGGTGGAAGAACATGGCGCCCAATCAACACATCACCAACAATGCTTGCCCAAACGTTCACAGAAAATCTGTGTTGACGTGATTGCACAATTGCGTGCGGATTCTCGTCAGCCCACACATGTTGATTGTGAAAATTTACAGTTTGATCACGTTGGAATGAAGCCTCATCCGTAAAGAGAACATTTGCACTGAAATGAGGATTGACACATTGTTGGATGAACCATTCGCAGAAGTGTACCCGTGGAGGCCAGTCAGCTGCTGATAGTGCCAGCACACGCTGTACATGGTACGGAAACAACTGGTTCTCCCATAGCACTCTCCATACAGTGACGTGGTCAACGTTACCTTGTACAGCAGCAACTTCTCTGACGCTGACATTAGGATTATCGTCAACTGCACGAAGAATTGCCTCGTCCATTGCAGGTGTCCTCGTCGTTCTAGGTCTTCCCCAGTCGCGAGTCATAGGTTGGAATGTTCCGTGCTCCCTAAGACGCCGATCAATTGCTTCGAACGCCTTCCTGTCGGGACACCTTCGTTCTGGAAATCTGTCTCGATACAAACGTACCGCGCCACGGCTATTGCCCCGTGCTAATCCATACATCAAATGGGCATCTGCCAACCCCGCATTTGCAAACATTGCACTGACTGCAAAACCACGTTCGTGATGAACACTAACCTGTTGATGCTACGTACTGATGTGCTTTATGCTAGTACTGTAGAGCAATGAGTCGCATGTCAACACAAGCACCGAAGTCAACATTACCTTCCTTCAATTGGGCCAACTGGCGGTGAATCGAGCAAGTACAGTACATACTGACGAAACTAAAGTGAGCTGTAACATGGAAATTAAGCGTTTCCGGACACATGTCCACATATAATCTTTTCTTTATTTGTGTGTGAGAATTGTTTCCTGAAAGTTTGGCCGTACCTTTTTGTAACACCCTGTAGATTTCGTGCTGTTAGCAAAGGTACTCGCGTCGGTCGTCTGCTGTCATAGCGCAGCCCATTAGCGCCAAATTTCGCCGCCCTGCTGTCGCGGATACATTGATTGCTGCGGTTATTTCACGCAGTGTTGCTTATCTGTTACCACTGAGAACTCTACGCAAACGCCGCTGCTCTCGGTCATTAAGTGTAGGCCGTCGGCCAATGCGTTGTGCGAGGTGAGAGGTAATGCCTGAAATTTGGTATTCTCGGCAGACTCTTGACACTGTTGATCTAGGAATACTGAATTTCCTAAAGATTTCCGAAATGGAATGTTCCATGCGTCTAGCTCCAACTACCATCGCTTTCAAAGTCTGTTAATACCCAACGTGCGGCCGTAAACACGTCGGAAACCTTTTCACATGAATCGCTCGAGTACAAATGACAGCTCCACCATCGCAGTTCCTTTCTCTACCTTGTGTACGCCATACTACCGCCATCTGTATTTGCGAATGTCGCCATTCCTTGACTTTGTCGCTTGAGTGTACATCCACATACGTACTCTGCAAACGACTGTGAAGTGCATGGCTCTGGGTACTTGACATTGCATCACATGCTATGAAGCGTGGAAAGGGTGACTGTTAAAATGCCATTGTGTCCTCTTTATGGAATTCAAACGTGTGGGGAGCTAAAGTATGTTTCTTGTATCTTCACGTAATATTGTTTGTTGAAACTCAAGGTAATTGGCGCCTATCTACAAGCGCCTTTCAGTTAGCGTGTTTCAGCATTTTCGAAACGCTTTCCTGTGAGTGGAACCAAAGTCTAACCACTCGTGCTGCCCATCTTTGAATACGTTCAGCATCACATCTTCTCCTGCTTGGTATGGTGCCCCACATTTTAGCAGTATTCTCGGACCCGCCAGGTTAGTCGAGGGCGCTAATCCGCTGCTTCCTGGACTTGGGTAGGCGCGCCGGCCCCGAATTGAATTCGCCGACGTGGGCCGGTGTGCTGGCCAGCCTGGATGTGGTCTTTAGGCGGTTTTCTACATCCCCATAGGTGAATACCGGGCTGGTACCCACATCCCACCTCAGTTACACATCTCGCAGACATTTGAACACGTTCACATTATTTCATGGTTTACGCTAGACGCAAACAGCTTGGGTACACTGATTGCATCCCAGGGGGTACGGGGTAGCGACAGGAAGGGCAACCAGCCACCCCCTTCCACCAACCATGCCAAATGCGATTGTAACAATGCCGATACAGCGAAAACTGCGAGACAAAGGCACAAGTGAATGATTTGAACAGTATTCTGAGATGGCACACACAAGTATTTTATAAGCAGCCTATTTTGTACACTTACATCCCCACAGTATCCTGCATATGATGCGTAGTCTGTCTCCTGCTTTACCTACGGATGAGCCTATGTGATCATTCCATTCCATTTCATATCCATACATATTTTTGCACCCACCTGTTTGTATGAGTTGACTGATTCCAGTAGTGACTCATTGATGTTATAGTCATACGGTATCACTGTTTCGCGTTTTTTAAGTACATAATTTTCAATCTCCAAACAATTATAACTAGCTGCTACTCTTTAACCCACTTCCAAATCTTATTGACGTCTGACTGGGTGTTTGTGCACTTTTTTCCAGATAGTACTTATTTATAGATAAATGCACCATTTGAAAAAGTCTATTGCCACTACTGTATGCCAGGCCATTCACGTAGAGACTGAACTGCCAGGGGGCATTATAAGTCTCTGAGGTACGCCTGTAGTTACTTCTATTTCTGTTCCTTGACATATGGTTGTCCTATTGACCCTTTCCCTTATTTTACTCAAATTTTGCTCTAGAACACTTTTCCCATTTCATGATCATTTCATTAGTTAACCGAATAATTTATTTAATTTTCAGCGTATTTCTGTCACACAGCTTTTCAAAAGCTTCTAATCATCTCTCGCCTTGTTTTGTCTGCACTGTTTATCGTCCAGTTTCTATTCCGTTTATGGATACAATCTCGACAAATTCAAGGCCGGTGTTTACATCTTCGATGATTTCTGTTATATCTGACAGTTAAGAAAAGTCACGAAAGATATAGGACAAAAATTAAAAGTTTACGAGATGTCCTAGGAGGATTGGTCAATATTCAAGGATACGACGGAAACTATCATTGAGAAAAAAAAGTCTGCTAAACATGGGTTCTAAAATGCAAACCTTAAGAGCTACCTTCGCAAATGTGAAACACTTCTATTGAACAAGTGCTCATACCTCTTATGGTTTGCATTTTAAGAGAACGTGTTTTCTAGACAGTTTTTGCTTCGAGTGATCGTTCCTTTCATATCTATTAATATTGATCATTCCTCCTGGGATACTCCGTACAAACGATACTAGGAAAGTTTTGCAATACAGCTTTATTTAATTTTTGGAAGTAATTTCCGTCGCATTGAATAGACCTCTCTGTCCTCCGAAACCAATCTCTAAACCAGTTCTCCCAAGTTTCTGTAGGGAGTAAGGCACACTCGTTGTCCCAAGCCGTCAGAAAGTGCTCATCCTTGAAAACTGCACTCTTTTCAGCTTCATTTTCACATGCGGGAACACTACAAAGTCACAAGGAGCAAGGTCTGGACTGTAAAGAGGGTGATCAAGGAGTTTGTCCTGTACCGCGCAAATATTCGATGCATCCTTCGAAGCGGTGACATGGAGTGTTGTCCTGAGGGGGCAACCGAATGTCCATTTTTGACTTCGATCGCAGGTACTGCAAAGATTGTATGACTTCGTGCAGCCTCTTCTCAGTGTACCACTTAGCTGAGACTGTCTTCGGTGTGTACAAAACAACACGCTTTACAATTGCCCTCGATTTTAAAAAATAGCTATCATTTTCTTCTTTACTGATAGGGATTTTCTGACAGCTATGGGTGTTTTATCTTCAAAGACCCAAACTTTGTTTTGGGTCTTAGTCGGCACGTCATAATAGTAAAGCCAAGTCTCTTCACCTGTCACGATTTTCTTCAGAAACTGTGATTGTCCCTTAGAAAACTTCTTTAACATCTCCCGGCGCCAAGTCACACGTCCTTTCATCTGCTCTTCCGTCAGTCTATGCGGCTTCCAGAGACAAGAAAGTTTCTTTACTTGCAAATGATCATGCAGAATTGAACGAATTACTGGTACACTTAGCCCTAAGGTATCCTCTATCCGCTTATAGGTCACTCGCCTGACTTCGTGTTGTATTTCCCTCACAGCATCAGTGTTTTCCTCCGTAACTGATGTTCGTGGCCTTCTCGCCCCTTCAGTGTCCTTCATAATGAAATTTCCTCTTTGGAATTCCCTGTGCCACCTGAATATACACTCCTGGAAATTGAAATAAGAACACCGTGAATTCATTGTCCCAGGAAGGGGAAACTTTATTGACACATTCCTGGGGTCAGATACATCACATGATCACACTGACAGAACCACAGGCACATAGACACAGGCAACAGAGCATGCACAATGTCGGCACTAATACAGTGTATATCCACCTTTCGCAGCAATGCAGGTTGCTATTCTCCCATGGAGACGATCGTAGAGATGCTGGATGTAGTCCTGTGGAACGGCTTGCCATGCCATTTCCACCTGGCGCCTCAGTTGGACCAGCGTTCGTGCTGGACGTGCAGACCGCGTGAGACGACGCTTCATCCAGTCCCAAACATGCTCAATGGGGGACAGATCCGGAGATCTTGCTGGCCAGGGTAGTTGACTTACACCTTCTAGAGCACGTTGGGTGGCACGGGATACATGCGGACGTGCATTGTCCTGTTGGAACAGCAAGTTCCCTTGCTGGTCTGGGAATGGTAGAACGATGGGTTCGATGACGGTTTGGATGTACCGTGCACTATTCAGTGTCCCCTCGACGATCACCAGTGGTGTACGGTCAGTGTAGGAGACCGCTCCCCACACCATGATGCCGGGTGTTGGCCCTGTGTGCCTCGGTCGTATGCAGTCCTGATTGTGGCGCTCACCTGCACGGCGCCAAACACGCATACGACCATCATTGGCACCAAGGCAGAAGCGACTCTCATCGCTGAAGACGACACGTCTCCATTCGTCCCTCCATTCACGCCTGTCGCGACACCACTGGAGGCGGGCTGCATGATGTTGGGGCATGAGCGGAAGACGGCCTAACGGTGTGCGGGACCATAGCCCAGCTTCATGGAGACGGTTGCGAATGGTCCTCGCCGATACCCCAGGAGCAACAGTGTCCCTAATTTGCTGGGAAGTGGCGGTGCGGTCCCCTACGGCACTGCGTAGGATCCTACGGTCTTGGCGTGCATCCGTGCGTCGCTTCGGTCCGGTCCCAGGTCGACGGGCACGTGCACCTTCCGCTGACCACTGGCGACAACATCGATGTACTGTGGAGACCTCACGCCCCACGTGTTGAGCAATTCGGCGGTACGTCCACCCGGCCTCCCGCATGCCCACTATACGCCCTCGCTCAAAGTCCGTCAACTGCACATACGGTTCACGTCCACGCTGTCGCGGCATGCTACCAGTGTTAAAGACTGCGATGGAGCTCCGTATGCCACGGCAAACTGGCTGACACTGACGGCGGCGGTGCACAAATGCTGCGCAGCTAGCGCCATTCGACGGCCAACACCGCGGTTCCTGGTGTGTCCGCTGTGCCGTGCGTGTGATCATTGCTTGTACAGCCCTCTCGCAGTGTCCGGAGCAAGTATGATGGGTCTGACACACCGGTGTCAATGTGTTCTTTTTTCCATTTCCAGGAGTGTATATATAGTGTGTGTGTGTCATAATTAAGAAACAGACACTGGTGAAAGGGCACAATAACAGAAGTAACAACGATGTAGTAAGAGGCGATTGCGAATGTCTGGTCACCGCACGCCACTGACTTCGGTGTGAAATATTGTCGTAGCTAGTACAAATGTATATGAAGTGTAAACTTTCCGATGAAGTACCACTCTAACTGCGTTCAATTCTACCAATGCCCTCCATGAGCTAGTGATGCAATATTACTTCAGCATGTCACAAGTTATAATGTATATTACCTGTTAAATGTGATATTTCATGTGTTGTACTAGCGTTTGGATGCAATTATGCACTCGTCTCTGCAGAGTTTACGAATTATTTCTAACTTCCGCAGGTCTTCGTGAGTAAAACTTGACGTGACTGCAATTCGCTGCTCTTCAGCCGTATTAACAGGAGTACTGTTCACTTTTGAGATGACTCCACGCAGAAAAGTCCAGAGGGTTTGGGTTGTGCTGGGAGCTAAAATACAACCTCTTATCCGTATAGGACCATATCGGCACTTTAGATACCGTCTTAGATCAACAGGAAAATGTGCCGGTGCTCCATCATGCATGTACCACCACTATGAGTCCAATTTCAGTCTACGTAGAAGGGAACTTAACTGAAAACGTAACTTGTCAGATAGATTTGTGCAAGCCAGGATATTATTTCTTACTGGAGTCTGTGGCGTCTTGTAATAATACATTCGTAATTATTTCGCAATAGCATGGTTTGCGGAAAAATGTTTACTGGAATGTTTTTGATTCTGTTATCGTATAGTTTTGTATTTACTACCACGCAGTTTCGAGTTATAGCCATTTTCAACAGATCATTGGAAAATGGCTGCACAGCCAAAACTATGGATTAACGAATCCAAGAGAATGTCATCATTCAGACAATTTGTGGTTGCTGTGATGCTAATACAATTATTGGTCCATAAAGAACGGAAACTTTAAAACTTGGAGATGAGACGAACATGAAGCGATGTTAATTTTATCTGCCTTAAATGAAATCCATTGATTTATTCTGACAGTTTTCTCCATAGTATCAAAAGACTGACCACTTCAAAATTATGCAGTAGGATTTAGCAGAAATAGAAAATATTGCTAAGGGTACGAAAGTGTCTACAAGAATGAACTAAAGTGGTAATCCAAGTCAGAGAAGCTATTTTTCAGGTGAAATTCCCGCTGATAAAACACTGCCTTGGTATGTGATCTACAAGTAGAAGATTAATTTAGGGTATGCAGGTACAGCAATAAATGGTTTAGAAATGTGCTAACATCCAAACCTCCAGATGTCAGACTTTCAGACCGGTACAAAACGTTGTATGTCGGTAGAGTATCAACCAAAACACCGATTTAGTGCATGCTGCGTGCTGTCATCCAGAACAGGCGTAAACGGTAATTAAAAGTAACGCCAGAAGTACGGAGCACAGAACAAGCGTACCTGGGACGATTTAATCGGAGATCTCGCGTAGGTCAGTTGGTAGAGCGTCAGATCATCGTACTGAAGGTACCGCGCTCAAATCCTACTGACTAAATGTTTTTCAACTTTTATGCGTGAAACTGTTATATGGGAGAAGATTTTCCTGACATGTAAAAAGACTTTTCGGAGATTGTAGCAATGTTCTTTTGGCAGTCTGTTTCCGCTTCGTTAGTTGGAAGTAGCAAACCTATAGAGTACATTTGTATAGGCATGTCTGACAGAACACAACACTTATCTATAGAAATGTACTCTCTAGGTTTGCTACTTTCAACTAACGAAGCGGAAACAAACTGCCAAAAGCACATTGCTACAATCTCCGAAAAAATTCTTTCACATGTCAGGAAAAATGTTCACCCATATAACAGCTTCATGCGTAAACAGTTAAAAAAATGAAATCGTCGGGATTTAAACTCGGGACCTTCAGTACGATGATCAGACGCTCTGCCAATTCACCTATGCGGAATCTGCGATTCAGTCGTCACATACCTTTTCCTGCGCTTCGTACTTCTGGCGCTACTTTTAATTACCGTTTACGCATGTTCTGGACGACAGCACGCAGCATGAACTAAAGTCGTGTTGTGGTTGATACTCTATCGACACTCAACGTTTGGTATCGGTCTGAGTGTCTGACGTCTGGAGGTTTGAGTGTAAGAAACGTTCTTTGCTGCTCCTTCTCTACAAAATCGTTTCAGCTGCAAGTATTCACCAAGTCAAAGAGCACACTGGACTCGCATTCGGGAGGACGACGGTTCAATCCTGCGTCCGGACATCCTGATTTAGGTTTTCCATGATTGCCCTAAATCGCTCCAGGCAATTGCCGGGATGGTTCCTTTGAAAGGGCACGGCAGACTTTCTTCCTCGTCCTTCCCTAATTCGATGAGACCGATGACCTTGATGTTTGATCTCTCCCCCCAAACAACGCAACCCAACCAAGTCGAAGCAAGAGAGAACTCCAGCTGCAGCTACAACTCATATTTCTGTCATCTCAGTTTCAAAATGCAGGTAATCTGTCCGAGCATATCCCCCTGTGTAATACGACAGGTATTACATTTGAAGCAAAAACTCGTGTAGCCACAAAAAGTTTTCTGTATGCATACATTCTGCGAAACATAAGAGAGAGACTGAGAATGAGGCGACTGAAGCCCTCAAGAAGCCTGACACACTGATGGGCCACGGGCATTGCGCCTCTTAATGGCACTGAACTGCCGAATGTGCTTGTGGTTAAAAAGGCACCAGAACATGGTATGTCCGATGTATGCCAACATTGCTGATACTGATCGACAGTAGCTGGATCGCCACGGAGGACTCAGCGTCGAGGAGATATCATGCGTTATGAGACAACTTGACAGATCCTGAATCACCACCGAAAGACCTAGAGGCGGAGTGACGTGGGCCGTATGTGGCTGGACTCCTGACGGGCAGCAGCGATGCTCCCTCGGACCAGTGCAGTCATCCCCTGCATCCAGGGAGCCTAAAGACAACGGAAGAGGCAGATGGGACCACAACACCCTTCGCACCGCCCAAGGATCAGGTAGGACGGCTGGGGCGATGGAGTGCGTTGTTGAACGTGGAAGACAAAACCAGGTGTTATTAGAGTCTGCGCCGGCCGCTGTGGCCGAGTGGTTCTAGGCGCTTCAGTCTGGAACCGCGCGACTGCTACGGTCGCAGGTTCTAATCCTGCCTCGGCCATGGATGTGTGTGATGTCCTTAGGTTTGTTAGGTTTAAGTAGTTCTAAGACTAGGGGACTGATGACCTCAGATGTTAAGTCTCATAGTGCTCAGAGCCATTTTGAACCATTTTATTAGAGGCTGCTGTTGGTAATATGTTTCAAAAATGGTTCAAATGGCTCTGAGCACTATGGGACTTAACATCTATGGTCATCAGTCCCCTAGAACTACTTAAACCTAACTAACCTAAGGACATCACACAACACCCAGTCATCACGAGGCAGAGAAAATCCCTGACCCCGCCGGGAATCGAAACCGGGAACCCGGGCGTGGGAAGCGAGAACGCTACCGCATGACCACGAGCTGCGGACTTAATATGTTTCAATTAGTTGTAGTGTATGCAAGTGCCACATAAGAGAGAAATAAGTTGTTGGACATTAGTAGTGGTGGGGAGATAGTTAGGTATGGTAGTAGGCGTAGTCTTCATGAATAATAGTAGCAATGTCAGTGTGATGACAAGTAGATGTTGGATGTAATAATGCAGTTCTATCATTAGTTGCAGAGTTTGGGAAAAAATTTCCACGTAATAGCAATAATTATATAAGAACAAATATAACCTATGTTTAAATTATCCGTAACATGCTACAACGTAATAAATAAGAAGCCAAATAAAAACAAGTAAATACGTAAATATACACACAGTGCATCATCTAACTATTATAAGACCCCATCGCCAGGAATGTAAAATCACCTGACTACAATGTTTTTTGCCGCAATAATTATATAAGAACAAATATAACCTATGTTTAAATTATCCGTAACATGCTACAACGTAATAAATAAGAAGCCAAATAAAAACAAGTAAATACGTAAATATACACACAGTGCATCATCTAACTATTATAAGACCCCATCGCCAGGAATGTAAAATCACCTGACTACAATGTTTTTTGCCGCTTGCTTGCGTGGCCACGGCTGTAGATCCAGGTGACTACCACACTCTTGTGTACTTGCGCATTCGTGTACTAAAACCGTTACTCAGTGTCGCGTGAGATAACAGTTCCATACCACTCTGCCCAAGAAATGACAGTGAGCCGGTGGTATGGGGCCGGTTCCTGGCATCGCCATTCTTGTTTACTGGAGTGCTGCCTAACCTTTTCGTAAACGCTTCTTGACAGGAACGTCTTATGCAGCAGTGACCAAATCTCAAGAAATCGTAATGATAAATGTGAAACTTTTTGGCTAAACGTTTCTAGTAGTCCGGTGCACATATCGCAGATCCGGTATTTCAGACTTGTTTGTTTGTTGGGATACAGCATTCTTCTGTGGCAGACTTCGGTCTTGTTTTGTATCCGACGTGTTGATAGTTCCATATAATGCACACTTTGACTATGCTAAATAAATGAACGACACTCGTAGCTGAAATTATATCCGTCAGGGACTGTTGTAAGCCGGCCGGGGTGGCCGAGCAGTTCTAGGCGCTACAGTCTGGAACCGCGCGACGCTACGGTCGCAGGTTCGAATACTGCCTCGGGCATGGATGTATGTGATGTCCTTAGCTTAGTTAGGTTTAAGTAGTTCTAAGTTCTAGGGGACTGATGACTTCAGAAGTTGAGTCCCATAGTGCTCAGAGCCATTTGAACCATTTGACTGTTGTAAACACCTAGCATCCTAAGCCTCATCAGGTCCTTTTGCGTATTTTTGCTTGGTTCTTATATTATGTAGATATGGGGAACAGCTGGGCTCTGTCTTATTCCACGTTGGGCCTTTGCAGGGTCACTGATTTCTCCTCCACAACATAGGGTACATAGTGTGGATTTTTATCAGCTTGTGTTAATGTATTACTCTGCGAAAAAGTCATAGAATTTTATCAGTTTCCATACGATAACTGTTTCCTTGTAAAGCAGAAATTTCAATAGTTATCGCTAGCTTATTGGGTAACGCCAGTGATCGAATCATTGAGGCCGAAACATCTATTCAGATTAAATTACAAAATAAAGCTGAGCTAGTGATAGAGATCGTGCATACGCATGACTTACTGTCTTCATTTGTGCATCGTATGTCTGCCTGTGCCGTGACAAAGTCCCTTCGTCCAATCCTCAGCCATCGATTCACACGTGACGGTACCTGAAAACAAAAAACAATCATTTGACACGCATATCTTGCTTTGCATTCACTGAAGCTGCTTTATAAACTGATAGCGTATTTTTTATAAAGGGTGTGTAATGGCGTACATGGGATTACGTGACCGCTCACTTAGCACTCTGCACTTCCTAAATTGCTGTACTGGTGTCCTGTGTCGCGACATCGTGGTATGGCTCGTCTAAAAAATAGTTTTTTTCGAGTCAGATGATGGACAGTTTTTCGTCCTTGGAATACCACTGGCCCATGTGGAGAGGGGAGGGGGTAAGAGCGAGATGGACCCCAGACTGTGCACCATATGCTGAGATAAATTTGAGAACAGTGCCCATTTTCCCGAGAACGGCTTGTAGTCTTTAGTCTTGCATATAACTGTTCATTATGCTCATTTATTATTCCCACCAGAATGAGTGTTTCACTCTGCAGCGAATTTGTGCGTTTTTGCTAAACTTCCATACATTAAATTCTGTGTACTGTATCCGCAGTTCCTATTATCGCGTATTTCTCAAACCTGGTAGTGGAACCGAACGCTGTAACTCAAGACCGTATTCTATCAGCTCGGAATTTAGGTACACTTGGGTTGGATGTGGGAGGGGCTTGTTCGGGTATTCCCAGGATGGACACAGCTTACTGTAGAAATAAGTACCGAGAAATCAGTGTCCCTCGTGTAGGTGAAGGCTGGCAGCTGGCCATATGGGAGATGACTAATAGGAGAGCGTATTGCGTACTGCTTTAAGAAACGAGGAAGGCTTTCTAGACGGGGACTTTGACACTGCATACACTTCTTCCCCAAAAAGAGCATTATATTTCAATAAAATAATGTACCTGTTACATAAGTGCTTAATCAATATGGCAGGGAATACGTTAACTGTGTACTTATTTAAGCTCCTGACAGCAACGTCGTCTTAGGGGGTGAAAAGTCACATTTTTTTCTACCATGTATGTTTCTCTTTTTATGGCAGTGATTCTCATATTTGCAGTTAGCAGTTCATGCACATTTTCTTTTCTCTGACCTGAATAAGCAGTTTTCAGAGGAAAAACAGTGAGTATTGACACAACCTGCAAAAACTGGAAAGGCAGGAAGATGGGAGTTTAACGTTCTATTTGCAGCGCGGTCATTAGAGGCGGAGCACAAGCTCGGATTGTGTAAACGACGGGGAATGAAACAGGCCGTGTCCTTTCGGAGGAATCATCCCAGTATTTGTGGAGCTATTTTAGAAAATCACGGAGAGCCTAAATCTGGGTGGGCCGGACGGGGGTTTCAACCGCAGTCCTCCAGAATGCGAGTCCAGTGTGATGATCACTGCGCCACCTCACTCGATCTTGAAGAAATTTGTTCTTTCCCCACACCATTCACGACTGGAATATTAAATAGGCGTGGAGTACCCTGGCCACATATCAAAGACACTGGACTCGCATTCGGGAGGACGACGGTTCAATCCCGCGTCCGGCCATCCTGATTTAGGTTTTCCGTGATTTCCCTAAATCACTCCAGGCAAATGCCGGGATGGTTCCTCTGAAAGGGCACGGCCGACTTCCTTCCCCATCCTTCCCTAATCCGATGAGACCGATGACCACGCTGTCTGGTCTCCTTCCCCAAACCAACCAACCAACATATCAAAGGGTTTCTTCCAGATTGTAGGTGTTCTGATGTGATGCCGTTCTTATAACTGTGCTGTCGTTATACTTGTATAATTTTATATAAACCTTGTGAACATCGTATACTGTTTTACATTTTTCACAAAGCGAAGGGTGTCCCATTGCGCAGCTTACTTGTTTTTATTGCATGATCATCATTAAACCGAACAACGTGAGAAGAAAGGAAGACGTGATGTTGCACTAATCTCAGAACTCACGACTACGCAGAGTTCGCACATAAACGTGTGTGAATGTATTTATCGCCAAAAGTATTCTCTGCAGCATCGACCTCCGCAAACATATATATTTAAAATTAGTAAAAAAAAATTATATCACATAATAAATGGCGCCCTTTGCAGCTATCAGACTGTATAATATAATCTGTATTTAACGAGCGCACGCTCTGACATTCAACCTATCTCATGTCAAGGAATATATAGAAAGCAGAGTATACTATATTCTCAATCTGATGTGACTGATGCTCAACGCACTGATACAAGCAACGAAAGGATTTTTCTCTTCTCCAGAGAAGCTATGCTATTAAGAGATATCGTCATAAAATAGAATGAAAAAGTTGCAATCATGCTCTAACAGTAAATATTATCATCATTACTAGGAATAAAACCATCACAGTATCGCTACAAAGTTAATAAGTTTGATTTAGTTCTTCCTAGAACATACTCGTGTTTCTACTCATTTCTGATTCAAAAATGGCGTGGGCGGGGGGTGTATATTGATGACATGGCCCCTGTAGGGTGCTCAGTGTTCCGGGAAACCATATACGATTGTTATCGCCCGTTAGACACTCTCCTTAAAGGTTCGTTTCACTAGTAGGGTTCGGTGATAATACGCTGACGGAAAAGTATGCAACAGCCTCTAGGACCAGGACGATTATAAATTCAGACCAAATGAAACACACGTCACAGTAAAGGGTGCCCAAACAGTCGCATCAGTACACAATGTACACCCCTCTGTCGTCAACCAGGCGTGTATTCTCGCATATGAACTATCATAAAGGTGCCGAATGGGATGCAGTTATAGATTGTACCAAGTTTCTTGTGCTTTATATTGCAAGTCGGCAATGATGCTTGCAGGGGCTAGAGAACGAGTAAGCTCCCGCTTCATGATGTCCCATACGTGTTCAGTTGGCGAGAGATCTACTGATCTTACTGGCCTGGGCAAGAGCACGATTCAACGCCATCAGCCGTACTTGGACGTGCACTGTCCTGCTGAAAAGCACATCACATTCCTGCCGAAGAAGTGGCAGTAGCACGGGGATAACAGCCTGTGCAGTGTAGTGGGCACTGGTTACTTTACTCTACAGAAAGACCAGTTGTGACCGCTTGTTTTAACTGATGCGCCCCCCCCCCCCCCTCTTCCACGCCCGGAGCATGAAGTCTGGGATGGGTCCTCTCTGTCGTGGGCGAATGCATTCCGAAACAGGCAGCTCACCAGGTCCACACCAAACACTTGTGTGTCCATTATTCGCGTGCAGACAGAACCTGCTGTCATCACTGACGATAACAAGGCGCCGTTTCTCTCTCCAGTCAATTGTTTCACGATACCAGAGTAGCCATGCTTGGCAGAGGCGAGGTGTCGGTGGTAGCCTGGCCAGAGGAACACTTGATCTTAATCCTGCTTCAAGCAGACGGCTCCCAATGGTCCATGATAACAACAGCAGGTGCAACATTTGCCCGGATTTCGTCCCTGTATGAGGGGACTGATGACCTCAGATGTTAAGTCCCATAGTGCTTAGAGCCATTTGAACCATTCGTCTCTGGATGATCGGTCGGCTATCGCTGCTCACACAATGGTGCGATCTTGCCGTGCGGCTGTACCTCGCGGACGTTCAGAACCTGTTCTACGGGTTTGGGAATATACGTCCATCCAGGCACACGCAGGCCCACAATGCGATCCCGTTCAAATGGCTGAAGATGTTCAACATGAGTATGTACTCGTGGGTGGGGCGTGGTTGTGCGTTAGAATGAACGTTGTAAACGCAGCTACTGTGTGCAGAATAAGAACATGGGGTGCACAGACAGGCCTCTGAGCGTCATCTGATCGCCGATGATGATGACAGATGAATCACTAAGGACACAACCTGTCAGTATGCACATATTACACCCTGGTGCCATTGAACACAGTCCTTGAGGCTGTTGCATATTTTTCCCGCAGTGTACATCGCTGCTTCTCTCAATTTCACTGCACGCCATGAATCATTGGAAGTACAGTTCTCACTTGCGAATGCGAATACTTTCGACAGGCCCCAGAATTCTACTCGCTGTTGTTTGACGGGCCATTGTTTTTATTTAGAGTGTTTAGCTAAACTATCAGCCGTTCCTCCCCATCCTCTCGTCTAAGAACTAACCAGCAAGCTCTTTTGGGTAGAGAATGAGAGATGGAGTATTGCGTTATGTGCTTCTACTGTTTACGGTCACTGAAGAACGAACGCGGGGCAGCTTGTACCGTCGTCCAGTTTGTGAATTGCTTCCAGTATTTCACGTTCCAGTCTGAAGCTTTAGTGATCACTGGACAATGGAAAGCAACGCGTAGCATACGTGCGCAGTGCTCGAACATGGAGCCAGTACTGTAGACGACTAGTTCCACGGACGCATCTTCTTCGCCTTATACGTGCCGAAACGGCCCAGCACAAAAAAACCATTTCTTGGAGATCATTTGCCCTGTTAGAATTTACTCGCATAGCCTACTGATACTGGTCACTATTATAGCGACGGTACATATCTATAGTCAGCACACATTAGGGAATGTGGAGGAGTACATTACTGGTGACATCATCATCTAACACCCCCCCCCCCCCTCCCCCAAATCTTTTCCTGGTACTTTGGTGAATGATGTGAGAAAAGAACAGCTGATGATAAATCCGATTTTCTCGTCTTCGTCATTTCGCGAGAAATATCTAGGAGGAAATAATGCTACCCGACTCTTTTTGCGACGTATGCTCTCGGAAGTTCAACAGTAAAGATTTCAATCTTGCACAAGCCTTTCCTGTAATGTATGCCACTGGAGTTTCTTGGCCATCTCCTTGCCGATCTAAATACACTCTTTCTTTCAAGTTTTCACCTGGTTTGACAACTCTTGATTGATTGTACTTGGCATACCACTGGCCTTATGGTTACACACAAAAGCAAGCTGTTCCAGCTCGTCTATACGGAAACACTCTTTGATTGCTTCTTGCTGGTAGAGTCTTCCACTTTTCTTCCGATTATGTATTCATTCGAGTTATTGTTTCTGTGTCTTGCAATTTTCAGAACTGTTAGCATATTGTGGAGCGTACAGCTCTCGTTAAATACGTTTTATGTGCACAACCCTAAAGTAACGGAACGATATCAATGTTTTGTGTTTGGTTCTGTTTCTACAACTTTTGTCAAAATTAATCTTTCACTGTGCAACGAAATGTGCATTTTTTTTTTTTTTTGAAATTTCTTAGTAGATTAAAATTTGTGCCACACTAGCGCTCGAACCTGGAAACTTCTCTCTCGCGAAAATGCTCTTAGCCGTTGAACTATTTTGGCAAGTCTCGTACTTGAAAAGTGGGAGAGAGGTATGGCAAAACAGAAACCGTGACGACGGGCCGTGAGTCGTTCTTATAATATATAGCTTAGCATTGCCTCTGAGAGGTAACGTTATGGGGAGGAGTCCCAGTGAAGTTCACAGTTTCACACTGCCAAAGAGTTTTAGCTTTTAAGATCATTAGTTGCAAACTTTAAAGAAACATAGTTTTTGGCGACTTTGTTGGCCAGGATTAACGGTTCAGGCTGTTGACAGAAGTTGGTTGCACTACTATAGGACAAAACTTACGAGTGTAACATTTCAGTCCCACCCCACACCACTCCCGCTAGACGCCGTTTTTTGCACCTAGATTTGGATTTGTTGGACGCGACTGAGTCTGCAGCTGTGAAAGTACTATGCTCATAACATCAGTTATTTGTGGTGCACCAATATTTGGTTATGTTGTGAGTTGTTTTTCGAAATAAACTTTGGAAATATTTAGATAATGAAAAAGCGAGTTGTTCCTCAGTACGATGTCAAGTCCCGCCGCTGGAAATGAAACACTCATCCTTAAACTCAAAATTACAGCTTGTTTGCTGTGAGGATGCTGGGTAGCTGTTTGGATGTCTATGAACATTGGAGTAAATATGCAGCCTGTAAATTTATACTACCTGTCTGTTTAGACGCGACAAACAAAAACCTGTATCATATACGACAATGTAAACTGCCAATCTGGATCATAGAGTGTCTTTTTCTTATCTCTGCATGTCGAGTTTTAAGAAAACTCGAATACGTGAACAGAAAGTCATGTAATCACTTGGCAGGGCATGAGAAAAATCATGGAATTGTAGTTTTTTTATACAAGGCGAGATGTGCTTTAAATTAAGGTGAGATTGCAATTAAACTAAAACGGAGAAAATATTGCATCTTGCGGTTCAAACCGCAAAAAATTTTCAGTTTCCGTAAAATTTCATTTTTCGGAAGAAACAGCAACCTGCTATACACGAAGAAAGTAACTTCTTAAAGGACCTGTACTTCATCACCGAGATTAGGCGCCCTTGCGTGGACTGTCTATATCGCTAAATTAGTCTTTAAAATTACGGACGCTGCTTTAAATTAAATAATTTTAATGATAGCTGTATTCAGTATGATGAAGCAACTTACTAAATAAGCGCATTATTTGCAGTTGTTATTTATTTGCCGAATTTAGCGACTTCAGTCGTTACTGATAAAAAATGAACTTTTACGGAGATAGCGAATGTAAAAGATTTCGGAAATGGAGAAACCTGTGGTGAATTTGCATCATTTTGCTAGTTTAGACAGATCACGTTTAACAATAAAAGAACGAAAAGCACGTTACGAAGGATTTGCGCACAGAAAGAGCAGTACTTGACGGTCTTCTCTCTTCGTGGCTCACAAGGGGAAGCCACCACAGGGCGCTCTCTGACTCAGTTGAAACTTTTCAAGGTGAAAGAAAGAAGGAAGGAAGGAAGGAAAGGGACACCAATGTTGACGTAGGTGGCGACATTCAATACTTTTCGGGCAAATCACGGCTAAAGTTTTGACTCCGCATAATCAGTTTGCTCGAGCATTTTAAAATCTGGCAAGTTGGTAGCGTAGTGGTTAAGAGAACAGGTTCAAATTTCTACGCCCTGTGTTCGAATCCAAACTTATGCTTTCGTTTCTTTACCTACTATTGTTCAGGAAGTGCGTAACATCTATATTTTTGTGACATCGTGAAATACATCGGAATTATTGACAAAGGATATAAGTTATTGAAATAGATTTTATCATAACAAACCTTATATCATCAAGTATTATTAACAGTAATTCAGAATGAAAAACATATAAACCCGAGTATTTCGTTTTCCTTATAAAATGAGTTGTTTGTCGATGAAACTGGATTACCGACGTGTTTATTAAAAATAATGTCGCTAAAGTGTACGCTGCGCTGACAATCCTGCGACATATACTTTTGCCAACAGTTGAAGAATTACATTCGCGGATTACAGAAGTGCCCGGTTCTCATCGCATAGTAAATGCAAATCACAAGTAGAAGTGACGCAACTAAAAACAGTCCTTGGTACATCGTCAGTGGCATGTTCCAGCTTTCGACAAAATACTTAGACATGCGTGGCTTGCCACGAAATTATCGCCAAATCGCGACGCATTTAGCAACGTTGACGTTGGTACTTTTGTTAGTGACATCACGCTAAAAAAGCTAGACTGTCGCTGTGTGCATTGAATGTTTTTATGACAGACACCGCCTTGGGGAATGTACTGGTTCTCGTGAAATATAAAAGTGAAAATCAAAACAAAAATTGAAATACTATAATTGATACATTTTTAATCTTCAAATACTGTCAGGATTATAGCGATATATAAAATGTCAGCTGAATTTGTAGATTAAAATACTATAATTGATACGTTTTTCATTTTCAAATACTGGTAATGTCGTAACATTATACAAGATTCGTGACTATAAAATTTATTTTTAATAAGATTTCAAATGCTTACTTCTTTTCTTAATAATTACATGGCATTTGCAACAAAAAATAAGAAAGATACATGAGACTGGATTTGAACGCGGCCGCAAAAATTCTAGACGATGCTCTTACCCAGTATCTATCGACTCATTGCATTTGTTACAGCGCAAGCGGCCTGATGAATTGGTGTCGAAAATTTGACTATCATTTTCCCGAAAATTAATTGATATCTGTACTTCAGAGCAAAATAGGTGACCTTCTGAAGATAGTGACCTATGGCTTTATCTATATCAGTTACATGAGATCAAGTGAAGTGACAGCACATATGCGGCGTTTTGCACCGCGCCTACGTCCGCTGTTGGATAGCGGCTGAGCATCGTACTCACCCACAGAACGGCTGGTCCGGAGCGCAGCTGTGGGTAGTCCACTTGGTCCGCGCTGGGTTGCCGCCGACCGGCCGCCTGGCCACGCTGTGACTGCTGTTGAGGCTGCGGCCCCGGGAGTGCGCATGCGCCGCTTCGCCCGCCCCGCTGCCTTTGTGCTAGGGTGGGGAGCCGAGAGCGCACATCTGCAGTGCTCGTGCGGTGCGCCACCCCACCCCCCCATCCTCCCCACACACACAAACACGCGCAGCCGCGTGCGTCAAGAGCGTGACAGTACACAAAATAGATCAAGGTACGCGTCAGCATACGTCAGTCAAGTCAGTTTTCACTAACTGGAGCCACAAATGGTTGTTTAGGCAACAGTCTCCCTCCAGAATGTGGATCGGGAACTCGAGTTACTACAATGACTTACGTAGTGTGCCTTGATTGTATTTTTCGAAATTTATTCGCTGACTGCGAATTTCTCGATATTAGTTACGGATCTTCTACTGAATTACCCAGTAGTGGGATACGAAAATTGTGCCCGACCGTGACTCGAATCGGGATTTCCCGTTTATCGCGAGCGGCCGCCATAACCACTTGGGCTATCCGTTGCACGTTCCCCGGGTCGAGCCAAACCTTCAAAAACTGGTACACCTGGCTAATATCGTGTAGGGCCACCACGAGCACGCAGAAGTGCCGCAACACGACTTGCCATGGACTCGACTAATGTCTGAAGTAGTGCTGGAGGGAACTGACGCCATGAATCCTGCAGCGCTGTCCATAAATCGTAAGAGTACGACAGGGTGGTGATCTCTTCTGAACAGCACATTGCAAGGCATCCCAGGTATGCTGAATAATGTCTATGTCTTGGGGAGTTTGGGGGCCAGCGGAAGGGTTTCAACTCAGATGAGTGTTCCTGGAGCCACTCTGTAGCAATTCTGGACGTGTGGGGTGTTGCATTGTCATGCTAGAATAGCCCAAGCCCGTCGGAATGCACAATGGTTATGAATGGATGCAGATGATCAGACAGGATGCTTAACGTACGTGTCACTTGTCAAGAGACGTATCTAGACTTATCACCGGTCCCATATCACTCAAACTGCGCACGCCCCACACCATTACAGAGCCTCCACCAACTAGAACACTCCCCTGTTCATATGCACATTCATGGATTCACGAGGTTGTCTCCATACCCGTACACATCCATCTGCTCGATACATATTGAAACGAGACTCCTCCAACCAGGCAACATGTTTCCTCTCATCAACAGTCCATTTTCGGCGTTGACGGGTCCAGGCGAGGCGTAAAGCTTTGTTTCTTGCTGTCATCAAGAAAACATGACTCGGCCCATATCGATGATGTTTCGTTGAATGCTTCGCAGCCTTGAAATCTACAGCAATTTGCGGAAAGCTTGCACTTCCGTCACGTTGAACGATACTTTTCAGCCGGCCGGTGTGCCCGTGTGGTTCTAGGCGCTTCAGTCTGGAACCGCGTGACCGCTACGGTCGCAGGTTCGAATCCTGCCTCGGGACATGGATGTGTGTGATGTCCTTAGGTTAGTTAGGTTTAAGTAGTTCTAAATTGTAGGGGACTGATGACCACAGACGTTAAGTCCCATAGTGCTCAGAGCCATTTGAACCTTTTTTGATACTTTTCAGTCGTCGTTGGTCCCGTTATTGCAGGATCTTTTTCCGGCCGCAGCGAAGTCGGAGATTTGACGCTTTACCGGATTCGTGATATTCACGGTACATTCATGAAATGAAATGGTCGTGCGGGAAAATCCCCACTTCATACCTACCTCGGAGAAGCTCTGTCCCATCGCTCGTGCGCCGACTATAACACCACGTTCCAACTCACTTAAATCTTGATGACCTGCCATTGTAGCAGCAGTATCCGATCTAACAACTGCGACAGACACTTGTTGTCTTATATAGGCGTAGCCGACCGCAGCACCGTATTCTGCTTGTTTACGTATCTCTGTATTTGAGGACGCTTGCCTATACCATTTTCTTTGGCGCTTCAATGTATGTCATACTTTCTACATCCTCCCCTACATTCGTCACCTAATACTCCCAACATTATTTGGATTCCCACAACAGGGAGAATGAGACAATGAAGAACCGAGGTCAGTGTTGTTACCGTCGTGTGCCCGCACAGGCTTATAATAATTGCATGCATGTTTGAAAGAACAGACACTACTGACGAGCCACACCTGTACGAAATACTCTGAAATTTATTCGCTCACTGTGAATTCCATGGTATTAGGTAAAAATTTGTGCCGGACCGGAACTCGAACCCGAATTTGCCGCTTATCGTGAACGGTCGCCACAACTACCTAATATAGCTGAAATCATGGAATTCGCAGTCAGCGAATAAATTTCGAAATATTTCGTACAGCTGTAGATCGTGAACAGTGTCTTTTGTTTGCCTCTCATGTACATACTGAACGTATTTATTACTACAGGACTAGAAACTTGGCAGTTTGTTTGTTTGATTGTTTAGTTCTTTCCTTCTTTCGTCTATTTTGTCCTAATCTGCAAAGGAGTCTTATTTATTTGTGTTGACTGGCACTAAAAACGCCACCCATAATAAATGATGTGTAATTACCTATTTAATCAAAGTATAGCCATTTATCCTTTATTTCTAGATGGGATATATTATTGGTATGTTATGGACTTCGCTTTGTGAGCTAACACTGAAATGTCTGAAGATTATTTAACTAGCCTTAATGCCTTTTCGCAACATGAAAAAAAGAACTTCTCACTGGATGTGAGGCAATAAGGTTTTCCCGCTCTTGTAACAACTTATTTTTGTACCTTGTGTTCTTCCTCTTTAAGTCTTATGAATTTTTATGATTTTTCTGTGATTAATCAGCTTTCTGTAGTAAACATGCCATTGAGCGGGGACATTACTGCAAAAGCTGCTGTTGTGGTGGAAGATGGTTGCAATATGCATTACATTGCAGAAATGTTGAGAACTACACTTTCCACGATTTACCACTTTCCACGATTTACAAGTCGTAAAAAGGTTCATGGAAACTGCTGGCTATAAAAGAAAATCAGGATCAGGTCCGAGAACATGACATCGGCAAGAGATGACTACCTCCTACGATTTCAGGTTCTCCACAACCGTCACTCTGCCACCGCTTGAAGCACGAAATCGACCCCCACCAAGTTCGAGGGATCAATGTTAGTCAGAAAATCGTCCGAAGAAGAGTGGAAGAAGCCAATCTTCAAATCAGAAGATATGTTGCGGAACCAGAACTCTCCAGAAAGCATCGCAGAGGACGACTGAATTTCACAAGCGAATATCGCGGCTGGATAGTGCAACAACGACAGCAAGTAGTGTTCACCCACGAGTCGCGTGACTTGGCCTGTGATCACCTGACGTTAGATATAGGGTTTAGAAAAACCCTGGGGAAAGCTATTCGCCTCGCCAATTCTCAACCAGGACGTCTTCTCAGTGTGGGTCTATGATGGCGTGGGCAGGAATCACTAGTACTGCAAGGTTGGATTTGGTCTTCGTGGAACATGCGAGCCTTACAGCTAGCACATCGGTCTGCGGAAGAAATCCTTTTGGAGCGTTTTGTGCCTTTCGCTGCAGTTATTGGTGATGGCTTTACACAAAAGCTTTGCAGTTCGTGGCAAGATACTGTGAGCATTGGGCAAGAATCCTTGGATGAATGTAGTTCATACTATGACTTCGCCTGCTTGAATCCCTGATTTGAATCCTCTCGATCATTTATGGGACTGCCAGGGGAGAAGGGCCCTTCAGCACTATCCAGAGACCTTACAGGATCTACGGGAGGCCCTCCTTGAAGAATGGGAGATGTTTCTTCTAGAGCACGGGGCCTATAAGGTTGGATGCCCTTATTAGTGCAAGAGGAGGTAATATGCTGTTTTGAAGATACTGTACGAAGAGAGTTCTGTGAAGTATAGAAAATCAAAGCAGAGGTGCATTACCTTTATGATCTCCCTCAGAATTTGCTTGAACCTTGAATCTATTCATGTTGTTCCCAAATTTCAGGCGTTATCCCCCCCTCCGCTGTCCATTCTGACATGCTTTCTTCGAATCACCTCAGGCGAGTGCCGAAATTATTGTTTCAACGAGGCCATTCCCAATTCTCTCCAGATTTCACCCATCCTCCACATATCATGTCCCTCACCCTCTTTGCCCCTGAATGCTGGCCCAACAGGAGTAGCGCTCAGCCGCGAAACCTAATTTTCTCGTTTCTTTCTCAGAGTTGTTACTCGGTGTCAGTTTATGCCGCACCAGTGTGAAAACCTCGAAACTGGTTTACCGCAAAGAGATAACTGTGAAAATGCAGAGAATGGGTTAAGTACGAAAATGCGACGCGGAACAATGGGGAACATTACGTACGTTTTGGGAATTATTTTGTAGCTCATGTGAAAATTCTAACACTGGGTTTCTTATTTTGACAGTGTTAATGACGTCGTCCTAAAACCAAACTGTTGGTCTTACTCAGTATTCCTTGGTATGTGGAAGTTGTTGAGAAGATCTGTTTACGCAGAAAGTTCTCAGCCATTTTTTTCCTTCGTATTCTTTTGACATTTGTTCCCTTGATGTTGTTCACTACGTTACGTTAAATATGAACTAATATTGTACAAACAGAATTGTTCTTTATACCCATACACCTGCCATTTATGCGAAAACGCATACTGACTCAACTTATTTTTTCAGATGTACCTCCTTGCTACCTTTCATCGTCTCTGGGAGAAAGTACCGACTAGCGTTGGTTGCGGACACCATACTATATTCTCCGGCCGCCGATTACATCTTCCAACAACGACGTAGAACATCAGTGGTTTTCTCTCGGAAGTTTTGATACCCCAACAGATAAAACTATTTTCACTCTTCCACTTTCTAAGCAAGTTTACCATTAAAGGCGCTACTATACCTCAAACACCGTTAATGTGCAATCTGCAGTGATATGGCTAAAAAATGTACAGTCCTCGTGCCTACTTTCAGCTTCTTCTGGGACTTTCCGTGTTTATTCGTATTCTTGCATTGAAACGTGTAGGGTTGAATAACGTTTAAGTTGTGGTGTCTATTTTCATTCACGCTGAAGAGTGAAGCACATGTTCTTCGCGCATTGTTTTGTTCATAGTCGCTGATTTCTTTGTTCGGTGTATGGCTCCTTTAGCACTGGTATGAGAGGTGAAAGTCTGGTCTAAATCTGTCTTTGCACAATAATTCATCGTTTGTTATAGCCACTGCATTTAAACGTCTTATAACTACATTCCTGTCGCACGCGGGCTAGTGACTGCGAATGTTAAGGAAATGACGTATGACTACACCGATGAAAATGGAGAGTGTTATACCTTGAACACGAGTTCGATATTTCATCAACCATTGTGAGAATGTTCATCGCATAATGGGTATTCGATGATTCGAAACCTTATTCGCTGTGGGATGTGAACAAATAGTCTCCGAATGTCACCTTGAGGAATTTCTTTCCATGCCTGGAGCAGATTGCGAGAATATGATATGAAAACATACGTCGTCCAATCGCGAGTGATAAATCTGGTGCTTGGGAGGCTACGCGAGGATCTGTACATTCTTAAGGCAATTATGGTGTAAACTACAGTATGGGATCGTCCATTAACCTTCTAGGATGTGCTATTTGGTACCGTTGTCATGAAGGCCTGGCGACAGGGTTGACTATCCTTGGCACATACTGACGAGCATTCAGCCTACCAGTAACATCAGTCCTGTTATCATATCCAGTTGATCCCGATAACATTATAGATGGGGATGTGTCTCGAGATAATATCTGCTTCTTGTGACATTTCACCAGGTGGTCTACGGACCAGTTTGCGTCGATCTGACCGCCACAAACAGAAGCGGGACTCGTCGCTGAACACCACTTCATATCCCAGTTATCGCTGTGTCTAGGCCATGCAAACTCTCTGTTTTCTGTGATAAGGTGTCAGCGGTATACTACGCATGGCAACTCAAAATATCAGCCAAGGTTCCAGTAATTTCTTCCACACTGTTTGTGGTGATACACTGCCTGTAACCTTTGGCCATATTTCCTCTGTTTTCTTCTGTCAATTCGTCTGGGCCAGTACAATTCTATGATTTCTTCATTCTGTAGTTTTTCTGATCGTTACAAAACCGAAGGCGGCTCTTCGGTACAGATCCGAGTCAAAAGTCTGAATCAGAGGCTCAGATGTTTCTGCGTCCGTATAGGCTGCAGATTCGCAGACTTGCATCATGGGGTGAAGAGGCGGCAGCATCTACTTGATAGATCTGGCGTCCACCACCCACAGTCGTAGCGGATGGTGTGTGGTGTGGAATGAGCGGTTTTCTAGGTTAGGTCTCGAGAAAGTTCAATCAGTGATACAGTCACAAAGGGAGCAGGTCAAACACAGAACAAAGGTAGAGCTAGAAAACGGGTGTTATAGATTTAAACTGTCGTAGCTGTGTGAGGAAAGGGCCAGAGCTCAAAACGCCCATAGGCAGCACTGAAGCACAAATCGGAATAGGTACCGCAAGCTGGCTAATGCCGGACATGAGTTCAGCCTAAGTTTATACCAAGGACATAAAGGTACACGAACAGGTCAGACTAAATCCGTCGTTGGTGATGGCGTGTTTGATGCTGTTCGAAGTATTTAACGTTGTAGTGAAATTAAAGTAGAAAGCAGTTACTGATTTGTTTGGTAGAAGTTATACAAAATGAATTAAGAACTGATTTCTTTTACCGAGCCCGGACTCAGATGAATTAGTTGTTGTAAGATTCAAGGAAAATTTGAGTGTCATTTAGAATAGATATCCGACTCGTACAATTATATTGCTGTTAATTTCAATCTATCCTCGATATGTTGGCAAAAACGCACATTTACAGGCGGTTCTAGACTTAAAGCATAACTCGAAATTGTAGTAAATGCTTTCTGCGAAAATTATATTGAACGTTTACTTCAGGAGCCCACACGAAATGAAAATATTTGCCCAAGTTGCTTGCCCGCTAAGAGGTCTAGTACGCTATCGCAATGAGAGGGAGTAATGACAGGTACAGGAATTCGTGAGCTCAAAGTCGTTTTAGCGCAATTCAGTACAATAACATTAAAATCCACCAAAAATAAACGCAATTACCGTATTTAAAAAAGCATATAAAATTAGTACCCCCCCATGAACCATGGACCTTGCCGTTGCTGGGGAGGCTTGCGTGCCTCAGCGATACAAATAGCCGTACCGTAGGTGCAACCACAACGGAGGGGTATCTGTTGAGAGGCCAGACAAACGTGTGGTTCCTGAAGAGGGCAGCAGCCTTTTCAGTAGTTGCAGGGGCAACAGTCTGGATGATTGACTGATCTGGCCTTGTAACAATAACCAAAACGGCATTGATGTGCTGGTACTGCGAACGGCTGAAAGCAAGGGGAAACTACGGCCGTAATTTTTCCCGAGGGCATGCAGCTTTACTGTATGATTAAATGATGATGGCGTCCTCTTGGGTAAAGTATTCCGGAGGTAAAATAGTCCCCCATTCGGAACTCCGGGCGGCGACTACTCAAGAGGATGTCGTTATCAGAAGAAAGAAAACTGGCGTTCTACGGATCGGAGCGTGGAATGTCAGATCCCGTAATCGGGCAGGTAGGTTAGAAAATTTAAAAAGGGAAATGGATAGGTTAAAGTTAGATATAGTGGGAATTAGTGAAGTTCGGTGGCAGGAGGAACAAGACTTCTGGTCAGGTGACTACAGGGTTATAAACACAAAATCAAATAGGGGTAATGCAGGAGTAGGTTTAATAATGAATAGGAAAATAGGAATGCGGGAAGCTACTACAAACAGCATAGTGAACGCATTATTGTGGCCAAGAGAGATACGAAGCCCACACCTACTACAGTAGTACAAGTTTATATGCCAACTAGCTCTGCAGATGACGAAGAAATTGAAGAAATGTATGATCAAATAAAAGAAATAATTCAGATAGTGAAGGGTGACGAAAATTTAATAGTCATGGGTGACTGGAATTCGGTAGTAGGAAAAGGGAGAGAAGGAAACGTAGTAGGTGAATATGGACTGGGGGAAAGAAATGAAAGAGGAAGCCGCCTGGTAGAATTTTGCACAGAGCACAACTTAAGCATAGCTAACACTTGGTTCAAGAATCATAAAAGAAGGCTGTATACATGGAAGAAGCCTGAAGATACTGACAGGCTTCAGATAGATTATATAATGGTAAGACAGAGATTTAGGAACCAGGTTTTAAATTGGAAGACATTTCCAGGGGCAGATGTGGGCTCTGACCACAATCGATTGGTTATGACCTGTAGATTAAAACTGAAGAAACTGCAAAAAGGTGGGAATTTAAGGAGATGGGACCTGGATAAACTAAAAGAACCAGAGGTTGTACAGAGATTCAGGGAGAGCATAAGGGAGCAATTGACAGGAATGGGGGAAAGAAATACAGTAGAAGAAGAATGGGTAGCTCTGAGGGATGAAGTAGTGAAGGCAGCAGAGGATCAAGTAGGTAAAAAGACGAGGGCTAGTAGAAATCCTTGGGTAACAGAAGAAATATTAAATTTAATTGATGAAAGGAGAAAATATAAAAATGCAGTAAATGAAGCAGGCAAAAACGAATACAGACGTCTCAAAAATGAGATCGACAGGAAGTGCAAAATGACTAAGCAGAGATGGCTAGAGGACAAATGTAAGGATGTAGAGGCTTATCTCACTAGGGGTAAGATAGATACTGCCTACAGGAAAAGTAAAGAGACCTTTGGAGATAAGAGAACCACTTGTATGAACATCAAGAGCTCAGACGTAAACCCAGTTCTAAGCAAAGAAGGGAAAGCAGAAAGGTGGAAGGAGTATATAGAGGGTCTATACAAGGGCGATGTACTTGAGGACATTATTATGGAAATGGAAGAGGATGTAGATGAAGATGAAATGGGAGATACGATACTGCGTGAAGAGTTTGACAGAACACTGAAAGACCTGAGTCGAAACAAGGGCCCCGGAGTAGACAACATTCCATTGGAACTACTGACGGCCTTGGGAGAGCCAGTCCTGACAAAACTCTACCATTTGGTGGGCAAGATGTATGAGACAGGCGAAATACCCTCAGACTTCAAGAAGAATATAATAATTCCAATCCCAAAGAAAGCAGGTGTTGACAGATGTGAAAATTACCGAACTATCAGTTTAATAAGTCACAGCTGCAAAATACTAACACGAATTCTTTACAGACGAATGGAAAACCTAGTAGAAGCCGACCTCGGGGAAGATCAGTTTGGATTCCGTAGAAATGTTGGAGGCAATACTGACCCGACGACTTACTTTAGAAAATAGATTAAGGAAAGGCAAACCTACGTTTCTAGCATTTGTAGACTTAGGGAAAGCTTTTGACAATGTTGACTGGAATACTCTCTTTCAAATTCTGAAGGTGGCAGGGGTAAAATACAGGGAGCGAAAGGCTATTTACAATTTGTACAGAAACCAGATGGCAGTTATAAGAGTCGAGGGACATGAAAGGGAAGCAGTGGTTGGGAAGGGAGTAAGACAGGGTTGTGGTCTCTCCCCGATGTTATTCAATCTGTATATTGAGCAAGCAGTAAAGGAAACAAAAGAAAAATTCGGAGTAGGTATTAAAATCTATGGAGAAGAAATAAAAACTTTGAGGTTCGCCGATGACATCGTAATTCTGTCAGAGACAGCAAAGGACTTGGATGAGCAGTTGAACGGAATGGATAGTGTCTTGAAAGGAGGATATAAGATGAACATCAACAAAAGCAAAACGAGGATAATGGAATGTAGTCGAATTAAGTCGGGTGATGCTGAGGGAATTAGATTAGGAAATGAGACACTTAAAGTAGTAAAGGAGTTTTGCTATTTGGGGAGCAAAATAACTGATGATGGTCGAAGTAGAGGGGATATAAAATGTAGACTGGCAATGGGTAGGAAAGCGTTTCTGAAGAAGAGAAATTTGTTAACATCGAGTATAGATTTAAGTGTCAGGAAGTCATTTCTGAAAGTATTTGTATGGAGTGTAGCCATGTATGGAAGTGAAACATGGACGATAAATAGTTTGGACAAGAAGAGAATAGAAGCTTTCGAAATGTGGTGCTACAGAAGAATGCTGAAGATTAGATGGGTAGATCACATAACTAATGAGGAAGTATTGAATAGGATTGGGGAGAAGAGAAGTTTGTGGCACAACTTGACCAGAAGAAGAGATCGGTTGGTAGGACATGTTCTGAGGCATCAAGGGATCACCAATTTAGTATTGGAGGGCAGCGTGGAGGGTAAAAATCGTAGAGGGAGACCAAGAGATGACTACACTAAGCAGTTTCAGAGGGATGTAGGTTGCGGTAGGTACTGGGAGATGAAGCAGCTTGCACAGGATAGAATAGCATGGAGAGCTGCATCAAACCAGTCTCAGGACTGAAGACAACAACAACAACAACAACAACAACAACAACATAAAATTAGTTTGTCGCCTTTCTAAGAGACAGTCTGTTTTTCCTACATGAATAACTATGTAAGTGTCGATCAACTATTGCTCAAATTCATAGGAATACCGTTGATGGCAATTGAGAATTTTGTGCCTCGTAAATTATTAAGAAATGAAATATATCCCTCATTTGAAACTTCCTGGCAGATTAAAACTGTGTGCCCGACCGAGACTCGAACTCGGGACCTTTGCCTTTCGCGGGCAAGTGCTCTACCATCTGAGCTACCGACGCACGACTCACGCCCGGTACTCACAGCTTTACTTCTGCCAGTACCTCGTCTCCTACCTTCCAAACTTTACAGAAGCTCTCCTGCGAACCTTGCAGAACTAGCACTCCTGAAAGAACGGATATGGCGGAGACATGGCTTAGCCACAGCCTGGGGGATGTTTCCAGAATGAGATTTTCACTCTGCAGCGGAGTGTGCGCTGATATGAAACTTCCTGGCAGATTAAAACTGTGTGCCCGACCGAGACTCGAACTCGGGACCTTTGCCTTTCGCGGGCAAATGCTCTACCATCTGAGCTACCGACGCACGACTCACGCCCGGTACTCACAGCTTTACTTCTGCCAGTACCTCGTCTCCTACCTTCCAAACTTTACAGAAGCTCTTCTGCGAACCTTGCAGAACTAGCACTCCTGAAAGAACGGATATGGCGGAGACATGGCTTAGCCACAGCCTGGGGGATGTTTCCAGAATGAGATTTTCACTCTGCAGCGGAGTGTGCGCTGATATGAAACTTCCTGGCAGATTAAAACTGTGTGCCCGACCGAGACTCGAACTCGGGACCTTTGCCTTTCGCGGGCAAGTGCTCTACCATCTGAGCTACCGACGCACGACTCACGCCCGGTACTCACAGCTTTACTTCTGCCAGTACCTCGTCTCCTACCTTCCAAACTTTACAGAAGCTCTCCTGCGAACCTTGCAGAACTAGCACTCCTGAAAGAACGGATATGGCGGAGACATGGCTTAGCCACAGCCTGGGGGATGTTTCCAGAATGAGATTTTCACTCTGCAGCGGAGTGTGCGCTGATATGAAACTTCCTGGCAGATTAAAACTGTGTGCCCGACCGAGACTCGAACTCGGGACCTTTGCCTTTCGCGGGCAAGTGCTCTACCATCTGAGCTACCGACGCACGACTCACGCCCGGTACTCACAGCTTTACTTCTGCCAGTACCTCGTCTCCTACCTTCCAAACTTTACAGAAGCTCTCCTGCGAACCTTGCAGAACTAGCACTCCTGAAAGAACGGATATGGCGGAGACATGGCTTAGCAGAAGTAAAGCTGTGAGTACCGGGCGTGAGTCGTGCGTCGGTAGCTCAGATGGTAGAGCATTTGCCCGCGAAAGGCAAAGGTCCCGAGTTCGAGTCTCGGTCGGGCACACAGTTTTAATCTGCCAGGAAGTTTCATATCAGCGCACACTCCGCTGCAGAGTGAAAATCTCATTCTGGAAACATCCCCCAGGCTGTGGCTAAGCCATGTCTCCGCCATATCCGTTCTTTCAGGAGTGCTAGTTCTGCAAGGTTCGCAGGAGAGCTTCTGTAAAGTTTGGAAGGTAGGAGACGAGGTACTGGCAGAAGTAAAGCTGTGAGTACCGGGCGTGAGTCGTGCGTCGGTAGCTCAGATGGTAGAGCACTTGCCCGCGAAAGGCAAAGGTCCCGAGTTCGAGTCTCGGTCGGGCACACAGTTTTAATCTGCCAGGAAGTTTCATATCAGCGCACACTCCGCTGCAGAGTGAAAATCTCATTCTGGATATCCCTCATTTACTTAAAATAGGTCAGGACACGGTTGCAGAAAAAACGAAAAGAGCTTGCCATATTTTTTTTAACATTCTCGAAATCAAATGTTGATGGTGTTGAGACGGCAACCAGCCACAAATTTTTTTAACCGTTACCGGTTTCGAATCATTACGATTCATCGTCAGACGGCTTTCATGCATGCATTACAACATGTGCTGCGTTTTTTACTGAATAGTTATCCTAAAATATAAATAATACATAATTATAAGCACGTCACAAAGATGGTTGAGTTAAAGATTTGTGACTCACGTGAAATGTCGGTTTGGAGTACTTGTTTCCATAGTCTTCGTCTAGCAGACAACGTTTTTAGTTTTCGCCACATTCACATCATTGCACACACAAACTTGCATTATTGAGCGAATCAGATTTGTCACTAAATGCATTTCCACCACATTTCTATCGTTGCACAAATCTGGAGCGCTCAATTATGCAAGTTTAAGTGTGCAATGATGTGAAAGCGGCGAAAACTACAAACGTTGTCTGCTGTATGAAAACTATGAAAACAAGTACTCCAAACCGACATTTCACTTGAGTCACATCCCAATGCAAATCTGTAACTCAACCATCTTTGTGACGTGCTTATAATTATGTATTATTAGGATAACTAACCAGTAAAAAACGCAGCACATGTTGTAATGAAAGCATGAAAGCCGGCTGACGATGAATCGTAATGATTCGAAACTGGTAACGGTACCCTTTGAATAAAGGAACTTAAAATAAATTTGTGGCTGGTTGCTGTATCAACACCATCAACATTTGTCTTCAAATAACAGCCACGGTCTCCAACCATGTCATCATTTCATAAAATCCCATATTCTCCAAGATTGGGACGGTTTGCGGATGCTCGAAACTTAGGGCAAACTTCAATACGAGATGCTTCTAATAGTTTCCAGAATGAAACTCCGTCTCGAAATTTGGCAGATAATCCATATAGATTCTAGTCATATGTTAATGGCAAGACGCAATCAATGCCTTCACTGGGTGATGGAAGTGGTAATGTTACCGACGACAGGGCCACTTCAACGGAGCTGCTAAACTACGATTTTAGAAATGCTTTCACCGATGAAGATTCAGAATATTTAAATCAAGCATAACTGCCAACGTGAGTAATTTAGAGATAGACACCCTCTCTGCAGTGAAGCAACTTAAGTCACTTAACGAAGGCAAGATTGGCAGTCCAGATTGTATACCAGTTATGTTCCATTCAGAGTATGCTGATGAAATAGCTCCATTTTTAACAATCATAAATAACCACGTGCTCGCCGAAAGATCCGTACCTTAAGACTGCAAAGTTTCACAGTTCACACCAATACACTGCAAAAGGAACAGAAGTAATTAACTAATTGTAGACACACGTCATTGACATTGTTTTTTAGTAGAAGTGTGGAATATATAATGTTCCGGCATTGTGAAATACCTCGAAGACGACGATCTGTTGTCACATAACCAGCACAGACTCAGAAAACATCGTGTTTATCAAATACAATTGGCTTTTTATTCTCATGAAGTAATGAATGCTATCGATAGGGTTTCAACTAGATACCACATTTCTGTATTTCCGGAAGGCTTTAGACAACGTTCCTCGCAAGCAGCTTGTAATCAAATTGAGTGCCGATAGAGTATCGTGGGAAAACCAGAAAAGAGGAGAAACGAAGCGTTTGAGATGTGGTGCTGTAGAACGCTATTGAAAATGAGGTGAACCGATAAGAAACGAGGAGGTTCTTCGCAGAAACGGCGAAGACATCCATTAAGGCATGGGAGAATAAGTTTTATGGTACCAGAGGGAGCTGAAGAAGGTGAAAACCTTGGGGGATACAGATACTGGAATACATCCAACGAATAATTGAGGTTGTAGGGTGCAAGTGCTACTCAGACATCAAGAGGTCGGTACAAGAGAGGAATTTGTGGCGGGACACATCGAACCAGTAAGAAGACCGATGACAAGAAAATAGTGGGAGGGGGGGGGGGGGGGGTTGGTCGTCTCATTGTGTGACTGACGGGCTTCTTTGTTTGTGAGTGCTTCACCGCTGAGTCGACAACTCAAGACTGGAGCTTTAAATGAAGTTTAGTGTGTACTAGTACGTTAGTGTGAATAGAATCACGTCAAACAGAGAGCAAACTGAAATGGTGAAACACTCTTCGTAACTATCGGACCTGCTGCTTGTGACTTTTCCTCACTTACCCGCAGATAACTAACAGCTTACCTGAAAGATCTTCCTGCCTCTTTGACCTTGACAGCATTGGAGAAGGGAACCTGCTGAAGCCGAAAAGTGTTGCAGAATTATCAGTAGGAGGAAGGACAGAAATTACAGAGAGGCAAAAGGTTAATTAATTTTTGTTTATATTGAACCATAAACCCAAGTGAAATGGGAAGCAGTCTTTACAGAGTGGGACAGCACCAATCCACAATGGCGGATTGACCATAGTAATAGCCTGTCCTCCACAGAAGTATGAATTTGTGAATCAAAAATACAAAAGATGAATAAAAAGTTCGTCTAATTCGTAGGAAGTTCCAATTGAAAACATAGAAAGTAGTTTTGAGAAAAAGACGAGACAACATCAGACGTCAAGGTGATGGAGGCCACGAAACGCTGCTAGCTAAGATGGCGGCAGACTTCTGCACCAGTTATCACGAACGATCCAAAACCAGCTTGGTCATTAATGCTGCTTAGGTGGTATGTCTCCACTGGTAAAACAGTCCCCGGAGCGAAACATGCAGATGAGCCTACCTGGACCTCTCCTGATACTTTTATACACTGGGGTGGGTGCGATTCATCATAGGTTTAAGAGTAGTCGAATCATAGCTGATAAGGAAAAGCTGATCGAAGCGAAAAAGAGCGTAAAGAGAGCAATGAGAGAAGCATTCAACGAATTCGAACATAAAACATTGGCAAACAATCTAAACAAGAACCCTAAAAAGTTTTGGTCATATGTAAAATCGGTAAGCGGATCTAAATCCCCTATTCAGTCACTCGTTGACCACGATGGCACCGAAACAGAGGACGACCGAAGAAAGGCAGAAATACTGAATTCAGTGTTCCGAAACTGTTTCACTGCGGAAAATCGTAACACGGTCCCTGACTTCAGCCGTCGCACGGACGCCAAAATGGAAAATATTGAAATAAACTATATCGGAATTGAAAAACAACTGCTATCACTTAGTAGCGGAAAAGCATCCGGACCAGACGAGATACCCTTAAGATTCTACAGTGATTATGCTAAAGAACTTGCCCCCTTTCTATCAGCAATTTATCGTAGATCGCTGGAAGAACGTAAAGTACCTAGCGACTGGAAGAAAGGGCAGGTCGTTCCCATTTTCAAGAAGGGTCATAAATCAGATGCGAATAATTATAGGCCTATTTCGCTTACGTCAATCTGTTGTAGAATAGTGGAACATGTTTTGTGTTCTCGTATTATGACGTTCTTAGATAATACAAATCTCCTTCATCATAACCAACATGGATTCCGCAAACAGAGATCATGTGAAACTCAGCTCGCCCTATTTGCCCAAGAAATTCACAGTGCCGTAGACACTGGCGAGCAGATTGATGCCGTATTCCTGGACTTCAGGAAGGCATTTGATACGGTTCCGCACTTACGTTTAGTGAAAAAAATACGAGCTTACGGAATATCGGACCAGGTTTGTGATTGGATTCAGGATTTCCTAGAAGAAAGAACACAACATGTCATTCTTAACGGTTCAAAATCTGCAGATGTAGAGGTAATTTCGGGAGTACCGCAGGGAAGCGTGATAGGACCTTTATTGTTTACAATATACATAAATGACTTAGTTGACAACATCGGTAGCTCCGTGAGGCTATTTGCAGATGACACGGTTGTCTACAAGAAAGTAGCAACATCAGAAGACTCGTACGTACTCCAGGAGGACCTGCAGAGGATTAATGCATGGTGCGACAGCTGGCAGCTTTCCCTAAACGTAGATAAATGTAATATAATGCGCATACATAGGGGCAGAAATCCATTCCAGTACGATTATGCCATAGGTGGTAAATCATTGGAAGCGGTAACGACCGTAAAATACTTAGGAGTTACTATCCGGAGCGATCTGAAGTGGAATGATCACATAAAACAAATAGTGGGAAAAGCAGGCGCCAGGTTGAGATTCATAGGAAGAATTCTAAGAAAATGTGACTCATCGACGAAAGAAGTAGCTTACAAAACGCTTGTTCGTCCGATTCTTGAGTATTGCTCATCAGTATGGGACCCTTACCAGGTTGGATTAATAGAAGAGATAGACATGATCCAGCGAAAAGCAGCGCGATTCGTCATGGGGACATTTAGTCAGCGCGAGAGCGTTACGGAGATGCTGAACAAGCTCCAGTGGCGGACACTTCAAGAAAGGCGTTACGCAATACGGAGAGGTTTATTATCGAAATTACGAGAGAGCACATTCCGGGAAGAGATGGGCAACATATTACTACCGCCCACATATATCTCGCGTAATGATCACAACGAAAAGATCCGAGAAATTAGAGCAAATACGGAGACTTACAAGCAGTCGTTCTTCCCACGCACAATTCGTGAATGGAACAGGGAAGGGGGGATCAGATAGTGGTACAATAAGTACCCTCCGCCACACACCGTAAGGTGGCTCGCGGAGTATAGATGTAGATGTAGATTCTCAGGATCTTAGGTTGTCCATTCCGAAGAGGCGCCACTCGAGCGTACGGAGAAAAAAGGATTTCTCCACGCCAGTGTGGCGAAGATGCCAATTTCAACTAACGGCTCTTTTCGCTTCAACGCTGCACGCCATCTTGGGATTTCTTTTAAATTAATATGCTTAACGAGTATCAAAATTATTCTGACTTTTATCACCCGGTGATTCTGTACTTCAGTAACGCATCAGCGTGTTTTGAATCCCACAAAATGATTTTATAAGAGAAATCAACATGTTAAGTTTTCCCTGTTCAATTTATAGGAACACAATCGCCCCGCGATTTCCCTTCTATAGCAATCAGTGATGGGTTTTTGTAGCAGGTGAGTAATTCGGTAATCTTTCTTTTAAATGGTTACTAAGGCCTCCCCATGTGTTGGGAAAAATTTCAGGTTTATAAAGTGTGAGGCTGTATCCGTGCTTTCCTGTCAGAAAAGTCACAGTTCGAAGGAATTTGAGATCATCTAGTGAAACGGAAGTAATATCTGGGGTCCCACAACGAAGCAATAAATGTCCTCTGCTGTACGTAATCTATATATACGATTTATGAGACTATCTGATCAACCCTCGTAGATTGTTTACAGAGATGATACTGTCATTTATAGTCCAGTAAAATCATCAGAAATTCAAAGCTAATTGCAAAATGCTTTAGACAAGATATTTTATTGCGCAAGAAGTGGAAATTGGCTCTAAATAATGAAAAGTGTGTAGTAGTCCACTTGAGTGCTAAAAGCAATCCGTTAAATTTCCGTTAAGTTACTAATCACACAAACTTAAAGGCTGTCGGTTAAGTAAATACTTAAGAATTACAATTGCAAACAACTTAAATTCATACCATCACGTGCAACATGTTGTGCGGAATGGGAACAAAGACTACGTCTTACTTGCAGAACACTTATAACATGCATCAAATATACTAGAGACACTCCCTACGCTATGTTTCTCCATCCTTTTCTGAAAAGTTGCTGCGCGGGTTGAGATCCGTGCCGGATTGGATTGACGAAAGACAATAAAAAAAATCCGATGAAGGGCGGGTCTTTTTGAATTATCACGAAATAGGGCAGAGATGTCGCAGATATGAAAGCGGTTTGGAATGGCAAACGTTGAAGGAAAAACTTATCGTTGTGACGAAATCTTTTCACGAAGTTAAAATCACAAATTTGCTGCTTCGAATGCAAAAAAAAAAAAACATTTTGTTGACTCCCACCTACATATGGAAACAATGCCATCGTCAAAAAAAGATAAATCAGAGTTCGTACGGAGAGAATGAGGCGTTCATTTATTCCCACGTGCTATTCAAGAATGTAACGGCCGAGAAGCAGTTTGAAAGTGGTTTTATGAACCCTCTGTCAACTACTGAAGTGTGAATTGCAGATTATCATGCAGATCTGAAAGGACTTGAGCCAATTCTTACAGCCATACTGTTGTCCTGAGTTCATCTAGTCTGCCACTGCACTACAGCCAACTGCCTGTGTGTTTTGTCGGTGTGATGCTCCTGTGTCTCTCATGTCAATTATTCGACATTTCTCAAACTCCGAGAGATGGTTATAAGTTGCACGTGCAGCACGTCGTATTGGGTATGCTTTGTTGCGACCTGCTCATGAAACGTTCCAGTGTAATCTGATAGTTGACATTTCAATTCCCACGAACCATTGAATTTGCCGTCGTGGGGTGACTTGCGTACCTCGGTTATTTGCCCTTAGGTGAAAAGGCATTGGATAGCGGTATGCAGATACACAGGCGGCGGTAGGATCGCGTAATCAAGCTGTAATCAGTGCACTGGCGGAGGTGTCGTTTGAACTCATGTGATTCATATGAAAAGGTTTCCGACATGATTATGGCCGCACAACAGAAATAAACGGACTTTTCAACGCAGAATGGTGGGTGGAGCTAGGCGCGTGCGACATTCCATTTCGAAAATCATTAGGTGATTCAGTATCCCGCGATCCACAGTGTCAAGAGTGTGCTGGGAATACTAAATTTCAGGCACACAACGGATAACGCAGTGGCCGACGGTCTTTACTTAACGTCCGAGAGCAACGAAGTTTGTGTAGAGTTGTCACTGCCAGCAGACAAGCAACACTGCGTGAAATAATCGCAGAAAGCAATATGGGACATAGGACGAACGTGTCCGCTAGGACAGTGCGGCGAAATTTGGCGTTATTGGTCTGGGCTATGGCAGTAAACGACCGACGCAAGTGCCCTTGCTAGCAGTACGACATCACCTGCAGCGCCACTCCTGGTCTCGTGACCATATCGGTTGGATCCTAGACGACTGGGAAACCGTGGCTTGATCGTATGAGTCACGGTTTCAATTGGTAAGAGCTGATAGTAGGGTTCGAATGTGGCGGAAACCCCACGAAGCCATGGTCCCAAGTTGTCAACAAAGCACTGTGTAAGCTGGTGATGGCGCCATAGTAGTGCGCCTACATGGAATGGAGTGGATCCTCTGGTCCAACTTAACCTAGCATAGGCTGAAAATGGTTATATTCTGATACTTGGAGACTACTTGCAGCCATTCGTAGACTTCGTGTTTCCAATCAACGATGGAACAGTTCGAGCAAATAATTTGGCCACCCAGATCACCCGACATGAATACCATCGATCAATCAAGAAACATAATCAAGATGTCAGTTCTTGGACAAAATTCTGCACCGGCAACGCTTTCGCAATTATGGACTGCTATATTTCTGCAGGAGACTTCCAACGGCTTGTTGCGCTCGTGCCACGTCAACTTGCTGCACTACGCTACACTATGTTAGAAGTTACGCCAAGACTTTTGTCAGTTCAGTGTGGATGGTCGTACTAAGGGGCAACCACAGTGGAGCGATATCCTTGGAGAGGCAGACAAACATGTGATTTCTGAAGGGGGCAGCAGCTTTTTCAGTGGTTGGAGAGGCAGCAGTCTGGATGATAGACTGACATAGCCTTGTCACTTCAGCCAACATGGCCATCCTGTGCTAGTACTGCGAATGGCTGAAAGCAGGGGGTAAACTCGGAAAGTTAGTTTTCGCGATGGCATCCAGCTCTTATGTATGATTAAATGATCATGGTATCCTTTTGGGTAAAATATTCCAGAGGTAAAACAGTCCCACATTGGAATCTTCGGGTGGAGACTTCTTAAGAGAATATCATCATCATGAGAAACAAAAGTGTCGTTATACGGCTTGGAGCATAAGTGTTAGATCCTTTAATTGGACAGGGAGATTGGAGAATTTAGAAAGAGAAATGTATACGTTGGAATTAGGTATAGTGGGATTTAGTGTGAAGTCCGGTGGCAGGAGTTCTGGTCAGGTGAGTGCAGGTTATAAATATGAATTCTGATTGGGGTAATGCAGGAGTAAATGTAATGCTGAATAAAGAAATGGGAATGCGAGTAAGTTACTATGAACAGCATAGTGAACGCATTGTCATAGCTAAGATAGACACGAAGCCAGCACCCACCAGAATAGTACCAAGTTTACATGCCAGCTAACTCCGCAGATAAATAGATGCAAAGCATGTATGATGGGATAAAAGAAATTATTCCGATAGTTTAAGGGCAAGAAAATTTCTAATGGGGGACTGGAATTCGAAAGTGGGAAAAGGAATAGAAGGAAAAGTAGTACGAGACTCTGGACTGAGGGAAAGAGGTGAAAGAGCAAGCCACATGTTAGAAGTTCACACAAAGCATAGTTTAATCATTCCTAACACTCACCTAAGAAGGTTGTATATCTTGAAGACACCTGGGGAGACAGTAAGGTTTCAGACTGGTTATAGACCGTAATTTCGAAATCTGATTTGAAACTATAAGGCATTTCCATTTGCAGATTTCGACTACTATCATAATTTATTGGTTATGAACTGTAGATTAAAACTGAAGAAATTGCAAAGAGGCAAGAATTTAGGGAGATGGGACCTGGATTAGTTTAAAGAACCAGAGATTAAGAGTTTGAGGGCGAGAGTTACGCAAAATTTGGCTGATATCGAGGAACGGAATCCAGTAGAAAGGAATGATTAGCTCTGAGAGATGAAATTGTAGAATTTAATTGACGAAATGAGAAAATATAGAAATGCAGCGATTGAAGTAGATAGAAGGGAATACAAAGTGGCTTAGCAGGAGTGGCCAGAGGTGCAAGGCTGTAGATGCATGTATAGCAAAGAGAAAGATAGATGCGCCCATAGGAAGATTAAAGAGGCCTTTCGAGGAAAGAGAAACGACTGTATGAATATTAATAGATCAAATGGTAAACCAGTAGCAGGCAAAGAAGAGAGCCGTGAAAAGAGGAAGAAATATTTAAAAGGGTTAGATAAGGGAGAAACGCTCTTGAAGACAGTATTAAAGAAATGGAAGAGAAAATAAATGAAGATGAATTTGGAGATAAAATCTGCTAGAAGAATTTGGCAGAGCACTGTAAAATCAAAGTCGAAACAAGGCAGCTGGAGTAGAAGGCATCCCTCAGTAGTTGTGATCCTTGGGAGAGCCAGCCATGGCAGAAGTATTCCACCGCATAAACAATGTATATGAAACACCATCAGACTTCAAGAAGAATATAATAATGTTAACTCCGAAGAAAGCAAGAGCTAGCAGATTAGTTTCAAGTTCCCCAAGATATGTAGGAACACACGAGCAATAGTGATCGTAGGGCTTACTTTAGGCCGGTATTACACTATCAATTTCTCTTCGACAAAGAAATTTGATGAAATATTCATTATACTTCTTTGGCAAAGATCTTCGACTTGGCGCAAAAGAGGCTATTACGCTGTCCTCAACTATTTTGTCATAGTTCCTTCACTCTGCAAGCACCAACGTCACGTGTGCTTATGGACTTTGCGGCCTTGTTTACATTTCTACACACTTCATTAAACGGCAGACAGCTGCACCACCAAGCGGTTACATTTCTCTACGCTGTAAGCAGAAGACGATCTATCTTTGATCAAATCTAAGGCGAAAAGCTAGATTTGATGACCAAAGAAAATTTGACCAAAGCTTAACTTTGACAAAGTTTCTTATTACACTACCAAATTTTATTTGACCAAGAATATGTTAAAGAAAATTTAGTAGTTGAATACCTTCCTTTGCTAAGTCTGTAGCATTTGTATACGTAGAAAAAGCTTTTGACGATGATGATTGGTATGCCTAATTTGAAAATCTAGAGGTAGCATGGATAAAATACCCGGAGCGGGAGATTATATACAGCTCGTAGACAAACTAAGACTACAGATATGAGAGTCCAAGGACAGGAAACGGAAGCAGTAGTTGAGAAGGGAGTGAGACAGAGTTGCAGCCTATCCCCGATGGTACTCGATCCGTACATTGAGCAAGCAGTAAAAGAACTCAAAGAAAAATTTGGAGGCCGAACTAGAATTCAGGAAGAAGAAATAAAAACTTAGAGTTTGACGATGGCATTGTAATTGTGTAGAGATAGTAAAGGGCTTCGAAGAGAAATTGAACGTGGCGGATAGTTCCTTGAAAAGAGGTTGCCAAATGAGCATTTACTGAAGTAAAACAAGCGTAATGGAATGTAGTAGACTTAAATCAGGGGATTCTGAGGGGATTGGATACTGAAGTAGTACATGAGCTTCGATAATTGCGTAGTAAAATGACTGAATGACTGACAATGGGCAAAGTAGAGAGGATATAAAATGCAGATTGGCAACAGCAAGAAAACCATACTGGAGAAAGACAAATTTGATGAAAAGCTTTGGATTTCCAGCCGGGTGGCAGCATTAAGACACCGCGACGTTTCGACTGTGTGAAACTCGTCGAAACGTCGCAGTCAAGAGCTTTTCGCTGGAAAAGTCTACATTCACCAAGGGAAATTACTTAACATCGAATATAATTTTAAATGCTAGGAAGTTTTTTCTGAAGATATTTGCCTGGAATGTACCCTTGAGCTGGGAGTGAAACTTGTGTGGTAAACAGTTCATACAACAAGAGAATAGAAGTTTTTCAAATGTGGCGATGGTAAAGATTAGATGATGGATCTAAAAACTAAAAAGAAGGTACTGAATTGAACTGGAGAGAAAATTAATTTAATGCACAACGTGACTAAGACTACAGGTCAGTTGAGGGGCCGCCACTGGAAACATGAAGGTATCTTCAATTTAATAATGGAGGTAAGTGTCTAAAGGAGAGAGAGGGGGTGGGGGAGTAGAATGAAATCAAGATTAGACTACTGTGAGCATATTCAAATGGGCGAAGGTTGTCAAACTAGCGTGGATAGCTGCATCAAATGAGTTACCGTACTAAAAACCGCAACATGTGCATTGGTGAAATCCTTTGGTGTATAAAGGCGCAGCAGTAGGTCAGTATAGCTGGGAGTAAAGAGCGAAACACAGTGCCGGAATGCAGCAAAGGAATACGGCTCTGAACTAACTGCAGACCAAGAGACATGCTATAGGTACCTGGTCAAGAAGTTTCCAAAAATGTATTCGTGAAGTAATCTGTTACAGTGTTGTCATGTTACATCATAAGCTCAGTCATTTAATTACGAACTGCTAATTCCTTTCCTAGCATTCGAATGTTCTCTACGCTAAATATGTTTTGTTGTTGACTTACGTGAAGTGTAGCGCAGTGTTGCTGATAACAGTGAGAGTCTAGGGAGAAAGAGAGATCCTATTCGAAATGAAACGGTCAGGTGAAACCAACACCAGGGACGACGAATGAAAGACTTTAGATTTGTTGGAAGGATTGTGGGAAAATGAGACGCATCTTTAAAGGAATACTTGATGATAGTGCGACCAGTTCTAAAATAGTGATTCAGTGTTTGGCGTTCTTATTAAGGACAGATGAAAACAGACGTCGAACGAATTCAGAGAAGCTCTGTTTGTACCGTAACAGGTCAGTATAAACCATACGAAAATGTAACATAAATGCTTGGTGAACTTCGAAAATCCTTGGCAGGAAGATAACGTAGTTCTTGCGAAAACCTTATTTGGTATATTAGGAGAGCTTGTATTCGAATAAGACTGTGCGAACATCACGCTGCCACCAGCGTATAGATTGCATAGCGATAATTAGAATAAGATAAGTGAGATTAGGACACTTTAGAAGTATAGAGTGAGTCATTTTTCCCTCGCTCAAGAGCTGAATGAAGTATCAAAAAAATTGATAAAATTGGTGCGATGTACCCTCCACCATTTACTGTACAATTGCTTACAGAATATTAATGTACGAAATCTGTTCAAAAAATTCCGGAAATGTGTCCAAAGAATTTTTTCTAGGCTTACCTTTTTATTGTGCATGGTCTCCTTCGAAATACTCTTTCACAGTTGATGCAGCGTTCCCAACGCCGTTTCCATTTCCGAAAGCAGACTTGGTACGCATCTTGCTGGATCGCGCGGAGCGCCGTCTGCTAATTTTCTTTTATGTCGTCTATCGTTGCAAATCATCGTCCTCTCAAAAGGGTTTTCAACTTGGGGAAAAAATAGTCCGGAGGGGCCGGGTCTGGAGAGTACGGAGGGTAAGGCAGCACAGCGATTTCCGTTTTTGTGCAGTAGTCACGCACAAACAGGAATGAATATGCTGATGCGTTATCGTGATGCAAGAGCCCCGAATTGTCTCGCCACATTTTAGGCCGTTTTCTTCTCACATTTTCTCGCAGGTGGCGTCGCAACATGTCCCGATAGTACCATCGATTAACAATTTGTCCCTGTGATATGAATTCATGATGACTTAAACCTTCAAAGTCAAAGAAAACCATCACCATGGCTTTGACATTTTACCTGACCTGACGAGCTTTTTTTGGTCTTAGACAATCTTTGCCGACCAACTGTGAAGATTGAACCTTGGTCTCAACGTCATAACCGTAGACCCACGTCTCATCATCACCAGTTATGATTCTCTAAGAAACACCTCGTTCTCATTTGCGCGGTCCAAAAACTCTTCACAGGTTGCGAGGCGAAGGTCTTTTTGGTCTTGAATCGTGAGCCGTGGGTCGAACTTGGCGGTAACACGATGCAGTCCAAGATGGTGTATCGGGACTACATGAAGTGATCCAACTGAAATGTTACATTCTTCTGCTGTCTCTCAGACAGTCAGTCTTCGATTGGCACGCACTATTTCGCTGACGTTCCTGACATGAGGGTCGTCTGTAGACGTCGAAGGGTGTCTTGAAGGAGAGTCATCTTAACTTCCGTCCGGCCAAGGGTGTCTTGAAGGAGAGTCATCTTAACTTCCGTCCGGCCATTTTTAAACTGTATGAACCATTCGTAACACCGAGTACGGCTTAAGCACTCATTACCGTAGGCTTCCTGCATCATTTGATGTGTGTCTGTAAAGGTTTTTTGAGTTACACGTAAAATTTAATGCAGATGGGTTTCTCTTCTAACTCTGTCATCTCTAAATTCGTAAACTGAGCGACACAGCGTTCTATTCAGTACAGTACAGAACAATAATTGAAAGACACACAACAATGAAATTTCCGGCAGTTGCACATTAAACACGACGTGTGCAGGGATGCCAACAGCGTTTCTCTCCAACACACCATTGGCGCGATATTTTAAATGTTGCGATATTTGTTGAGCAGACCTCGTATATGTTGATATAAATCAAAGCCCACTGTTCTCGAATAACATCCAGGAGAGCGCCTAGTTTCATAGTCTTACTTGCTCCCACCTCTCAATTAATTGGGCATTGCTGAGAAGTGTGGAATTGAGAAGGGTGAGCCTCCTTAAAGTATACACCACTATCTCTAAATGTCTGCAGGATGGCGACAAACACTTTTGTAAGACCAGGTTTCCACCTTACTACTTCCCGGCCAAAGAACAATATACCGTGCATTAGGAACCCCAGGCTATGGAGGTGGATAGGAAGTTGAGTGTCGCTTGCTGTTACACATCTGTCAAGGAAGTGGATCTGGACGACAGGGCCGGCTACGCTGGCCGGACTGAGCCTGCTCTCAAGTGTTCCGTATTACGGCCTTGGAGAGAGTGAAAGTGTTCTGCTGCCTGGGACCCCACGGCGGACCCTGTGTGGGAGTTATGCTGTCATCTGCGGAAATTCTCGGGGCCTTTCTTCCTCACTCCAACAGTTGCGTCATTCGCACCACGACACTACACTACACTACACTGCTTGGCTGTGTGCGTGCGTGCATGTGTAAAATTACTGTAGGAAGAAAATTGTCTCGCAGCGATTTCAAACGCAGAATGATTCCTCGTGGCTACGCCGTAGAAAGCGGGGGGCGTCCTATAGCTGCGTCGTAACAATAAACTAATTTACAGCTAATTATTTACATAAGTTTCCATAATGAACAACCAATCACATAATGAGCTTGGTCTCGCCTCCTGTGCCCCGCTGTCATCACGCTCCGCTACTCCCAGGTGACAGTATTCAGCTGCAAAGGGCACTTGCGGTTGGTAACGCAATAGTTTTCATTGTTTACAATGTTTCTCTGTGTGGCGTGTTTATTGTACGCGGCACAGTATCCTAAACTACCTGCGTGATTGCGCGGAAAAGTGATGAGACTATTACCAACCTGCCAAGCAAATAGTGATGCACGTTTCATAGTGTGAATGTATCCAGAACGGAAACAGCTAGCTGTTGTTTCTGCTGTTGCTGTGATTAGACAGACGCGAACCGACAGCATCGCCTCTGCCAGCATAATTGTCAATCACCTCGTCCTTTTGATGGGGGTATAGGCCAGAGACTTACCGGCGCTCCCCCGACTTTCGACGTTTTTAGTTTTCATACAAAACTGATATTCCATATTACAAAAAATGTAATCAATGATTTTCCTGGAAGTTTCAAAACAGAGCACACACTGCTGCAGTGTGAAAGATTCATTCTCGAAATAATGGAATTGAAACAAACACACAATGGACCCCGCACTTATAGTTATCTTTCTGCGGAGGAAATATAAACTTTATCGGGGTCAGGGAAAGAACAAGCGTGGCTTAACGTGGTGTCGCCATTTGAGTGGGTAACGCAGTAGCCAAGCCGGCCGCGGTGGCCGAGCGGTTCTAGACGCTTCAGTCCGGACACGCGCGACTGCTAGGGTCGCAGGTTCGAATCCTGCCTCGGGCATGGATGTGTGTGATGTCCTTAGGTTAGTTAGATGTAAGTTCTAGGGGACTGATGACCTCAGATGTTAAGTCCCATACTGCTCAGAGCTATTTGAACCATTTTTTGCAGTAGCCAACTTCACGTCAGAATAACAGCGAAACAATTAAGACCAATGCCGTTTCTTCACAGAGAATAAAAAGTGCATATATTTTAATGTGATATCGTGAATATAAACAACAGCGACGTAAAACACAATTGTACAGCGCAGCGGCTGCGACAAGTGAATTTTAATAATCACATTCGAACACAGTCAAGTGGATTGAATATCTGGGCCTAACTCTGCAGAGCGATATGAGATGGAACGAACCTAACTTTGCAGAACGATATGAGATGGAACGAGCATGTGGGAATGTGGTAGGGAAGGCGAACGGTCGACGTTGGTTTATTGGGAGAATTTTAGGGAACAGTGATTCACCTGTAAAGATCACAAATAGGACGCTGGTGCGACCTACTCGTGAGTACTACTAGAGTCTTTGGGATCCGTACCAGGTGGAATTGAAGGAAGACATCGAAGCAATTCAGAGGCGGGCTGCAGGATTTGTAACCGGTAAGTTCGACCTACACTGAAGAACAAAAAAAAAAAAGGTACACCTACCTAATCTCGTTTAGGGCCCCGGCGAGCACGCAGAAGCGCCGCAACACGACGTGGCATGAACTCGATAATGTCTAAAGTAGTGCTGGAGGGAATTGACACCATGAATCCTGCAGGGCTCTCCGTAAATCCGTAAGAGAACAAGGAGTGGAGATCTCTTCTGAACCGCTCGTTACAAGGCATCCCAGGTACACTTAATATTGTTCATGTCTGGGGAGTTTGGTGGCCAGCGGAAGTGTTTAAAATCAGAAGAGTGTGCCTGGAGCCACTCCGTAGCAATTCTGGATTTGTGGGGTGTCGTATTGTTCTGCTGAAATTTCGCAAGTCTGTCGGAAAGCACAATGGACATGAATGGATGCAGGTAGTGTCACTCCAACTGCGCACGCTCCACACCATTACAGAGCCTCTACAAGCGCGAACAGTCCCCTGCTGGCATGCAGAGTCCATGGGTTCATGAGGATGCCTCTATATCCGTACACATCCATCTGCTCGATACAATATGAAACGAGACTTGTCCGACCAGGCAAAATGTTTCCAGTCATCAACAGTTCGATGTCAGTGTTGACGGACCCAGGCGAGGTGTAAAGCTTTCTGCCGTGCCGTCATCAAGGGTATACGAATGGGCCTACGGCTCTGAAAGCCCATATCGATGATGATTCGTTGAATGATTCGCACACTGACACTTGTTGATGGCGCAGCATTGAAATCTGCAGCAGTTTGCGGAACGGTTGCACTACTGTCACTTTGAACGATTCTCTTCAGTTGTCGTTGGCCCCATTCTTGCAGAACCTTTTTCTGACTGCAGCGATGTCGGAGATTTGATGTTCTACCAAATTACTGATATTCACGTTACACTCGTGAAATGGTCGCAAGGGAGAATCCCAGCTTAATCGCTACTTAGGAGATGCTGTGTCCCATCGCTCGTGCGACAACTGTAACACCACGTTCAAACTCACTTCAATCTTGATACACTGCCCACGCCTATACTACTTTCTTTCGCGCTTCGGTGTACATGTAAGTGTTACGGAGATGCTTTGGGAACTCAAATAGGAATCCTTGGAGGGAGGACGTTCTTTTCGAGAAAAACTATTGAGTAAATTTAGAAAACTGGGATTTGAGGCTGACTGCCAACGATTGTACTGCCGCCAGCATACATCGCACGTAAGGACCACGAAAATATGATGCGAAAAACTAGAGCCGATACCGAGGCATACAGACAGTTGTTTGTCGCTCTATTTCCGAGTAGATCAGGAAAGGAAATGAGTGGTAGTGGTACCGGGTACTCTCCGCCATGCACCGTATGGTGGCTTGCAGAGTATCGATGTAGATGAGAACTGAACTCAGTGATGAACCCCAAACGCCAGGCTAGCTGCAGTACGGCTGGCATACCTTCCATGTTATCAAATTCGATGCAGTCCTTCTGTATGTCACTAAATCTGTCGAAACTACAGGCGCCGATAAGGTATCTCGGTGCTCCATCTTCACTCTGTGCCGTAGAGTCGCGGCCAAGTAATTTAGGATCACAAGCGAAATGTGAAATGTTCGATAAACCACAGCCGCCATATCGACGACAAACAAATACGCATTATCTTCCTTCTTATTGTTCTCACTGTGGAATGTTTGTGAAAGCCTTGATGTGGAAAGAAATGGACAGGATATTGTATCATAAATATGCCAATTCCGGAACTAAATAATGTCAGCGAACCACCCATTCCAAACTACAATGTTCTTGGTTTTTATAGTCTGGTATTCATGTTTTAGTAGTGTTTCTTAAGGCATACTGTATGACTAACTTTTAGTTTCATCCCATTAAGAATGACTCTGTACTTATGTGAAAGAGAATAGGAGAGAGGAAATGTGAATTTACCTAGCTTTTCACATATCAGCATGATATATATTTTAACCATATTCATGTGTTTAGTATTTGGGAGGGCCCTGATAATCGCGACGTTGAATGCGCTAAACAAACAAAAATAACAGAAGGAAGAGCAAGGTACATTTTATACGATGAGTTAAAAATGAAAAAGCTTTTTACAGGATGGGTGCAGCAACCGCTGAATGCTGGCCATAAGAGGATACGAAAACGTATTTATAAGCAGCTTTTGTATTGTTTTTAAAAGATTGGAGAGGGCGGCGAAGAGGGATGAAACCCCTCCCCTCCCTCCCGCCCCCCCCCCCTCCTTGGAATCTGAAGTACAGAGTTTCTCATACACTTCTGGAAGTGATTTCCCGCGAGTCCGCTACACCTCTCGTTTAGCCATTTGTAGAATTACGTGGCTGGTCACAGTGAGACGCTGCTATGACTTAAGCAATAGTTGTATGACTTAACGTTTGTTTGAGTTTCACAGTGGTCTCCAGAGACTAAATTTCCGTGGACGCCCGTGAACACCTCTGATTTTGTGCATCGGTGTGTTACTGTATGTGACATATGGTTTTATTATTCTGTAACGGAAACTATGTAGTAATGCAAGCAGTGGGCGGAAATCGCTGACTCTAGTCTATTTAGTTAGCAGGGTAGGTGTCATGGGCCAAGCGGATGAAAAATTACTTGAGAAAAAAACCAGAATTGCAAAAGAAAAAAATATTCATTTCAATCAGCACAACGCACCCGCCCACAAATGTAGCTTTGCTAATGGAAGAACTAATGGGTTTAAAGCAAAAATTGCAACATCCACCGCCACCCCAAGGCGTGGTACACTCCTGATTCCACATTGATTCCGCGACACGAAGAAGCGAGACTGCTGTAGTTCCTAATGAACTATTTGTCGTGGCGTATCACTGCACGTATATTTTTCGACCTTAAACTGTAACCTTATAATGTGACAAGTTTCATCAAAATCGATCAGCTAAGAGGCAGAGACGGAGCAGTTCATTACAGGCGTGTTCGTATGCTCTTAAGAAAAACGAAGAATGGCGTAAAGGATACGACAGTGAAGGTGCAAATTATCTCTTGGTTCAGTAGATCAGCAATTTTGTGCTGATGTATTCTTGCATTCCGCAGGAATGTGAAAATGGCGGAGCTCTGGCACAACCCCACGCAAGACGACCCACAGAAAAGTTCTGAAAAGTTTAAAGGAATGTTGCAGACGTTCGTGTAGGCAACCAGCTTTGAAGGAGACCGCCACTATCAGAACACCTTGGGTAAGTGGTTTATCAGATGCCGGCTGTGGAAGGAAGGTATATTAGGGTTTAATATCTCGTTGACAACGAGGTCATTAGAGACTGGGCACTAACTCGAATTGTTGCGTGAGTGGGGAAGGAAATCGGCAGTGCTCTTTCAAAAGAAACCATCGTGGTGTTTGCCTGGAGCGATTTAAAGGGGTATCACGGATAACCTACGTGGGGGAGGGTAGGACGTGGATTTGAACCGTCATCCGTCTGAATGCGATTCCAGTCTGCCAACCACTGCGCCACCTCGCTCGATCCGGCTATTTGATGTGTAGAATCAACGAGACTGGAGCATACGTTCAGACTTATGGAAAAATATCCACATAATTCCGAAGATAGCAAGAGCAGGTAAGAGTGAGAACTATCGCACAGCCAGCGTTACAACTCATGCATCCAATCTGATAATAAGAATAATGTACAGAATAATTTAAAGGAAATTTGGAAATGTGTTAAACTACTATCAGTTTGGTGAATGAAAGGCTAAGGCACACGAGAACCCTTCCGAATAGCTACGCACGTCACCACGACGCAGCTTTCAGGATTCGGGGACTTGCGCCGACCCCGGATCGAATCCGCCCGGACGGTTTAGAAAGAGATTTAGAAACAGCATCCGACAATTTAAAATGATGCAGTATTTTAGAAATTCTGATGAAAATAGGAGTAATCTACAGAAAAATACAGGTAACTTACAATATGTAAGAGAACCAAGAGGGAACAATAATAATAGAACAAGAACGATGTACTTAGATTAAAAAGAGTGTAAGGCACGGATGCAGTCTTTCACCCTTACTTTCAATCTGTACATGGAAGAAACATTGACTTGAAACAAAAGAGAAGTTCAAGAGTGGAATTAAAATTCAGGGTGAAAGGATATCAACGATAAGATTCGCTGATAGCATTGCTACGCTTGTTGAGCGTGAAGAAGAATTACAGGATGTGTTAAAGAGTGAACAGTCCACAATGAGTACAGAATGTGGATTGGGAGTAAATCGAAGAAAGACGAAATTAATAAGGAGTAGCAGAAATGAGAATACCGAAAAATTCAACATCGAAATTGGTGAACCTGAAGAAGATGAAGTTAAGAAATACTGTAAAATTGGAAGCAAAGCAACACATGACGGACGAGGCAACGAGGACATAAAAAGCAGACTAGCACAGGCAGAGGTAACATCCGTGGTAAAAAGAAGTCTCGTCATATTAGACATCAGTCTTAGTATGAGGGGAAAAAATTGAGAGAGTACAGTTGGAGCACAGCGTTCTATGGGTTGTATGGTAGTGAAGCATGAACTGTGGGAAAACCGGATCAGAAGAGAATCGAAGCGTCTGAATGCGGTGCTATAGAAGGATGTTGCAAATTAGATGGACTGGTAAGACTTGGAATGAGGTTGTTCTCCGCAGAATCGGCAAAGAAACGAACTTGTGTAAAACACTGACAGGAAGAAGCGACAGGATCATAAAAATAAAAGGAGCTGTAGAGGGTAAAAACTAGGTAAATACAGAGATTGGAATACATCCAACAAATAATTCAGAACGTAGGGTGAAAGTGCGACTCTGATGCAGGGATACCAAAAACCGACGGTTAAAACAGATACCGGTATTGTAATTCTGAATAACCGGTATTTTTCGGCATTTGTTTGGCCTCTGTTATAACAGGTGTTTTTTATTTTTTACCAGTAACTGGGTAAAAAACCGAAACACCAATTAACCATAGCAGCAGTGTGCTAAAATTTTGTGGTCTTTAATAAACCTTTTCTAAGGAACAAGTAATTTTTGTAGTAATATTTGCATTTGTTTGAAGTATTACGTTACTATATCAAATGGGAAAAGCGCTCGGTGCTATTTTAATAACAATGCCGACAGAAACGAGCAACAAACACACAGAATAAGAATTGGTATAGCATTGCTGAGACGCTAGTGTTGCTGTTGCAGTTAGTCGTGGCTTAAGTACGCGTGTACGTGCAGCGTGCAAGTGGCCCCCACTGGGTTTAACTTGACGATATTTTGTCGATGTCGTCGCCGGACATCTGCTGTATTGCAGAAGGGCACCATCCCTAGTCTTTAGGTAATTTGCGAAGTGCAGTATCAATGGAGTACAATGGTCCATTTGCTTTAAAACGTTAAAAGCGGGAGGAACCACAACAAACTTGCGACATAATATGAGGAGAAAACTTAAAACATAACATTCCACTAATAGCTTATGATTAAATAAATGTTTGCCCCGATAGCTGGGTGCTCAGCGTGACGGATTGCCGACCTACGGGCCCGGGTTCGGTTCCCGACTGGGTCGGGGATTTTCTCCGCTCAGGGACTGGGTGTTGTGTTGTCTTCATTATCATTTCATCCCCATCCGGCGCGCAGGTCGCCCAATGTGGCGTCGAATGAAATAAGACCTGCGCCAAGGCGGCCGGACCTGCCCCGCAAGGGGCCTTCCGGCCAATGACGCCAAACGCTCATTTCATTTCCATTAAATAAATAACTGATCCGCTGCCTATATCTGCATACAGTGAGGTGATAAGACATGCGATACCTAATTTTGTCCAGCGTAGTGCAGCAACTCTGCTTGGCACGGACCAGCAAGTGGTTGGAAGTCCCCTGCAGAAATACTGAGCCATGCTGCTTCTGTAGGAGTCCACAACTGCGAAAGTGTTTCCGGTGCGGGAGTTTTGCACGAACTGACCTCTTGATTATGTCCCATAAATGTTTGATGGGATTCATCTCAGGCGGTCTGGGTTGCCTAATCATTCGCTCGAATTGTCCAGAATCGTTGTTTGGGAACATAAAGTCCATGAATGAATGCAAATGGTCTCTAAGTAGCTGAACATAACCATTTCCAGTCAATTATCGGTGGAGTTGGATCAGAGGACCCAGTCCATTCCATGTAAACACAGCCCACACCTTTATCGAGCCACCAACAGCTTGGACAGTACCTTATTGACAACTTGGGGCCGTCGCCTCGTGGGTCCTGCGCCACACCTGAAGACTACTATAAACTCTTATTGGAACTTATATGATCAGGCCACTGTTTTGCAGTCGTCTAGGGTCGAACCCACATAATCACGATTTCAGTAGACGCCCTGCAAGCGATATCGTGCTGTTTGCCAAGACACTCGTGTCGTATGCTGCCATAGCCCATTAACGCCAAATTTCGCAGCAGTGTCCTAACTGATACGTTCGTCATACATCCCACATTGATTTATGCACTTGTTTCACGCAGTGTTGCTTGTCTGTTAGCACTGACAACTCTACACAAACACCGCTGCTCTCGGTCGTCAAGTGAATGCCGTCAGCCTCTGCGTTGTCCGTGGTGAGAAAACTGGTGCCTGAAAACTGGTATACTCAAACACTCCTGACGCTGTGGATATCGGAATATTTAATTCCGTAACGACATCCGAAACTGAATGTCCCATGCGTCTAACTCCAGGTACTATTCCACCTTCAGTCTGTTAATTCCAGTCGTACGGCCATAATTACGTCGGAAAACTTTCACGCGAGTCACCTGAGTACAAATGATAGCTCCGCCAATGCACTGCCCTTTTATCCCTTATGTACGCGATACTGCCACCATATGTATGTATGCATGCATGCGTATCGCTATCCTATGACTTGTCACCTCAGAGCAATGTGGCCTTATTTGCATGTAGCCCTTGAAAACGGACAAATTAATACGAAAAATAGTTGTTTTCTCCCTTTAGCACTGATTATTCGTAATGCGCAAATAGCGGTATTATCCTCGATTGCTTCACGATTTTTTAACAGAGTTTCAATAAATTAGAAGCAGTAGGAAAATACAAGTTATATTTTTGTAATATTCATCCACTTTTCACTTTTCGAGAAAAACGATGAACGGTGGACGGATTAAATTTCCTCTTATTTGCCTATTTAACTCAGTGTAGTATTTTGAACCTGTGTATCCTGATACTTAAGGAGTCACAATTTTTCGATCTTTGCTCGATTTCTGCGTTTGTTACAGGAAATAAAAGGAATAAAAGCCCAAAATCGATTATTTCAGAAACTGCTTATCTTGATCGGTTTTAATAGTCAGGTTGGACTGTCGTCGAAAAAAATAAAACGATATAACTGAAAACCGTTTGTCCACCGATAACCGCCACCACTACTCGAGATGAAGAGGTTGGCACAGGAGAGGAATTCGTGGCGGACCGCGTCAAATCAGTCAGAAGATTGACGACTCAAAAAAAGTTGACTCTTGCTGACTCTAACCTGGATAAATCGAAGAAATATTAGAGTTTTGGAACACATCATAAATGGAAGTGATTATAATGACGGATCGCCTGCAAACAATTTATAATTCGAACTCAGCGGCTATCTTACACCTGGTAATTCATTCGTAGTTGATCTAAACACTGGAGCCTGTCGCCGGTAGCGAGGGGTGCTCACTAACTTAAGAAAAGACAGCTTCATTTTACCTATTCTCTGAAATTTCTGTATTCTTTATGTTCGAAATTATAGAATAAATAAGAAATAGGTGATTAAAAATCAGCTTTCTGTTAATTTGAGTTATTTCTTTACAAAAAAGAAAAAAAGGTAGTAACTACAAATACGTTATTGAAACGCCAGTTCCATTTTTTACGATTCTCTTATTTCTACTGTTTGCTAATCCCACCTTAATTGATCTTTCAGTAATCGAACTGTCAGCTTTTCCATCTTTTTGTTAGGTACCTGGCACTTAAATTCATCGAGAATCGGTTTTACGTGCTCGAAACTTTTCTTGCGATTCCCACATATGTATAGTTACGTTTGATGCTGCCAGCTCTTCATATCTAATATCGACGTCATTACAACAGCATATTCCTCACTGACAGCTGCATTGCGTCTGACAACGATGTCACTCGCTGGCACACTCTGCATCTTGGCCTATGCGTGACTAACGCGAGTAAAATATGCGTATCTTTGAATAAGGGGCCGTGAATCCCTTGCAATGGGCCACTAGTGAAGCCTCTTTACTTTTAAAAGGGCATGAATCATTGAACGCTGCCCCATTAAAAATAGCATTGTTTTTCAGACTGCTATGGAATGTACACTAATTGAGGGACTGATATTCTTATAACGTCAGTTTGGTCAGTTGCGTATGCAGTATCTGAAACAATAGGAAATTAAGTCTCCAAGTTAGAGATTTTGCGGCCTTTTAAAAATATCCGTTTCATTTAACGAGTTCATTCTTGACGCTGTCCAGGTTGTCTGTGTAGCGCTTGGTGGGTGCGGCTTCTCTTCGGATGCAGCCGTTGATCATTGACCTTTGTGGTCGTTGCCCATTGCCGAGGGTCGGTGGAGAGGCCAGGGTCGTGTTGTCTGGAGAAAGCCGCATGCCGACATACTGGGCTTTCTCTGTGTGGGATCGCCGGCATCGGCTCATCACTAGCAGGGAGCTGCCACCTTCACCCGGCCTCTAATTGCGTTACCGCAGTCGTGCTCTACACGGCCGCAATCCAAAGATTTTCCAGTGACCCTGCTAAACAGATAGTAAGACCACTCCAGAAGGTAACCAGACGACCTACAAATACAGTATCCTGACGTTACCCCAAATGACTTTAGCAGTAAACGCCCTAAGGTAAGCACTACACCTTAATTCTTTTAATACGGATAGAAATATTTGTACATACACACTATGCAAACCACCTTACGGTGTTCGGTGGGGAATACCTTCTACTACTGCTGATCATTCCTGTTCCACTCGCAAGTGTATCGAGGGAAAAAGTCTGTCTATATGCCCCCTCAAGAGCCCTACTTTTCCTTGTCTTGTCTGTCTTTACGTGAAATGTACTTTGGCGGCAGTAGAATCGTTCTGCAGTCAGCTGAAAATGCGGTTCTCTAAATTTTGTCAACAGGGTTCCGCGATAAGAATGTCGTCTTCCGTCCAATGGTTCTCCTTTGAACTCACGAAGCATCTCCGTAATACTCGCTTGTTGGTCAAAGGTAGAGGTAACAGATCTAGCAGCTCTCCTCTGTAATTCCACTTTTAACGCGACCTGGTGACGGTTCCAAACATTCGAGCAGTACTCAAGAATGGATCTCCTTTTTATATGAGCTCACTTTCCTAGAATTCTCACAGTGAACCCTAGTCGACCAGTCACCTTCCCTACTATGGACTTTGCAAACTGTATGAAATGAAACTAGCAAGTGAAGTTAGGCCTAGATATTTAATCGTCGTGACTTTGTCAAGCAGCACACCGCTCACATTATAATAGATTACATGGTGGTTTTTACTACTCATCTGCATTAATTTTAATTTGCGTACATTTAGAGCAAGCTGCCCTCGTTATACCAAATATAAATTCTACGAGGGATATTTCATACGTAATGCACACTATTTTTTTTTACTTACACCTTTATTTTATTCAATACCTCTTTACGGTCTTTTAATATAGTCTCCCTGCTTCTCTATATCTGAATCTCAACGTCTCGGAAGCTCTATTGTCCCATACAGGACACCACTTCTGTTCATCTGTCGAATGACTCGGATAACGGCGGTGGGAAAACTCTTCCAGAGAAAGATAACTGCATCCACGCATGGCCCTTTTTCTCTATTTTTTATGTAAAAAAAGCTGCAGCAACAAGCTGAAGTGTGGTGGGCTCATGTCCGGGTTGTAAGAAGGATGCGGCAACACTTCCCACCCGTATTCGTGTATATTTTGAGCTGCAACATTGCCGAAATGCGGGCGAGCATTCTCGTGGAGAATGAGTTGCTCAGCCTTGAGCAACTGAGGTCGGATTTTGTGCATTTTTCTGCGCAGATTTTGGATGAAGTTACGATAATACACTGCTGTGACACGTGTTGCACATGGTACTGTATCTGCCAAGAAGATAAGCAGAAATCATCATTCGCTTGAACTGTGGTTGAGTGCGTCAGAATTGTTTTGGAGGTGGAAAATCTCACTGGACTTTGTTTTCAACTCTGGTTCAAAATCTCTGACCCATGTTTCATCAATAGCGACAGTTAGACACAAGAATCCTTGACTTTCACGGTCGAATCGTTGTCTGAGCAAGGTTGCAATGCTCAGGTGTTTCTGTTTCTCTTTGGCAGTCATTGTGGGACCCATCTCGAAGGAATTTTTCTCTTCTTCAAATCATTTGCCAGAACACACAAAACTGACGTTATGAGTAACTCACTGTAGCCACTGGAATTGCCCCAAGTCGCACTACGATCTTCTACATCTACATACATACTCCGCAATCCACCATACGGTGCGTGGCGGAGGGTACCTCGTACCACGACTAGCATCTTCTCTGCCTGTTGCACTCCCAAACAGAACGAGGGAAAAATGACTACCTATATGCCTCTGTACGAGCCCTAATCTCTCTTATCTTTGTGGTCTTTCCACGAAATGTAAGTTGGCGGCAATAAAATTGTACTGCAGTCAGTCTCAAATGCTGGTTCTCTAAATTTCCTCAGTAGCGATTCACGAAAAGAACGCCTCCTTTCCTCCAGAGACTCCCACCCGAGTTCCTGAAGCATTTCCGTAGCACTCGCGTGATGATCAAACCTACCAGTAACAAATCTAGCAGCCCTCCTCTGAATTGCTTCTATGTCCTCCCTCAATCCGACCTGATAGGGATCCCAAACGTTCGAGCAGTACTCAAGAATAGGTCGTATTAGCGTTTTATAAGCGGTCTCCTTTATAGATGAACCACATCTTCCCAAAATTCTACCAATGAACCGAAGACGACTATCCGCCTTTCCCACAACTGCCATTACATGCTTGTCCCACTTCATATCGCTCTGCAATATTACGCCCAAATATTTAATCGACGTGTCAAGCGCTAAACTACTAATGGAGTGTTCAAACATTACGGGATTCTTTTTCCTATTCATCTGCATTAATTTACATTTATCTATATTTAGAGTTAGCTGCCATTCTTTACACCAATTACAAATCCTGTCCAAGTCATCTTGTATCCTCCTACAGTCACTCAACGACGACACCTTGCCGTACACGACAGCATCATCAGCAAACAGCTGCACATTGCTATCCACCCTATCCAAAAGATTATTTATGTAGATAGAAAACAACAGCGGACCTACCACACTTCCCTGGGGCACTCCAGATGATACCCTCACCTCCGATGAACACTCACCATCGAGGAAAACGTACTGGGTTCTATTACTTAAGAAGTCTTCAAGCCACTCACATACTTGGGAACCAGTCCCATATGCTTCTTCAAGAGCATGCGCCAAAAGTTTCACATTTCGTTCATCTGTGACGTGTTTGGCATTCCGGGTCGTAGATTATCGTATATGCTCATACGACCACCACAAATACAATTAACCCATCGTGAAACTGTACTATGGTCCACTGTAAACTCACCACAAACTTCGCTCAACGCACTGTGGTTTTCTGTCGTGTTTTTGCGTGTAAAGCTACGATCTTGATGTACGACCTGCTCTTCAACGGCCCCTGTAGGATTCATTTCTACCTCTCGCCAATTTTATGTTATGGTAGACAGAGAAAAAACAAAAACGTGTGCTTCTTCCTCAAGCTCCCAACTACATCTGACGTAATTTTCGTTGTTGTTGCTTCAAACAGTACACAGTAATACCAACTTGTGCATTATTTATGAAATGTCCCTCGTAAGTCATACTGTGTCCTAGGGCTACTCAGCCACGACATTTTTTCCGTACATTACAGCGTCAACAGCAAACAGTCGGAGATTGCTGCTCACCCTGCCTGTTGGATCTTTTATATATTTAGAGAACAAGAGCGATCCTATCAGTTCCCTGGGGCACTCCTGATGATACCCTTGTCTCTGATGAAGTCTTGCCGTCCATCACAATGTGCTGGGTTCTACAGGGTGTTCCCAAACTATTTGTTCAGATTAATACAGAAGATAGAAAACATTAAAACAAGTACATTCAACGAAGGTACATGTGGTCCCTGACGGCAGTTTCTGATGCTAAGATCGATTTACGCGGAAGGTACACTGAAGCGCCAAAGAAACTGGTGCAGGCAAGCGTATTCAAATCAGAGGTATGTAAACAGGCAGAATATGGCGCTGCGGTCGGTAACGCTTATATAAGACAACAAGTGTCTGGCGCAGTTGTTAGTTTGGTTACTGCTGCTACAATGACATGTTATCAAGATTTAAGTGAGTTTGGACGTCGTGTTATAGTCGGTGCACGAGCGATGGAACACAGCGTCTCCGAGGTGCGAAAAGTGGGAATTTTCCCGTACGAACATTTCACGAGTGTACCGTGAATATCAGGAATCCGGTAAAACATCAAATCTCCGACATCGCTGCGGCCGGAAAAAGATCCTGCAAGAACGGGACGATCGACGAATGAAGAGAATCGTTCAAGTTGGCAGAAGTGCAACCCTTCCGCAAATTGCTGCAGATTTCAATGCCGGGCCGTCAACAAGTGTCAGCGTGCGAACCGTTTAACGAAACATCATCGGTGTATGCTTTAGGATCCAAAGGCCCACTCGTGTACCTTTTATGACTGCACGACACAAAGCTTTACGCTTCGCCTGGGCCCGTCAGTATTGACGTTGGACTGTTAATGACTGGAAACATATTGCCTGGTCGGACGAGTCTCGTTTCAAATTGTGTCTAGCGGATGTACGTGTACGGGTGTAGAAACAACCTCATGAATCCATGGACCCTGCATGTCAGCAGGGGACTGTTGAAACTGTTGGAGGCTCTGTAGTGGTGTGGGACCTGTGCAGCCGTAGTAATATGGGACACCTGACACGTCTGGATACGACTCTGACCGGTGACACTTACATAGGCATCCTGTCTGATCACATGCATCCATTGATGTCCGTTGTGCTTTCCTACGGACCTGGGCAATTCCAGCATGACAGTGCGACACCCCACACTTCCAGAATTAATACAGAGTGGCTCCAGGAAAACTCTTCAGAGTTTAAACACTTCGCTAGTCACCAAACTCCCCAGACATGAACATTATTGAGCATATCTGGGATGCCTTGCAACGTTCTGTTCAGAAGAGATCTCCACTCTCTCGTACTCTTACGGATTTATGGGCAGCCGTGCTTGATTCATGGTGTCAGTTCCCTCCAGCACTACTTCAGACATTAGTCGAGTCCATGTCACGTCGTGCTGCTGCACTTTCGCGTGCTCGCCGGGGCCCTAAACGATATTAGGCAGGTGTACCAGAGTCTGTGGCTCTTTAGTGTAGTTTATCATACTAATTACAGCAGTGGCATTACAGGGACTGCACGAAAGCGTAAACATTGGCTTGTATACACGCAGTACATCGTCAGACCATTGATTGTCGTGTCAGTTCGAAGACTCCTGTCATGCCTGCAATGGTACCGGCAGCGAGGGGAATTCTAGCGACAGGGTAGTATTCTGTTTCCACAACGGTTTCATACGACAGCTGATTCTTATGCCCCTGAGAAAGAAATACACAAGTGTGAGGTCAGGTCATCTAGGTGAACAGACGACATGGCCACCTCGGCCGATTCATCGATACCCAAAGCTCCCTCTCAGATGATTCCTCTCGGCAATACTGAAATGAGCTGGCGCCCCACTGTGCTGGACGTACATCCGTTTATAACATTCAGAGGTACATCCTCGAGCAGCTCTGGCTACACATGTTCCACCTAGATGCAGTATCTCCGTCCGTTGAGACGGAATTGAAAAATGTGGGTTCCAGTCAACCTATCACTGAGAATGCTGGCCTACACATTAACACCGAATTGCTGATGTGAGCACAAGGTAGAAATCCTCGTGAATTAAAATGTACCCAAACATGCGAGCTATGGATATTAAATAGCATTCACTAATAAACAAATCCTTGTCGGTGTACAGGACTTCGGCCAGAAATAGGGGTGCAGAGCAGTCTATTGTAAAAACTGTTGTGCGAAATGCACTCGTTGGGGAAAATCTCCTGGTATTAATGCTGCCACACGCTAAAGATAGATAGGGTGAATCTTCCAGTCATGTAACACATTCCACACAAGGCTATGAACGACGCCAAGGAAATGTATAATACGTCGTTTACTTATAGATGGAGTGTCTTCAACATGTCGCAGAATCTCGTTATCCATTTCGGGAGTTTGCACTATTCGATTCCGACCTGTATCATGCATACTCGCACGGATAGCACCTGTTTCACGTAACAGGCGATGCAGACGTTCCAATGTTTGTTGTGGAACCCTTCGGTTGGGAAAGCGCTGTCGGTACTTTCTCACAGCAGCTCGTCCATTTCCGTTCACAGCCCCGTATACCAGAGGGACATCAGCCATTTCAGATTACGCAATCTGTTGCATGTTCACTGTTGTTGTCACAAGGTGATAATGATGGCGACTGAAACGGTGTGTTTACAAGGAAGTCACCGTTGTTGTTACAAGTAGGTGATGCCTTCGAGCGAATTGATATGTTTCCAACCAGACCTCTGAGCCAACCATTCGTACACAGAGCAGTTTTGAATGTCAGTACACATTCACAGTCTGTGACACATGACACAACAGCTTACGTCAGAACCACTAACAAAATGTAACATAACATTATAAGCTGATTTCAGAAACCATGCATTCGGGAGGACGACGGTTCAATCCCGCGTCCGGCCATCCTGATTTAGGTTTTCCGTGATTTCCCTAAATCGCTCCAGGCAAATGCCGGGATGGTTCCTCTGAAAGGGCACGGCCGACTTCCTTCCCTGTCCTTCCCTAATCCGATGAGACCGATGACCTCGCTGTTTGGTCTCTTTCCCAAAAACCAACCAACCAACCAACCAGAAACCATGTGTTCCTCACCGAAATACACCGACAGAAAAGAATTGCAACACCAAACAGTAATTAATGTGGAGTAAAGAAAGTTTTAGGTGACATATTTAGGTGATTAACACTGCAAGATCACAGGTTAACGTAAGCGCGAGATAAGCCATTGCAAATGTGAAATACTGGTACATTAGTAACCGATGCAACCGCCAGAGCCGGCCGGAGTGGCCGTGCGGTTATAGGCGCTACAGTCTGGAACCGCGAGACCGCTACGGTCGCAGGTTCGAATCCTGCCTCGGGTATGGATGTGTGTGATGTCTTTAGGTTAGTTGGGTTTAAGTAGTTCTAAGTTCTAGGGGACTGATGACCACAGCAGTTGAGTCCCATAGTGTTCAGATCCATTTGAACCAACCGCCAGAGTGGTGAATGCAAGCATGCAAACTTGCATGCATTGTGCTGTACAGGTGCCGGATATCAGTTTGTGGGATGGAGTTCCATGCCTGTTGCACTTGGTCATTCAATTCAGGGACGGTTAATGCTGTTTGTGGATGACGCTGGAGTTGTCGTCCGATGATGTCCCATACGTGCTCGGTTGGAGTCAGATACGGTGACTGAGCAGACCAAGGCAAAATGGGGTCACTGTAGAACATATTGGATTACAAGAGCGGATGTGGGCCAGTGTTACCCTGTTGGAAAATAGAGCAGACCAAGGCAAAATGGGGACACTGTAGAACATGTTGGATTACAAGAGCGGATGTGGGCCAGTGTTATCCTGTTGGAAAATAGAGCAGACCAAGGCAAAATGGGGACACTGTAGAACATGTTGGATTACAAGAGCGGATGTGGGCCAGTGTTATCCTGTTGGAAAATAGCCCCTGCAATGCTGTTCATGAATGACATCGAAACAGGTCGATTCACCATACTGACGTACAAATTTGTATATGAAATCGCACTGCAGTCCGTAGCTCCAGATGTAAGTCCATTGTGTCTAACAGACAGGCTGCTTGCAGGCCTTCAACTGGCCTCCTTCCATCCAACAAACGGCAGTCACCGACACCGAGGCAGAACCAGCTTTCTTCAGAAGATACATCAAACCTCCACACTGCCTTACAACGAGCCACTGAAGCTGCAAACGTTGGCGGTTTGGGGTCAGTGGAATGCACCCTACAAGGGTTCTGGCTCGGCGCTGTCCTTGGAGTAACCGATTTGTAACAGTTCGTTGTTTCACTGTGATGCCAGCTGCTGCTCAAACTGCTGCTGCAGGCGCAGAGTGATGCACCAGAGCCATCAGGTCATCCCTCTTCGCAATGCCAAGTAGCCGTCCGGAGCCCGGTCTTCATGCGACCGTACATTCACGTCACAACCGCTGCCAGCAGTCATGTACAGTAGCTACATTCCTGCCAAGCCTATCTGCAATATAGCATAAGGAACATCCAGCTTCTCGTGGCCGTATTACACGACCCCGTTCAGACTCAGTGAGGTGTTGTATGGCGTCGTTGTCGCCATAGCGACATTCTTGACTAATATCAGCTACTAACGCTACTCTTATGCAACTGGCAAATAGGCATCATTTTTCAGATGTAGAAACACGCCTACAAACTTTCGTTTGTATCGCACAACTCATTCGTGTTGCTTTTTTTTTTCTTTTGTTTCCTTTTCATCAGTGTACGTTTGTTTTGATGATCTCTACCACCTGTACAAATTTGAAAGAATAATTTCGAAACACCCTTTACATCCCCCTCCATAACTGAGTGGTCAGGACGACTGACTGCCATATGGGGTATCTGGGTTCCAATGCCGGCCAGCTCGGAGATGTTAATCCGCTCGGGGAGTGGGTGCTGTTTTCTCCTCGTTATTATTCCGTCATCACCGACGCGCAAACGGCCGAGCTTCCGTTAAATAAAAAGACTTGCATTGCGCGGACGAACAATCCCAGACGGCATCTCTGGGCCAGTAATACCATACGTTCATATCATTGGTCAGTCTTCGAGCCACTCATACATCTGAGAACCTAGTCCGTGCGCTCTGACCTTCAGCAGTCTGCAGATGGCCGGTGTGTCAAACGCATTCGAGAAATCTGAGAGTATGGAATTGCCTGTTGTCCTTCATCCATGGTCCGCGAGATACCGCGCAAGAAAGAGATAAGCTGTGTTTTGTACCAGCGATGCTTTCAAAATTCGTTCTGATTTGAGGACAAAAGCTTTTCTGACTCAAGGAAATTTGTTATATTCGAGCATAGAATATGCTCAAAAATTCTGCAGAAAACCGAAGTTGAGGATATTGGCCCATAATTTTGCGGGTCTGTCCTTTTACCACTCGCTTGGGACTTCGCGCTTGGCGAGAGATTCGCGACAAATGCAAGCTAAAGAAGGGGCCCATGCCTAAAAATACTATCTGTAAAACCGATATGGGATTCCATTCGGACCTGTATTGTTAAAGCAAACAGTTATTTGTATTTAGTTTCTTCTCAATGCCAGCGTGAACGATTGTCTAAACGTGGACTTTAAAACTTCAGCTTTCCTTTTTTGCTGTGTTTTATTGCCAGCCAGACTGGTCGACAAATGGCTGAATGGAAACTTTCGACCAGCTTAGTGGTTTCACGATAAGACCGGAATTTTCTCGGGTTCTCGGCAAGATCTTTGGCTAACGTACGACGGTGGAGGTTGTATATTTCGCGCATCTGTCTTTTTTTAAGACACACGTATTTGTACCTGCCGGGAGGAGAAAATATCGAATTCCCATCCAGTCAGCCTGACTAAGGTTTCCCTTGTCTCCATTTGAGGCGAATAACGATGTTATTTCATAAACATGACCACGGTTGCCTGATTTCCGCCACCTTCGTCGTCTAATGCAGCTTGCACTCCGTCTCTGATGATCTTGACGTCGGCGGGACGTTTAATCTTCAGCACAAGGCCCGGATATATAGGGGGACAAAGCGGGGTATCTGCCCGGGCGGCAGTTTCAGGGGACACCAAATTCATATTCTTGAAGAAAAAAAAAAAAAAACATATTTCAAAAGGCGCTTAGGATCCAGCGCACTTTGGTCTATCGATTATTCATATGATTTTTTGAACATTTTTGAACATGTTCTAAGTTGATTTCTGAACGAATCATAAGTTGATTTTTGTATGCGTGCATAGTGTACGTGATGTGTCTGCCAGTGGAATCCCTGTCGCACCAAGAAATAAACTTTCTCGCAGACTGAAGCGGACGGGCTACATGAGCTAAGCCGAATAAATCTGAACTGGTGGTTACCAGTCGCTGTTTGTTTATGTCGTTGATTGCGTGTGCGAATGATAAACATTGTTACAATAACTTGCGAAGTCCCAAGATCCAGACTACCAGAGTGGAAATAAATGACTAAAAGGAATAACAGGTAAGACAGATTACGTATTATCTTCTCGGTATGTCCAAGAAAATGAAATTTTGAAAGAAAATTTTTACCAGATCGCTACGCTACTAGTGGCCGAATGGCGCGGAAAACGCGTTGCCACGTCGTAGGAACACGTAATAGCGCTTAACAGGAGAATAAACGCGGTATTTAAACCGTGTTGACAATAGCAGAAATAGTTACAGAATTAGTGATGACAAAATGGTTAGAACGAGGAAGGAGATGAAACGGGGACATCACACAAATTATGTGGAAGAATTTGACAATTCCAAATTTATATAAAAATTTCTTGCTGCAGCAGCAGCAGCTGCTGCTGCTGCTGCTGCTACTACTACTACTACTACTACTACTACTACTACTACTACTTTTACTACTTTTCGATCTAATGCTTGAGGAACTGGAGCCTCTGAATGAAATGTGAAACTATTTCCTAACACAAAAATTTTTGTTTGTAATGGGCCTAATAAGCATTTCATATTGGTACTTCGTGAATTATGTTCTGTCGTGTTATGTAAATAAGGGAGATAAAAATGACCATTTGTACCAAAACAGCCTCGCTTATTTGGCGTGTGTTAAAATTGCTGCAATATTAGAAGGTCCTATTTCGTTTTATGTAGCAGACAGTGACAAAATAGACGTAATCAAATCGAGAAATCACGCCACTTTTTATTACTATTCGTGTTAACTACTTTTTCAGTATCAGACGATGACGTCCTGATTTTTCATGTAGCAAAATGTTTGACGATCTTTCGCAGAACAGAAAGCACGCCATGTAAAGCTGTAGCAAGATTAGAGAAGGAAAAAATGCCGGATTAAACAAATGTGTACTGTCTTGCTTGTCTCTTTTCTGTACTGGATTTATGTTTCCTATTTTTAATTTTATGTCATAGAAAAGAGAAAGTTATTAGATAATAGGCAATAAAGAATGCAAATTTTCTGAAGAGTTCTTACTCTCGCGGACACAAATAATCCCTCCCTGTATTAATTGAGTTTTTTAAGGGGTTGGGGGGGGGGGGGGGGGCAGGATGTCAAACTGGCCGTAGGAGAGACACCATAGGACACTTAATTTCCACTGTCCTGAATATAGTTTTGATGGCTTCCAGTACAAAATATAGGCTACATGTTTGAATTCCATAGAACGAAATACAGTGACGTGCAGCAGAAGAACGCTGTTTGAAGAAGGGTAGGAACTCCACTTCATCACATTTAAGACCGAATAACATGTCTTACATTTTCTCGAACACATATAAAATATATGTATAAACTCTCCAGAGAGATAATCATCTTGGGGATAAAGCTCTTTTTCTGTGTTTGATTTAACAATACATTTGTTTTTGATAGGGTCCGCCTTTAGCAAAACACAATTTTGTTTTTTAACCAGAACATGTTTCACTGCAGTTGCAGCATCTTCAGTGAGCTTTTATTTTATAGCTGTTAAAGACAAATAATGTTCTTTACTGTTTATATACATGTAACTATTAGTTTTTAAATCGTAATTGCAAATGTTTGAAAAAACACACAAAATTGTGAATTCACACTTTTTTACCACATGGTGTGGTTTTTCTGATGTATTGTGTTTCTACAGTGAGGGTTTTGTTCTACAGTTTGTTATCTGCAACCACGTACACCTTAAAGTAGATAAATTGTTTAAGCCAAAATTACGATTTGAAAATTGTTATTTCTGTGCTTGAAATTAATTAATTCTGTGTGTGTGTTTATTTATTTACATCATGTTTCACATTTTCTTTTTCCTCGTCTTCATCGCTGTCGAACACTATATATTGAGCTGTCACTGTCACTGTTTACCAGCTGGAAAAACAAACATATCAGACAGTGGAACAGTTATAGATGTAAAAACAAGATGGCTGACGATGGAACAGTTGAAGGTGTTCCTGGCAGTTGTTCTGGATCTTTCGGAGGTGTCGGTGCATTTCGTGTGTGATATACATATATGTTTGCTGCAAAATGAGCATATTTTTGAAATATATTCTCCAAATTGATGTCCTATCTCGAACGCTCGAGTGGGAGGGGGGCCCAGCTATCAAGTTTATGTTCCGGTAGATGCGGAGCTATTCAGCAGCCATTACTTCATCTCCTTCGTCTAGTTAGAGAAATTTTGCATCGAATAAACTTTGAGATACAGTTTACTCAACAAAGAATATCAGCTTCAATTAAGGAACGTCGTCTTTTTACCCCGTTACATCTGAGTTATGCACAGGAGGCGTCCTTCAGGTTCAAAGAATAACTACTGCGCACAAATTACATTAATCAGTAATTGACTTGGACTGCGCGTCTTGCCTGACCCTTTACTTTATTGTAACTGCCAATTCGAGGTCTGTCGACGCCCAAGCCTGGTGACAACACAGAATCATATCTCTCTCTCTCTCTCTCTCTCTCTCTCTCTCTCTCTCTCTCTCTCTCCCTCTCCCCCCCCCCCCCCACCTCTTCCTCCCTCTGTATCTGTTCCCCTCACTCTGTCTCTCTCCTCCCCTCCCGAACACAGTAACTATTTATGACACGATTCAATAACTCTTACGTGTACTTGCCATAAATGGCAAGTGGTATGTTTATTGAAACTGTCTGCCTGCCGTGAGTCTTGGCTCGTGCTTGATACCTTCGTAGCAATGAGTCTTTGCAACAGTGAGTCCAGTTCCGTTGAGCTGAGCTGGATTTTGCCTCGTGTTGTGGCACGTATAATTTAGTAGGGGCAATCAACTACCCTCTTCTCATAACGGAGTAATATACACCACACTGTTGACACCTCCTCGAAGAAGGTAGTCACGCGAGCACACCTGCCTGTCGACCTAGGGGAACGTGAGGCGTTGCGTGTAGAGCCTGTTGCATGGCCAAAGTGTTCACATGATTTAGCGTCGTCTTGTTTTAATTGTGAAGCGAGCGCATGCCAGGGCTGTAGTGTAATGTACATCACTCCACTGTCACCATAGCTGAGCTAACTGGCTTCATATGTTAGGAATCATGCAACGCAGACCAAAATTTTGTATACGTTAGCTGTGGCTTAGCCTCGCGTTGTATTTTGTTGAAATATAAGCCCGTTTTTAACTAATACCATATGATAAATTGTTGAATGTTTGCTTTAACCATTGCAAGTAGTTTCCAGTGATAATTAATAAAAGATACCAGCTTGCAGTGCATTCACAAATCTGTGTTTTTTGTATGGGCTGCATAGTTTGGTGGGCTAGATAGACCCCACTGTATATTTGTCATTTTTAAAGATCATATTTCTTTTTCTTATTTGATTACAATCCTGTCTGTTGACTACAATAATAAAGAATTACACTAATACAGTTAAATTATTCATACAAAATTCAATTCCTGAAGAGCTGTAAAGGAGGTCATCACCTTGGTCACAGTATTTCTATTTTGAGAAATAACATCTTTACAAGAGTTTTCGTAGCAGGCGACGTTTTTGGGCTTTTCTTTTTCGATAATACGCGGCAGATTGTTAATTTTTGTTTCAGGCATACTTTCTTGAATTTTTTGATCGTCGAGATAACACCAAAAATTCAGAAAACTTCACGGAAGTGCTGGACAACCAGACACAGGAGTAAACTAGCTTGCCGTAAGACGACTCTAGGAAACCAGTTGAACACTGCTGCCTGGAATCAAGTGTGACTACCACATTGCTTAGATCTACATTCACATCTATACTTTGCAAATCACCACGAGGCGCATGGCAGAGGGTATATCCCATTGTACCATTTATTAGGCTGTCTTCCTGTTTCATTCACGGATGTAGCGCGGGAAGAATAATTGTTTGAATCCTCACGATCCCTATATGAGCGATACGTAGGGAGTTGTAATATATTCATAGAGTATTCATTTAGAGGCGGTCCTTGAAACTTTGTTAACAGACTTTCTGAGGATAGCTTACATCTATCTTCAAGAGTCTTACAGTTCAGTTCCTTCAGTATCTCTGCGACTCTCCCACGGATTAAACAAACCTGTGACCATTTGTGCCTCCCTTGCCTGTGTACGTTCAATATCCCCTGTTAGTCCTATGCGGTACGGGTCCCACACACTTGAGCAGGATTGATTGCGCGAGTGATTTGTAAGCAATCCCCTTAGTGGAATGATTGCTCTTCCTCAGTGTTCTACCAATAAACCGAAACTACCACCTGCTTTGCCCACGACTGAACCTATGTCATCATTCTATTTTATATCCCTAAAAAGTGTTACACCCAGGTATTTGTATGAGCTGATCGTTTCGAACAGTGATTCATTGATATTACACTCATAGGATGATAAGTTCCTTTCATTTTTTGAAGTGCAGAATTTTACATTTCTGAACATTTAGAGCAAGTTGCTAATCTCTACACCACATTGAAATCTTATCAGTATCTACTTAATATTTGTGCAGCTTCTTTCAAATAGTAATTCATTATAGATAACTGCAAGAAGCCTGATTTTACTATTAACATTATCTGTAATGTCATTAATACACAATATGAACAGCAAGGGCCCAACACATTTCTCTGGGGCACACCAGAAGCTACTACTACATCTGACGATCACTCTCCGTCCAAGATAACATGCTGTGTCCTCCCCACTAAAAACTCCTTAATTCAGCCTTAAATTTCACTTGATACTCCATATGATCGTACTTTTGACAATAAGTGTAGGGGCAGTACGAGCCAAATACTAATCCGAAATCAAGAAATATTGCGTCTCCCTGGTTGCTTTGAACCAAAGCTTTCAGTATGTCATTTGAGAAAAGTGCGAGTTGGGTTTTATATGATCGATGTTTTTGAAATTCATGCTGGCTGGCATTGAGAAGGTCATTCTCTTCGAGATACCACATTATATTTGGGCTCAGAATGTGTTCTAAGAATCTACAACAAATCGATGCCAAGGATATTTGACAGTAGTTTTGTGAATCGCTTCTACTACCATTCTTGTAGAAGAGTATGCCTGTGCCTTTTTCCAAGAACTGGGCACGGTTTTTTGTTCGAGGAATCCACGATAATTATTGTTAAAAGAGGGGCTAACTCACCCTCAAATTCAGTGCAGAATCTGACAGGGATTCCATCGGAGCCTGAACTTTGTTAAATTTAACGATTTCAGCTGTTTCTCAATACCACTGACACTAATATATATTTCATTCATCTTTCCAGTGGTATTGGGGTTAAATTTAGAAGTTAATGTCGGCTATGCAGTAAAGAAGAATAGGAGGAAGGCGCCAAAGGTGAATGAGGCGTGTGATTATGTCTATCAACAGTTTATTCCTCATCACTGAATATTGGCGAAGCGCTCAGTATCTTTCTGTTAAGAGCAGTTGTTCTTTATTACACAAAATGTTCTGAGGTTAACAATATCCGATCGGAAGAATTTTACTTACGTCATAATTATAATTATTTCTCTCCATAGCTGAATGGTAAGTTTCACGGTTTTCGTGCGGTGGAATTGGGTTAGGTTACTGGTGACAGCACCAATTTCAACTGGTACCCCCGTCAATCAAATTGCTTCAGATGAGAATATTTACACCAGTCTATGAGCCACACGAGATTTATTATTTATTTATCTATAAACATTGTAATAAAATTGTACTATGACATAATTTTCACCCTTGTCAGTTTTCGATACTAATTGTTATGCACCCTGTATACAAATTTTGTACTTGGACGCCACTCAGCTTGACACCCCAAACGACCGCATGTGTCGCTTCGGCCTTAACCTGCCTGTATGGAGTCGGAAGTCGGGAGCAGTAGTTCAAATTATCGAGTCATACAGACTTCGTTTTTCCGTGGTTTTCGTTCTTCTTTTAAGGCCAATTCGTACTAGTACGTTTGGAAGGTATAGTCCCCCTTCGTTCCTCATTTTGTTCTATTCGAGCTTGTGACTTGTCTCTAATGACGTTGACGAGTACCAAATATTACTTCCTGTCTTCTTAGGCTTCGCTGTTTCTCTACTTACTCACTTCAGGGCCGTACCAAGGGCGTGGCGAGAAAAACTCCTGCCTAGGGCGCAGTTACAGAGAGGGCACAATAACTGACTTAAAAAAAAAAGACGGTTTAAGACTTACCGTTAGATGGGAGACGTAACTAAGTTCTTCTACCTTTCGTCTTCCGTTCTCCGGTCTATGAAAAGAAGCCTTTCCTTCTGCCCGAGACCATAATCTGTCACAGTGCCATTTCTAGTGTCGTTTCGTTCAAGCAGCAACCTAGAAATACGATTACTGCCGAACAGACGTACATTAACATGGTTTATGCTGGTTCCCACAACTACCGCCTACACAGTTCGTTCATGTTCAACGATGAAATTATTGCTGGTATTTTAAAAATATTATAGGATCACAGAGGTCGGCGGGAGGGTGCTGAAACAATTATACTGTTCAGATTTGTTTTTCCTGCCGACTGAGAACTGTAGCGAGACGCTGCTGTGGAGGAAGCATACAAAATGGGTGAAGAGGATATGTAATTTACATGTTCCTCCAGCCAGTACTTTCGTTGTATTGGCAGTTCTAGGGGCCAAGATCTTCTCATTATGTTTGTGACTATATCCCGGAATTGACACTGGGAGCTTTTCTGATAATTAGGTTTCCCGTTGCCCACGGAGTGCTACATTCCAGCCTCTGGACACCTAAATTGTACCTGAATAATTGGGCTGAAAGTAGCGGAAAGGAAACGGGGTGTGAACGAGATAGGAAGGAAATAATGACATCGAGGCGCACGGGGCATTGCGGCAGTGCAGCAGCGAGAGTTGAAATTTTGCGCCGCTTCTCTAGATCTATTGCCTTAGCTGCCTCGGCCATCTGAAAACGTTTTCCGTCAGATCCAATCGCCGCACTGTAACGACAACCGCACATCAATCCACTTCTCGTAGACTACTTTTTATTCCCGTAGGAGTCCAGACGTTGGTTGTGCATCCGTGCTGAAATTTTTTCATCAAACAGTCATCGTGCCCGTAGAATTATAGATGCGAGTGATGTCTGTTAGGTCGGAAGTTTCCGGCAGAACAGAAACCACTCACATATATAAACTGTTTCCATCGCACTGAAATCGAAGGTAAATTGACATTTAAATAAAGGCGACTCTGCCGAACACACTCGTAACGGCCCTTCAAGCATTTACAACAATGAAGAGTCGACTGTGGTATCGCCAACACAGGGCGGTGTTTAGATGTCAGCTTTGTGTGTGGGCGTGCGGCCGCCGCACGTGCCAATTGACTGTTGCGACTGGAGGGAGCTACGACCGTGCGGCGCACGCAGCTGCGGCTGTGTATGGAATGACGTTCGTCGGAGAGCCCTGAGCGACAAGTTGGCCGTGCCTGGCACGCCCCAATCGATAACGCCTTGCAAGGAGTCTCCTCCTCTGCCAAATGAAGCGGGCACAGTCGCCGTCGCGTGATTACCTGCCACGGGAATACGAATTGCTTTCGACGAAGCTGCCTTGAATAGAGGTCAACATTACCGAGCTTCAGAATTGGTGTGCCTCATTTCCTTATAGGGAGGGGGCGGGGGAAAAGAGAGAGAGAGAGAGAGAGGGGGGGGGGGGGGTGAAAAAAGAGAAAAAGGAGGGGGGTGGAGGTTGTACAGAGGAGAAGGAGGGGGAGGATATTTTCGATAGATGTGACTAAAACGTAAACTCGGAGTAGACAGACTAGTGTCTGTAACTCAATGTAAATAACAGTGGATCAGGAAATTAAGAATGGAATGAGATAGAACGTCCAGTGCAGAACACATGAAAGAGCATAAATAAACTACGGAAACAAACTGTCAGGTAAAGACTTACGAACACATGCAACTAGAGACAGTTGGATGTATGAGTTTTGTTGCTTTTGTTTGTTAGTCTAAATACTGGTTCAGTGCAACTCTCCGTGCTGGTCTATCCTGATCAAGCCTCTTTGTATCGATATAACTACTGCAGCCCACATCTTTTCTAGCCTGCTGACAAATCCAAGCTTTGATCTTTCTCTACAATTTTTTCACTCCATCCTCTCATCCACACTTTTCTCCATTTCCACATTGATTTATTAATGCCTCAGAATGAGTTCTATCACTTAGTGCTTGCACATACACTGAGGTAACAAAAGTCATGGGATATCACCTAATATCATGTCAGACCTCCTTTTGCCTGGTGTATTGCAACAACCTGAAATGACATAGGCTCAACAAGTCGTTGGAAGTCCTCTGCAGAAATAGTGATGCTGCCTCTATAGTCGTCCATAACTGCGAAAGTGTTGGCTTTGCAAGATTTAGTGCATGAACTGACCACATGCTTATGTACCATAAATGTTCAATGGGATTCATGTCTGGTGATCTGGTTGGCCAAATCATTTGCTCCAATTGTCCAGAATGTTCTTCAAATCAGTTGCGAACAGTTGTGGCCTGGTAACAGCATGCTTTGTCATCCACAAAAATTTCATCATTTTTTGCGAACATGAAATCCATGAATGACTGCAAATGGTCTTGAAACAAACCGTTTCCTGCAGAGGACCCAATCCATTCCATGTAAACACAGCCCACACCATTATGGTGCCACCACCAGCTAGCAAAGTGTCTTGTTGATGACTTGGATCCATGGCTTTGTGCAGTCTGTGCCACACTGAAACACTGCCATCAGCTCTTACCAACTGAAATCGGGACTCATCTGATCAGGCCATGACTTCCAGTCATCTAGGGTACAACCGGTATGGTCACGAGCCAAGGAGATGCACTTCAGGTGATGTTATGCTGTTCGCAAATGTGATGTCATGCTGTTAGCAAAGGTGCTGTCCTAATAGAGATGTTCGTCATACGCCTACATTGATTTCTGCAGTTATTTCAAGCAGTGTTGCAGGTCTGATGCCTCTATGCAAACACCACTGCCCTCAGCCATTAAGTGAAGGCCATCGGCCTTTGCATTGCCCGTGGTGAGGGGTAATGCCTGAAATTTGGTATTCTTGGCACACTCTTGCACTGTGGATCTTGGAATATTGAATTCTCTTAATGATTTCCAAACTATAATGTCCCACGCATCTAGCTGCAACTACCATTCGACATTCAAATCCTGTTAATTCCCACTGTGCAGCCGCAATCATGTCGGAAACCTATTCACATGAATCATCTGAGTACAAGTGATAGCTCCACCAATGTGCTGCCTCTATACCTTGAGGTGTGATACTACTGTCATCTGTATATGTGCATATTGCTATCCCATTACTTGTCATGTTAGTGTATGTTGTTTTGTAATGACGGACAAACGAAAAGGGCATTGTTAGGGAAAGTCAAGGGAGGAGGAAGGTCGGGAATGGAAATTTCACCAGCAGTCAGTTGGTTTCTCTGCCAGAAGATTTAGAGTAAGTGCTCCATCCAAATTCTGCCATGTTTCATTAATACTGTGTGGTGCAGATTTCAAGACTTATAGAGTTAAGAGATGGAATTGCTGGACAGTATGAACCTTTAGGAGGTGAAATGCATAGTACTGCTGATTGACACACACATAAAGGTACATGTAACGCACTGTGTAGCTTTTGGATCTAATAGTTCCTTCCTCAGAAAGGAGAGAAGGATGCGTTGAGAAAGGTTAAAAAGGAAGGGCAGGTTACTCAGACCCGAGGAGGAGATTGACACACTTTCAATGTACAATGAAAGTTGTCATTAACTGCAACCGAGCAACAATTTAAATGAGTGTCAAGTATGCTATTGAGTTACACAAGGAAACACAGTGAGTTCTGTGCAGCAGTGCAAAGCTTTAACACTAGAACAAACATGCTCATTCGTATGATGGCATATGAAACAGGTGTTTAATTAATGCTAAGCTATGGCTGTTCATCAAATTGAGAAAAAAATCATCATTTTATAGGTTAAACTGGGATTTATACATTCAGAAAACTGGTCCCTATTCATTTTGAATGCAGATCACAGGTTGGCATACCCAGCACAGGTGTTGCTGTTCTGACAATTGATACACACTAAATTCATAACTTGTCATTTAGCATACTGGTCACTTCCATGTATATGCTTTAGCATACTGTGATCAACTATATCAGCCTTTGAGTGGTGCAGAAAGGGCAGACTCTAATTGGGATGAGGTTGGAGCTCTATTCCTTCAAGAGCATAACAGTGAACATCGGTCATAGTTGTGCGTCATTGTCCTAGGGCAAAGCTGTGCTTAGAGATTGTTGCCACAGTCTGTAAACAACAAAAAGACAAGCATTTATTCACCTGGCCATTGCTGTCTGACTTTGACCTTCTTCCTGTCTACCAGTGGCCTTCCGGTATGTGATGACTCAACACAACTTGAGCAAATTGGATATTGTGCTCTCTTCTCTTCTAGTTTACTCGACCAACTGCTTTCCTCCCAAATGTGAAATTATGTCCTCTGTACAGATGGAGCCAATGGACTGGAATGCTAAAGGCTTAAAAATACTCTGATAAACCAAAATATTATGACCGTTACCCACAGCGATGTTGGATGCCACCTGGTGACGTTGCTGGCATGTGACGTGACAACAGAAGTATGTAAGCAGAGAAGACACGGATGAGGAATCAGCCTAGCAAAGATATGGGCTGCCAATGGAAAAATCCATTGAGACAAGCTCTTGTACAAAGGGCAGATTATTATTATGCATAGCCTATGAACAAGTATCTCAAAAACGGTGTAACTGGTCTAATTTTCACGGGCTAGTGTCATGAGCATCTTTGGAAAGAGGTAGAAGGATAGCAAAATTACCACTAGGCACTCAATGGTTGGATATGTATGACTCTCCACAGAATATGGAGTTCAGAGATTTGTCTGCTCTGTGGCATATCTACGGTTTCGGAACACACCATTCATCGTACATTGTTTAACGTGGATCTCTGTAGCATACCACCCCTACGTGTTGACCCAACGGCATTGTCAGTTAAGATTGCAGTGGGCACGGGACCATCAGGATTTGATCATCAATCAATGGAAATGTGTTGGCTCTTCAGGTGACTCATGTTTTTGCTACACTAGATCGATGGTCAAAATGACAGCCCAAAACATGCAGCACACAATGAATACAGGCTGTTGGGAGCAGTATTATGCTAGGGGAGACATTCGTGACAGCTGCGAACCAGCTGCATTACGTCATGCTTGATGTCTTCCCCGATGTTCGTTTCATGTTTCAGCAGTATAGTTCTCCATGTCTGGGAGCCAGGACTGTGCTACTAAGTTTGTAGGAGCATTATAGTGAACTCACAGTGATGTTTCTGAGACAGAATTCTCCTTTTCTAAATCCTGTGTAACCCGTATGCGTTGCTATTGGGCACCATCACCGTGTATGCAAATCAGTGGGCTGTTATTTACACAAATCAGATGACTTTTATGTAGACATCTAATGCCACATATGTCCACAAACCTACCAAGCAACTTTCTGATCTCTGATACGCAGAATTAGTTATGTATTTCATTCCAAAGATAGACAAACAAGCTATTAAGCAGGTGATCATAATGTTTTGGCTTCTCAGTGTATAGTTGTGAATATAGTGGTAATAGTGTACTCAAATTACATGTCAGTTAATTAGATTTCCCAAGCTAATTCTCTTTTATGATAACCTCTAATTTATGAAGGACAGTGTAGGTGATAAAGAGGCTACAATGTCAAGGTCTGTCTCTCACATTTTTTTTGCAGCACACTGGCCTTTGAATGATGTGAACATTGTAAGTAAGACATATTTTTCTTACCATATGAGAAGGTTAATTTTAGAAAAAGTGCCAAAACACAAGAGACAAATATTCTCTTAAGATCAACTGAATTAAAATATTAATTAAATTAATGGATGATAGAGATGAACTCAATAACCTCTTCCACATCAGTGAAGATGCAACAACATGAAATAATTCTAGCAAAAAAGATGAGGAATGTTGATCCTGCAATGTAATGAATGTGTAATGAATAGTGAAAATTTATGCCAGATTGGGACTCACTCAAATTTCTAGCTTCTCATGATTGGCTTACTGGTTTCGACCACTGTTTGCAAAAAGCATGAAGTCTGTGTTTGAGTCCCACTCTGGCCTTAATATTATATTCAGTGCTGCCAGGCACCTAATAAAGTGTTCATCTCTCTCTCTCCCCTTTTAACTAAGGATTTCCCTTCTCACTGATATCGTAACAGATGATAAACTAAGTTTTATCATCTTTCGCTAGATTATGAATCAGATGTAACCCCAAGGAAACTACGAATTTCCATTCAGGTAAGACTTCTCTGATGTAAGAAAGGGCAATACTTGCCTGGCCATGCAGGTTTAGGTTTTAATAAAACAAGTAGATGTATTGGGCAATGCATTGAACATAATAAATACAGTGCAAGTGATTATAGTTCATTTAGTGGAATACAAATATACAATTAACCCCATCCCTGATTCTTTAAAGGATTGAACTTTCATGTGTGAAACAGCTCCATACATCTGTGAAATGGGTAGTGAATAGAATTAGTAATAAAGAAGTAATAAATTAAAATGTCATACCTGAGAGATTTTACCGCATAAATTGTGAAAATGTAATAAGCAATAAACTTTTTTCCCTTTCATCATTTTGCTACAGATGTCAGTGAGAAAAAATTCTGAAAATGTTTGAAATTATGTGTAAAATTTGTTGGAAGTCACTAAGTGCTCTCACTCTCAAATACTGGAGGAATACAGTCTGGATAATTTGCACAGCACAAATTACACTACCTCATGACATATGCACAGTTTCTTACTGTAATACTTGTCTCATTGCATTAAATCTTTAACAAAATATCATACCTCTTAATGAGTACATTATGAAGCATTTTAAGTATTCAAATTCTGTCAACAATTATACAACAATTATATGGCATACTGAAAATCAAATTTTTGATGCCCCTGGAAACCATTAGACAGCCTGCAACTGGGTCATCATAGCCGTTCACTAATCTAGGTGTATGAGATTGATATTATGCACAGACTCTTTACCTGGATAAGAATCCAAATTTCATTTGTGGGGTAATGTATGCTATTCTTTGGCCTTGGCACATTTTGTCTTTGTTATTTTTGTCCAAGACGCTATTCTGAAAACTGCAAGGTAATGTAAATAATACTGTGTTTTGAGTTTCCTCTAAGTGTCTTAGCGCAGTAGTAAGACACTGGATCTGTATTTGGGAAGGTTATTGTTCACACCTCTTTCTTGTGATTCTGTTTAATGTTTTTTATGGTTTCCTTAAATCAGTTTGGGGAGTTATGTGGTGGTATCTTTAAACAGGTGATGATCTCTTTCATACTCCTTTGTCTAAATGGGCTGCTGATATCCCTGGTGACCTTATTGTCAACTGAACTGAGTATTATCTTCTAATGACATTGATGTTTAGATTAGGGTGCAGTTACTGAGCCATTAAACACTTATATTTTCTGCTATCCTCTGTTAGCTTTCTGTTGTCTTCATTTTGCTGTATAACATTCCTTATAGCATAAAAAACTATATCTTAGCACAAAAGCTATGATTGGTACAGTCCATGTGAAGTAATCAAACCGGGAGTTTAAATGAGAAATGAAAATTGTCACTCCATTCCTTTATGAAAGTAAATAAACTGTATAACATTATGAGTGATGAATAAATCGTGGCAAATGGAAATTTTTCTAAATAACGATTTTAACATGGAATTCCCATGCGTGCGCGCCTCTCTCTCTCTCTCTCTCTCTCTCTCTCTCTCTCTCTCTCTCTCTCTCTCTCTCTAATGGAGTCAGTGCAAATGATGGAATCCTTGTATCAACTGAAAATTTGTTCCAAACCAGGATTGAAATCAGGATTTCTTACTTGTCACAAGAAGATGCCTCAACCAACCAGGCCGTTTGTTTTTGCCTCCAGGAAGAGCCTACCTAAATTTGCGTACATGAGTGTAGCGTCCATCAAAGAATTTTGTGCAAGTGCTTAGCAAATTTTATGCAGTTGCTTAGCGGAGTGTTTCTTCTGTAACTAGTTGCAAATGGATTGTTGCAATTAAATGTGCTATTCATAATCATATGCTCCTTGAAGTGGATAATTCTCTTGACGCATATACAGAGTAACACTACAATGAGGAGTCAGCTCAACTACACAGTTTACTTTATAATCAAATATGGTAAATAGTAAACACACCTTTCCATGTCATCACTGTTCATAACACAGAATATTCTGACATTCACTTCCAGGATTTGTACTCTCTCTGCTGGTAGTAGTAACCAAATACAGATTTCAGTTGTGCAGTTTTTGAGTAAGAGGGCATAGGGATTTCTCTGCTTTCTTGAGAGTTTGATTGAAATGTATTTACAATTTCATGGTTATTTACATGTTTACAAAACTTGTTGACTAGGCAAAATGAACGTGAAATGATTAAAAAAATGAGGCATCTAAATGAGTGAGTGCAGTATGTGTGTGTACAAATTTTGAATGTTTACTCCAGCATACAAAAATGAAATACGTCAGTTGTCTTTATTCCTTGATGCATGCTTCTGATGAGATGATTTTATTGACCAGCAGAAAGACATCATCAACAGCTAGCCGGAGAGTTGTACAGCATCACTGCAATGTCAATGTATCCCTACACAACATGCCATCAACATATCACTGGATTCCTGGTACAGCACCACATCATCACCCAACTTGATTTTTGCTAATAAACGAATGGTCACAAATTTTATTGAACGCTGCCCTTTCCAAGGCTAAGACTTCATTAAAAACTATGATGTACAGTTTTAAACAAGACAATATTCATTGGTGAAAACTATTCCGTTGTGTCTTGCTTAGTAGTAGTATGGGTTTATGGCTATCAAAATAATGAATGTACATACTTCCATGAACAGCACACCCTTAGAGATCTTTAACACTGTCCACTTTGCTGTGACTAGGGCTTTCATTAAAGTAGTAAAGGAAGTTTGAAAGTAGTGTGTCAGGTGAAGTATTGGACCGTAGGCAGTGGGCCATGTAAAAGTGAGAAAAAATGTGCTGCTAAAGATTTTAGAGAATATCTTAGTGATATATAGTTAGCTGAAGCAAGTTTATTTGAAGACTGCCAGAGTATAATGTATACTGAGCCCATTAGCATTTGGATGATAATAGCATACCAGCTCATAGTGTGTCACTGTCGCCAAAAAGTTATATGGAGCAAAACCTAATCTGTAGTAATGAGAGAAGACGTTATGTGACTTGGACAATGTGAGTGAGCATCTTCGTTTTGTGCCTGCTATCGTAGCCCAGTGCACTCCACATTGTTTCTTCATCTGCACATTGTAGAAATGTGCACACTAATAATGCAAGTAAACAATTATGGAAATTCTAGAAAATATGCTGTATGCACACTGTACGAAAGCATCATTTCAATTTGAATGGTGTCACTGTTCCCATGAGTAGTATTCAGGACTGATATTATTGTTATTTTTTTCCTTTTCATGAAGGACCAGCACTTCTGTTAAGTGGTATACCAAGTTTTGTCATTCCTAATTGTACTTCATTACACTATTTTTGTCCTTATTGTGCAACCATATGTGTCATGCATTGCATTGTCTTAATTGCATTAATGATCATGTCTTTTTTCATGTTTTTCAATGCATTTGTACTTGTTTAACATTGTAATGTGATTAGTAAGTTTCATGGCATTCCGTATTAAATAGTAAAGAGATATTTTTGAACTATGTAATCTGTTTTTTAAATTATTTGATCTGTTTTTTAAATTATGTAATCTGTTTTTTAAATCTGTACTTTGCTTTAATTCAGGGTATATTTGTAACTACTTCAGGCCATTATTTGTACAGTTTATACAACACAAATTATACTTCTAAAAAATACTCAAACTGAATGTAGTAAATTGTATTTGCCTTATCTCACTTGTCATGCTGCAAAAATAATGATTAATCATGATGGTAGGATGGAAAGTAGGGGCGGGATAATCGACAGAGGTGAAGTATGAAGAAACCAAAAGAATTTCAGAAAAAGCCAGCTGAATGATAAAATTTTGTATTACATTATTGGAAAAAAATTGATATTCCTAGTCATTGTGCGGAAAAGGGTAATTGCACCATATTCCCTGGAAAACTCATTATGAACTTAAAAATGAATGCTTATAAATTCAAACAGAAATTATGATACTAGTATATATCTCATTCAGCACAAGATGTTCTGTTTATAATGATTGCTGTAAAAAGAGATAAGATCAAAGGTTGATGTAATGGAGCCACCTGTACTGCTTGTGGGCAGGAAATAATTGTGGCTCACTTTTGAACTCTTTTTTTTTTTTTTTTTTATTTTTCCCTGTCACCAGGATGATCTAAATAACTGCTTTTAATGCTGTCCAATTTTGGTATAGCTACTTTGCTTTTCTGTTTTTGTTTTTGAATATTTGTCTTAAATTCTGATCCATTCAAAGTTTGCTTTTATTTGCAGTACAGACATTGAAATTTACACATTTCAGTGAGAATACACCAAATTCAGCAACAAACAGTACAGTGTGTGGAATGATTCCAATATCATCAGACAAGCTCTGTTTCATACTTGATATCAACTGCAGATATGGTTATTAGATTGAATAAAAGGATAGAAAATCATATTCATGTAAAGCTTTTTGGACAGTTATCTGATGTAGTTTAAGAACTGCTTGTATCTCTAAAACTACGTATCTGTCCAGCTACATGCCCAAGAGACTTCCAAGCAGTGCATTCACCAGGTAAAACCTACAAACTCACATTAGTTCAAAAATGTTAGTATGCCCAGGTTCATAATGCTAATCTCTGCAGTGAATTTAATATATGAAAGTCTTAACTTACAAAAACAAAATGGTACAGACAGAAGAAGAGAATATTACTTGAACAACGAAAGCAGTATGCACAGACATGCAAATATGACAAGAGTACTGATCCTGGAGCCTTCAGAATTATTTAAAGTTGTTCTTTTTTGGGAGAAAAATATTGGAAACGAATTAAAAAATTATAGGAGAAGAATGGAAGGAAAAGTTATTCCAAACCATGAATGAAGAGAGAGAAAAACAAATTTGATTTCAGAAGTGACAACAGAGATTGATTATGCAATGTTAATGTTATGCTCAAGGGAAGCAAAAGTGAACTGAAAATGGCAGCTTACCACAATATAGTGAAATTTTAATAGAAGTCTATGAACATTTATAATATGTAGTTGTTCTTTTTATGTATTGAAAGCACTGCTATTGACCGACTTGTTGAATAAAACTTAATTAGTATTACATGTTCTTGTAGGGAGTAAGATGAACTAAGAAGTAAAGGAAAATGATCAGTCACAGAATTAGGAAACCGAAAATAACGTGTAAAGTTTATTGTATTCATATGCATTGTTCTTTATGCCACAACTTTTACAAAACTTACTGTAGGATTTAACCAAGTGAATGCTTGCTTTTTCTCATTTTTGTTTGTAGTTTCAGAAACTGGGAACATGAATGTGGGGTTTGTGGAGGTCTTTCAGCACCATGATCAGCCCTGGGTAAACACTGCTGTAAGGCGTGTTAACACTGAGCTGAACGGAATGCTCCAGACACCGGCAAGGTCTCACATGAGTGTTGTTCCAGTTGATGCTGTTGGTAGGTGGGGTTACACTACACATAGCTTGCACCTTAATAGGAAGGGAAAAGATAAGTTAGCTTCTCTATTAGCAGGTACTGTAAGGGGGGCCACAGTCACACAAGGGGTAATCCCTGTTGTTATTGGGACCAGTCAGACAGGTTTTTTAGGTTAAAGCCAAATTCCACACAGACAACAACCAAGGAAAATACACTCCTGGAAATGGAAAAAAGAACACATTGACACCGGTGTGTCAGACCCACCATACTTGCTCTGGACACTGCGAGAGGGCTGTACAAGCAATGATCACACGCACGGCACAGCGGACACACCAGGAACCGCGGTGTTGGCCGTCGAATGGCGCTAGCTGCGCAGCATTTGTGCACCGCCGCCGTCAGTGTCAGCCAGTTTGCCGTGGCATACGGAGCTCCATCACAGTCTTCAACACTGGTAGCATGCCGCGACAGCGTGGACGTGAACCGTATGTGCAGTTGACGGACTTTGAGTGAGGGCGTATAGTTGGCATGCGGGAGGCCGGGTGGACGTACCGCCGAATTGCTCAACACGTGGGGCGTGAGGTCTCCACAGTACATCAATGTTGTCGCCAGTGGTCGGCGGAAGGTGCACGCGCCCGTCGACCTGGGACCGGACCGCAGCGACGCACGGATGCACGCCAAGACCGTAGGATCCTACGCAGTGCCGTAGGGGACCACACCGCCACTTCCCAGCAAATTAGGGACACTGTTGCTCCTGGGGTATCGGCGAGGACCATTCGCGACCGTCTCCATGAAGCTGGGCTACGGTCCCGCACACCGTTAGGCCGTCTTCCGCTCACGCCCCAACATCGTGCAGCCTGCCTCCAGTGGTGTCGCGACAGGCGTGAATGGAGGGACGAATGGAGACGTGTCGTCTTCAGCGATGAGAGTCGCTTCTGCCTTGGTGCCAATGATGGTCGTATGCGTGTTTGGCGCCGTGCAGGTGAGCGCCACAATCAGGACTGCATACGACCGAGGCACACAGGGCCAACACCCGGCATCATGGTGTGGGGAGCGATCTCCTACACTGGCCGTACACCACTGGTGATCGTCGAGGGGACACTGAATAGTGCACGGTACATCCAAACCGTCATCGAACCCATCGTTCTACCATTCCTAGACCGGCAAGGGAACTTGCTGTTCCAACAGGACAATGCACGTCCGCATGTATCCCGTGCCACCCAACGTGCTCTAGAAGGTGTAAGTCAACTACCCTGGCCAGCAAGATCTCCGGATCTGTCCCCCATTGAGCATGTTTGGGACTGGATGAAGCGTCGTCACACGCGGTCTGCACGTCCAGCACGAACGCTGGTCCAACTGAGGAGCCAGGTGGAAATGGCATGGCAAGCCGTTCCACAGGACTACATCCAGCATCTCTACGATCATCTCCATGGGAGAATAGCAGCCTGCATTGCTGCGAAAGGTGGATATACACTGTACTAATGCCGACATTGTGCATGCTCTGTTGCCTGTGTCTATGTGCCTGTGGTTCTGTCAGTGTGATCATGTGATGTATCTGACCCCAGGAATGTGTCAATGAAGTTTCCCCTTCCTGGGACAATGAATTCACGGTGTTCTTATTTCAATTTCCAGGAGTGTAGAAGAAAAGAAACTTCATGCACAGCAAATAGGGATAAAGCTAAGGGTGGTATCACCTTATTTTATCAAAATATCAGAGGAATAACAAATAAAGTAGATGAGCTGATAATGTGTTTAGATGATCTCAGAAATAAGATTGAGATTGATATACTTTTTCTGTCTGAGCACCTTTTAACTGTGGGGACGGAAAATGTCAGTATAAATGGGTATAATTTAGCATCTCACACTTGTAGATCTGGTATGGATAAAGGAGTTGCCATTTTCATAAAACAAGGGTATAAATACAGAACTGTTGAAATAAACAAATTTTGTGTTGATCAGCACTTTGAGGTTTGTGCATGTGAACTTCAGCTAGATAATGTTGTGTTGATATTAGCAACAGTGTACAGGTCTCTACTAGGAGATTGGGAGCTATTCATAAAAAAAGTTTGACTCCCTATTATGCTGTCTGTCAGACAAAAAGAAGTAGTTATAAATCTGTGGTGATTTCAATGTTAACTTTCTAAGCAGTTCTGATAGGAAAAGTGAACTAGAAGTGTTGTTAACAACATATAACTTGGAATCAGTGATCAATTTCCCTACACGTATAGCTCAGGACAGTTGTACTCTAATTGATAATGTATTTGTCCAGTAAGAGGATGTAGAACAAACACATGCTGAACAAACACATGCTTTCCCTGTGGTACGTGGATTATCTGACCATGATGTACAATTAATTAACTTACAAAATCTAACAGGGTGAACACTTCAGAAACCATTAAGTAAAAGTGTGAGGGTGCTCAACCTGGTGTCTATAGATCACTTCAGAGAAAGTTTAGGAAATGTAAACTGGGAAGATGTATGTAATGAGCTAAATGCTAATGATAAATGCAGCATATTTCTTGATAAATTTATATCCCTTTTCGAACATTGTTTTCCAAAGAAAATTACTAAATGTAACACCACAAACTTTTCAAAGAAACCTTGGATTACTACAGGTATTAAAGTGTCTTCAGAAAGAAAAAGAAAACTGTATGAGACAGCAAGAACTAGTAAAGATCCAGTAGTAGTTTTATACTATAAAAATTATTGTAACATACTGAGAAAAGTTGTAAGGAAATCAAGAAATATGTATGTTAGAGAAGAAATTAACAATTCCAGCAATAAAATCAAATCAATATGGAATGTTGTTAGAAGGGAGACAGGAAAAGTAACCACTGGGGTAGGTAGTATTACTGTTAAAGAGAATGAGACCATCGTAACCAACAGTACACAGGTAGCCAATGTATTTAACAATCACTTCTTAAGAGTAGGAGAAAAAGTGGGTGAGAATAGTTCAAAAGAAAAAGCCAGGCAGTACATGGAAGAGTCAGTTTTGAAAAATTTTAGTCAGATTAAGTTTCATCTAACAACTTCTTGTGAAATAAGGAAAATTATTAAATCTTTGAAAAATAAATGTTCTGTTGGAGTAGATGACATCTCTAACAAGTTATTAAAACAATGTGGAGCAATTACAGCTGATGTTTTGACTCACATATGTAATGCATCACTGACTCAGGGTATTTTTTTCCAAACAGGTTAAAATATGCCATTGTCATGCCTCTAAACAAAAAGGAGGAAACCACAGAGGTCAATAATTACTGGCCAGTATCCTTGCTTACAGCATTTTCAAAAATCTTTGAGAAAGTAACGTACTCAAGAGTGGTTAGCCATCTCAACAGCAATGGGATACTTAGTAAATCACAGTTTGGATTTCAGAAATGCTGTTCCACTGAGACAGCAATATACAATTTCACTGTACACATAATAGAGTCTTTAAATAGTAAAATGTCACCTGTAGGAATGTTCTGCGACTTATCCAAACATTTGATTGTGTGAACCATGACATTATGTTTGAGAAATTACAGTTCTGTGGTATAAATGGAACAGCATATGAGTGGTTTAAGTCAGATTTACATAACAGGAAGCAAAAAGTCTCTTTATATGCTTCAAGTGATTCAAAGGAGTTTGCCACTTCATCTAACTGGGGTGAAATTACATTAGGTGTTCCACAAGGTTCGATCATGGGTCCCTCCCTGTTCTTGATATATGTGAATGACCTCCCTTCTTATGTGAAAGACGATGTTGAACTGACACTGTTTGCTGATGATACAAGCATAATTATTAATCCAGTAAAAGAAAGTCCGATAGAAAATGATGCAAATAAGATCTTTCGAAAAGTTATTAATTGGTTTTCTGCGAATAGGCTTAGTCTGAACTTCGAGAAAACACAGTACATCCAATTTTCTGCTGCAAAAAGTATAATTCCTTCAATAAACATAACACATCAAAAGAAGTCAGATGCCAGGGTAGAGCATACTAAGTTTTTGGGTGTACATATAGATGAGAATCTTAATTGGAAAATTCACATTTTGGATCTCCTAAAGCGACTAGGTTCAGCAACTTTTACTATCAGAATAATTGCCAATTTTGAGGATGTAGAAATTAGTAAGCTAACATACTTTGCATACTTCCATTCTCTGATGTCGTACGGAATAATTTCTGGGGCAACTCAACACTTAGGCAAAAGGTATTCACTGCTCAAAAGAAAGTAGTTAGAATAATGTGTGGGGTTCATAGTCGCACATCTTGTAGGCATCTGTTTTAAAGGTTAGAAATTCTTACAACTGCTTCACAGTACATTTACTCAGTAATGAAATTTTTTTCTAAACAACATGGATGAGTTTAAAATCAACAGCGACATTCATGATTACAATACCAGAGAAAAGAAAGACCTACACTATCCTTTACTTAACCTATCTTTGGCACAGAAAGGGATAAAATATGCTGCTCTATCATAGAGTTTTGTTTGGCCTGGCTCTCCCAAGGCTGTCGGTAGTTATAATGAAATGTTGTGTACTCCTGGGTCCTTGTTTCGACTTAGGTCTTCCAGTGCTCTGTCAAACTCTTCATGCAGTATCATATCTCCCATTTCATCTTCATCTACATTCTCTTCCATTTCTATAATATTGTCCTCAAGTACATTGCCCTTGTATAGACCCTCTATATACTCCTTCCACCTTTCCGCTTTTCCTTCTTTGCTTAGAACTGGGTTTCCAACTGAGCTCTTGATATTCATGCAAGTGGTTCTCTTGTCTCCAAAGGTCTCTTTCATTTTCCTGTAGGCAGTATCTATCTTACCCCTTGTGATATGTGCCTCTACATCGTTACATTTGTCCTCTAGCCATTCCTGCTCAGCCATTTTGTACTTCCTGTTGATCTCATTTTTGACACATTTGTATTCCTTTCTGCCTACTTCATTTACTGCATTTTTATATTTCCTCCTTTCATCAATTAAATTCAATCTCTCTTCAGTTACCCAAGGATTTCTACTAGCCCTCGTCTTTTTACCTAATTGATCCTCTGTTACCTTCACTATTTCATCTCTCAAACCTACCCATTCTTCTTCTACTTTATTTCTTTCCCCCATTCTTGTCAATTGTTCCCTAATGCTCTCCCTGAAGCTCTCTACAACTTCTGGTTCTTTCAGTTTGTCCAGGTCCCATCTCTTCAAATTCCCACTTTTTTGCAGTTTCTTCAGTTTTAACCTACATTTCATAACCAATAGATTGTGGTCAGAATCCACATCTGCCCCTGGTAGTCTTACAATTTGAAACCTGGTTCCTGAATCTCTGTCTTACCATTATATAATCTATCTGAGAGCTTCCAGTATCTCCAGGCTTTGTACAATTCTTTTTTTTCTGTTAATGGTAAGTAGATTAAAAAATTAAAAAAAAAAACTTATTATTGAGAGTTTGAAGTGACACATATGACAATAAACTTTACACTACAGATTAAACAGACAAATAATTACCATCCTCAAACTGTACATGATCTATGAGTATGACTCTGTTTTAAAGTCAGTGTGATTTGAAGTCCCGTATAAACATTGTGGAATGGAAGCAAAGATGGGCTGTATATTCTCCTGTGGACTTTTCATCTGTGCAGTTAGTATTTTGCAGGTCCATAAATTATCAGTAATGGTTAATGGGGAACCATGAGGCAAAATGCCTACATCTGTCTTGTTCAATGGGCAATGTGCTGGGTAAGTGCTCAAACAAGGGGTACAGGTAGCACATTCTTAGACACATGGATGTGCACAGTCCTGCTGAAATATCATGTGGAATTGCCTCAAGGAGGACATGTTTCAAACTCCAAAATGTTCCTGTTAGCGTTGAGGGTATGCGAGGTAGAATGGTCAGTACTTGGGTATAACAGAAATGCTCGTTTGAAGCAAAACACTTCACATAGTCATATTTATTAGTTCTAATGATTTCAGAGATAGAACATTTAATGTACATTTGTTCTTGGGTAGTGGCACACACCCAACCTCTTCGACATTTTATTCTAGCCTAAGCTACCTCATTGCTTCTAACCTCTTTGCTCAGGATGTCGTTGTGCCATTAAACTAGCCCATTAAATGCACAGTTGTCCATGTTTGTGAAGTAGTGCGAGGGATGGAAAGTGTGTTAGACAGAGGCATTGGTTAACTGTGTTAGTACACATACTGGCTAAAATGCCACACATGTACACTAATATGGAGATAACATGCATACAGACATGGTGCACATTTATGACTTCTGCAATGGTTGTAACTCTGCTGCTGTCGAAGAATACCATTGACACTTTCTGTGGAGTGTTTACCAGTGTTTTTAGCATATTTGTGAAACCACTATTTTTCCAAGTTCCTGTTTTACTTTTGAATCTGTAGTTCAACAACCTGTGCAGGGACATTGTTGAAATGGTGTAGTGTGTTGCTAGTTCTAGCACATGGCAGCTTTGTGTGCATATCATGTGTCCCACAAACACGTGGGGGCGAACTTACATGTGGGAAACTTGTAGCCATTTATGCCTTAACATGTCTACATTCTTCACATTGGTGACAGCGTCACATGACTTGAATTTTGTCACTGCTTAAATGACAATCATTATTTGCATCCATTAATACTAGTCACTGATGAAGCCATGTTTACTTGGAATGGAATCAAAAGCATACACAATAATCAATTATGGTTGCAGGAAAATCCACACGTTACCACTGAAACCAATTTCCAAATATATTTTTCGATCAGTGTTTGATAATTAACTTGTCGATAGCTCTAACTATTTTAAAAGAGCAAATGTCTAGACATAATTACTTAAATTTTTTGGAAAAAATCATTTGCTGAACACCTTGAGGATGTACCTTTAGCCATGTGGAATGCAATGTACTTCTGGTATGGGGGAGCCCCTCCACATTTTACTGTTTTACATTCAACCGCACTTACCCTAATCACTGTATTGGTCAAGGTAACACAATTAACTAGCCACCAAGACTGCTTGCCATTACACCATTAGATTTTAGTTTATGGAGTTTGATGAAGTCTGAGATATACAAACGAAATGTGAATGTGAGATGAACTGTTTAGCCACAGCAAGGGCACTGATGGCCTCATCAGGGAATGTGCAGTGGCACTCAGACAAGCAACACAATAAGTTTTCCCAAGAGGGCACAATTTTATTTAAGTTGATGGTGGGATATTCAAACATTTGTTCTGAACTGTACAACAGCTGTAATGCGAGGTGTATGATGATACTTAGAGATGAATGTTTTAAAAAAAGGTAGTTTTCAATTGATACTCTGTAAAACGTATGTTATAATGTTTTTTAAGTGTTGTATGCGTGTAAACCTGACAGTGTATTGAAAAATAGAGAAAATAAATAAAAATGTAGATTAAATGTGTTCTATCTCAGAAACCATTTGGAATAGTGTGTGTGTCATATGAAGTTTTTTGCTTCAAATTGTCATTCCTGTCATATCCTTGAATATTGACTATTCCTCCAGGGACACCACATGTATGAGTCAAGATCATGTTTTATCCAATGACACTTCAAACCAACACACTTGTTTTCATCCATTATGTCATTCTCCAATGCAGGCCACCAGATTTGGTCTAATATGTGTTCAGACATATTTGTAGGGCAGGTTGAAGTGAGACTCATCCCTGTATGCTGCTTTTTGTCTCTCAGTGCACAAATGACAGTGCTCGTGATCTCATTTCAAGTGGAGACGTGATGTTTCTGTTCAATGCAAGGCAGCACAATGACAAATATACCAACAGTCCAGCCCACAGGTACTGACACAGAACTTATTATACATACTGGTGTGCAGCCATTGCAGTGCTCCAGCATCAAGCCAACCCTGTGAATAAAGTCATACCATTTGTTAGGTATGACCCTATAGATGCGTTAGCAATCATCCCTTGCAGTGTTAATGTTTGGTGATCCAATACATCCTGTATGTATACACGTATTCATCACATGCATCACTGTAGTAGCAACTTCCCTCAGCACTAACCAAAGCATTTCTCACAGATTTTTCTAACCTATGTGAACTCACTATTATGCTGATATTGTGTCATTCATCAGTGAACACACAGGTTTCATTTCATCACTTTCCATTGATTTCATTTTGCATGACACTAAACTTCCTGGTTGCTGGAGAGAGCACTAATTACGCATCTGCATACATCACCTCTCTGCTGTCTTATCTACACAGCGTGTTATCTTGGATGGAGAATCATCATCAGATGCAGAAGTAACTTTGGGTGTGCCCCAGGGAAGTGTGCTGGGACCCTTGCTGTTCATGTTGTGTATTAATGACTTTGCAGATGATATTAATAGTAAAATCAGGCTTTCTGCAGATGATGTAGTTATCTAAAATGAATTACTATCTCAAAGAAGCTGCATAAAATTTAGTCAGATCTTGATAAGATTTCAACATGGTGCAGAGATTGGTAACATGCTGTAAATGTTCAGAAATGTAAAATTGTGCACTTCACAAAACAAAAAAAATGTACTATCCTGTGATGTTAATATCAAAGACTCACTGTTGAAATCAGCCAACTCATACAAATACCTGTGTGTAACACTTTGTAGGGATGTGAAATGGAATGATTACATAGGGTAAGGCATGGGTAAAGCAGATGGTAGACTTCGGTTTATTGATAGAATACTGGGGAAGTTCAGTCAGTCTACAAAAGATATTGTTTGGAAGTCACTCGTGCAACTCATCCTAGAATATCGCGAAAGTATGTGGGACCCGTACAAGATAGGACAAATGGGGGATATTGAACATATACAGAGGAGGGCAGCACGAAACATCACAGACTTGTTGAAGCGGTTGGAGAATGTCACAGAGATACGAAGGAACAGACTCTTGAAGACAGACGTAAATTATCCCAAGAAAGTCTATTAACAAAGTTTCAAGAATCAGCTGTAAATGATTACCCTAGGGATATACTACAACCTTCCATGTATCGCTCACACAGAGATCGCGAGGATAAGATTAGAAATATTACTACAATCATTCTTCCCATGCTCGATAAGTGAATGGAAAAGGAAGAAAACCTAATAACTGGTACAATGGAATATACCCTCTGTCATTAAGCGAAGAAGTAGAGAAAGAAGAACTAGGGGACACAATTCTGAAAGATGAATTTGAAAAAGCACTAAAAGAACTACCAGATAAGAAAGCGGCAGGTGTTGATGATATACCTTCTGAACTAATTAAGAAATCAGGAGACAAAATGAAAGCTACATTACTGCAACTCATACAGAAAATATACAAAACAGGTGAAGTTCCTGAAGACTATCAGAAATGCATCATATTCCCCATACCTAAGAAAGCATCTACTATGGACTGTGAAAACCATCGAACACTCAGTCTTCTTTCACACGCATCAAAAATTCTAATAAGAATAATTTTGAAAAGAGTTGAAAACCAATTGAATAGCACTCTAAGTGAAGACCAATTCGGTTTTAGAAGCGGTGTAGGGACGAGGGAAGCAATCTTATCTTTAAGACTAATAATTGAGAAACAAATTTCCAAAAACAAACAAGTATTTATAGCCTTCGTAGACCTCGAAAAGGCATTTGACAATGTTGTATGGCCAGAAATGTTTAGAATTCTGAAGAAGGCTGGTCTGAAATATAATGATAGAAGGATAATCTTTAAAATATACCAAAATGAAACAGCCTTAGTTAAGAAGGAAAACAAAGAAGAAACAGCAAGAATAAGGAAAGGAGTGAGACAGGGATGCCCACTATCTCCAGTAATTTTCAACGCATATATCCAAGAAGCAATAGACAAAATAAGAGAGAATATTGAAGTAGGAATAAAACTTAACGGAATGAAAATAGATATGTTGCGATATGCAGATGATATCGCCATAATTACAGAAAGGAAAGAAGATTTAGAAGCCGCACTCAATGAAATGGAAAACACCTTAAAAGAACAGTATGGAATGAAAATAAATAAGAAAAAGACTAAAGTGATGGTGAGTGGCGCCCTGAACTACAATGAACCCATACGAATAACAATAAAGGGAGAGAAACTAGGGCAGGTTACAGAATTTAACTACTTAGGTAGCAAAATAACAGCAGATGGAAGGAGCAAAAGTGACATTAAAAACAGAATACAACTTGCCAAAATAGCATTCAATGGAAAAAGAAACTTACTGACGAGTAGAAATGTTAGTTTAGACGTAAGAAAGAGAGTCATGAAAACCTATGTGTGGAGTACAGCCCTTTACGGATGTGAAACTTGGACTAGTGGAAAAGAAGAAAAGAGAAGATTAGAGGCATTCGAAATGTGGTGCTACCGGAGAATGGAAAAAATCAGCTGGCGAGACAAGGCTACAAACGAAGATGTCCTCAGAAGAGTGAAAGAAAACAGATCTCTTTGGCGAAATATACAGAAAAGAAGAATAACCTTCATAGGTCACATTTTACGGCATAACAATTTCATTAAGAGAATATTAGAAGGAATCATTGAAGGAAGAACTCGCCGAGGACGACCTAGACTAAGCTACATTCAACAAGTAATAAATGACATCGGGTGCCAGACCTATGCAGATATGAAGAAGAAAGTTGACAAAAGAACGGAATGGCGTGCTGCTGCCAACCAACCTGTGGGTTGATAACCGAAGAAGAAGAAGAATGCGCCTCATGGCGGTTTGCAGAAAATAGATATAAATGTAGATGTATACATATCCTTTTGGTATCTAAATGGTTAAGTGTCAGAATACAAATCCAAAAGTTCATTGTACAGGCTTTACCAGTCTTAAGATTTTTCTAACACTTATTTCTTCTTTCGACTCTTGCAATTACTTGTTAATGTGAATAAAAAGCAGTGTTGCATTGTAATTTGAGGTCCATGTTAAACTGTAGTTTCCCTAAAACAGGCTCAGAAAGATGGTTCAGAAGGTGAGAGGAAGGTGAGGGAATGCCATCTCCAGTATGACCATACCTGGTAAAGCACTGTGTTGTTCAAAGCAACCTTTGGGTCAAGCATAACTTTACCATACCAGGTGTACCGGTATGAAATGAACGTTTTTTTGTGAAAATGAAACACTAATTTTGAATCGAAAAGTAAAAACATTTTATTCAAAGTACTGACCATAGCTTTCTATACATTTTGACCACCTTTCTGGCAATTTGTGAACACCATGCCAATAGAAATGTTCGTCTCTTGAAGCAAACCAATCAGACACTCAATTTTCGACTTCTGCGTAGGAATCGAAGTGTTCCTCAGCCAATGCATGTCCCATTGATGGAAACAAATGGTAGTCGGAAGGGGCCAAGTCTGGTGAATACGGCGAGTGGGGTAGCAGGTCCCAGCCAAGTGTTTTGATTGTATCCTGAACCACTTTTTCTTTGTGTGCAGGTGCATTGCCGTGTAAAAAAATTACTTTGCCATGTCTTCTGGCCCATTCTGGTCTTTTTTCGATCAATGCATAGTTCAAATTGATCATTTGTTGTCTGTAGCAATTAGTATTCACAGTTTCAATGGGTCTTAGAAGATCATGATACAGCACACCTTTCTGATCCCACCAAACACAGAGCATTGTCTTCTTGCCGAATCAGTCTGGTTTTGCAGTCAATGTTGATGGTTGTCCCGGATGAACCCATGATTTTTCCCATTTAGGATTCTTAAAATAAATCCATTTTTCATTGTCAGTAACAATTCGATGCAAAATTGATTTTCTTTCATGTCTTTGAAGCAAAATTTGACAAATGGTTTTTCGGTTTTCCATCTGTCTTTCATTCAATTCATGTGGCACCCATTTTCCACACTTTTGGATCTTTTCCATAGCTTTCAAATGGTCAGAAATTGTTTGTTGTGCAACATTTAGCATTGCTGCCATTTGCTTCTGACTCAAAGTATCATCTTCATCCAATATTGTTTGCAATTCGGCATCTTCGAACTTTTTGGGTTTTCTTCCACATTCTTCGTTTCTTACATAAAAATCATTATTTCTGAACTGTTGAAACTATCTTTTGCATGTTGCTTCTGATAGAGCATGATCACCATATACCTCGACAAGCATTCGATGCGACTCTGCAGCACTTTTTTTCAAATGAAAACAAAAAATTAATGCTTTCCGCAAATATCACTTTCTGGTACAAAATTCGACATGGTTAACACGATGAAAACATATGATGATGTTTGTTCCATGAGTTGATGTATACTAAATATCTTTAACAGATCTCATACCAACCAAACAAAAAAAAATTAAGGCTCGTTCACAACAAATGTCCCCTATCGACACATTTGTACACTCATTTCACACCGGTACACCTGGTACCTTATTAGATTTTTAAGCATTTGTATCTTCCTCTCTTGGTACTGAATTTTTCACAAATATTTGTGTCCAATCTCTACAGATCTGATTACTTGGCATTAGATGTGTTAGTATGAATGCTAAAGATTTGAAAAGTAAATAAATAAATGAAATATAAAATAAAATCTACAATAAAGTTAATGACAATATGACAGATACAAAATTAATTTCTACACGTAGGAGAAGTCAACACCAGTGCAGATTAACTTTTAATGGCATTAAAAAAAACATTTAGTGTAAATAATAAAGTACTAGCAGATTTATATTATAACAAATATTAAAAATAAATAAGAAAAGTGTAAATTATCAAGTGTATTCAGATAGTCAAAGTCATCTATGCATCAATGAGGGAAAATTCTTAATACAGGAGCTGCATAATTTCATAATTTTTCTTTGGTGTTTTTGAATTGTTTTTGTTCTCATAATCAGAAGTAATAGTTGCAACTCTTGTATGCTTCTTACAGACATCTTGTGGGTATTGTACACAGTGTGAAATTGCACCCATGGACAGTTGAAATCATTGGAGCATAAAGTGGGAGCACATAGTAGATGAAAATAACACTTTGGCTTATAGAATTAATTACTTTACTGAAATAGAGAGAGTGAGAGGCGGGAGGGGGGGGGGGGGGGGGGGGGGAGAATGGCACAGGACTTCAACAGCAGCAGCAGCAGCAGCAGCACTGCCAGTCATTTGAGTCAGACAACTATCCTATCAGCATGATATTTGAAAAGGTGTTTCCACTTTTGTTTGACTGAGTCTCAATGCATTTTCAAAGAGGAGCATTTCTCCTTTGATCCCTTATAAATAGGGCCTTGTTAATTCATTGTTCTGAAATGAGGACATATCTAAGGGATTTTCTTTACTCCCTTCAATTGACTGTAAAGGTCATGTGGGAACTATTTGACACTGATTTTTATTAATTATATTAATGTTATAGCTGCAGTATTCAAGCATCAGTTTATATGTTATTAATCAGTGATGCAGGTGATATTTCAGATGCAACATGAGTATCCCTGTTGTAATTATAACGATATCTTGGCAGCAATTCATTTGGGGAAAATACCTGTGCCACTGAATTTCAATTTTCTGTACAAATTGGGGCAACCAGTCTAAAAAATTTTTGTGTTCCAAAATAAGTAAAAAAGTCCAATTCACATCTGAAAATCACACTGCTGTTGGTTTAAGGTTGTAATTTGTTTTATGATATTGCACCTCGATATTTAATGATACTATCACAAACCATATTGATGTTTGGAAATAAAAATATTAAACTTAGTGAACACCCCCCCCGACACACACACACACACACACACACACACACACACACACACAAAACTTTGCAGCCTTCTGCCATTCTCTACAGATAACTAAGCGCTTGTAAGATGCTATACAGCTGCTAAACCCCACCCATTAGGTGACAATCACCACATAACAGTCCCATACCCCACTAAACCCCCTACATCTGCAAAGCATTTCACCTAAGTACTTATTACTTTTGATTTGATGACGGTATTGGCAAGCTACATATGCTAAAGGTGAGAGCCATTCTTGTTTCATTCTGCATTATCTGTCAGCTCATCTATAAATAAGTTTCAACGTGTTAGTGATTTAGCCATGAAATTCTCAGTATTAATGAAAAGTCAGAAATTGTTTTCAACATGTTCTATTGGTTTAACCATGAAATTTTCAGTATTAATGGTGAGCTAGAAGCAGAATGTCAACACAGTGTCTTGTTACCTCACACACTTCAAGACAGAATTGCAGGAAACATGGTATTTATTATATTGTACTATCTAGCAATTTCTGCCATGTTCAGAATAAGAGTGTCAGATGGTTTTATTTTACGCGTTATATAACTATACATCTCTACTTCTTCAGTTCCCTGTAAATGATATTTGCACATTGAAATGTTCTGGGTCTCAGTTTCCACATATGTTTAATGTACAGTGACTTGTTTGTTGTAGCATCTCACTGGACGAGACAGCAGCTCGTGATGCTCTGGTGCGAGCTGCTGAAAGAGAGGTTAATACTATTCGGTCAGAACTGGAAGCTGCAGAAAGAGCAAGGGATGGCTTGCTTCGAGAGAACAGGTGGGCTACTTTTTAATTTAATATTAGCTGAAGATGAATGCTCACATTTAATGTACTTGTATGAATATGTATTCTTTAGTAGAGGAGTGAAAATGAAATGTCTTGTAGACTTGACATACTCATTTGTCTCCTGAGAGTACCAAGTGGTAATATACAGGATGTTTTTAAATTCTCATCAGCAAATTGCTAGTATCTGTGTAAGGCATTGAGTAGGTAATGGTTTGAGTAGGAAACCATGTCAGATGTACAATTTCCATGCAAAAGGAATGACCCTATGGATCATTGTTTCATGCCCTCCTACATATGCTGAGTTATACAGCAATAACAATTTACCATGATGATGATGATGATGATGACCATGACTGTGATGACAATGAGGATGATGATGATGACGGTGACAATATTTGTAATCATTTGTGGTAACAAAGTCCTATGCTAAGACATACACACAACATTAGACATTTTGTTTCTTTTGTGCCACTGGGGGTAATCACTCTGTTGTTATTGTTGGTAATTAGTATGGTACCACATTAGTTACAAATGTAATAATTATAAGAACATTACTGTTCATTTTTCACCCACCCATCACACACGTGTGTGTGTGTGTGTGTGTGTGTGTGTGTGTGTGTGTGTGTGTGTGTGTGTGTGTGTGAGAGAGAGAGAGAGAGAGAGAGAGAGAGAGAGAGAGAGAGAGAGAGAGAGAGAAAGGGGAGGAGGGTCACCCTCTATTGCATGGAAACTGTTGTCACAGGAAAGAATTAAGAATTATGCTTGAAACTACTGTCTCATCTCCGCCACTATTTCCTTATGTCTTGTGTGACATCCATTGCCAGTATTTCTCAGTGATTATTTTCTATTTGTCCCTTTCCTATACACTCTCTTCCACAGCCCTGTCTAAGTGACTTCTTTAAAAGATTCCCTTGTATGAGTTCTCTTTTCTTTGTTCTAAATATTAAGCTCAGGAATAATTAAAAAATAAATGTAGTAAATAGTAAATGCAGTAAAAATTCATAGTTTAGTCAAGTTAGAAGGTGTAAACTTACATACCCCACTTCTTGTTTATAGGCGCCTGCAAGACGACTTGGCCTCTGTGACAAAAGACTGCAATATTGCAAACAGAGAACTGGTTGCAGCTCGTGACGAGGCAGATACGCTAAAGAGACAGCTTCAGGATTATGTCAAGGAGATCAAAAGGATTGAAGACATGCTTGCAAGGAAGGTAGACAACTCTTACTTAATTAGTTTCTTGTCTTCTTAAATATAAAAAGCATGTGGTTTTTCTCCATCACAATGAGCAGATTTGTGAGAACAGTCCAGTTTTCGCTTCCTTTGATCATGGAAAATCTTTGATCCCATTTCTCTCAAACATTTGACACCGACCTTCCCATCCCCCTCAAAACTTTGTAAACAGTGTCATATTGTTTGAAATGATCACTTATTTCTGCATGAAATAAGAGGTCCTTTTGCAATTTTGTGTCTGTGTTTGAATGACATGAAGCAAATGATTTAAAGGTAATAAAAAATCATAATGTGTTTGTTAATGTGATGGAAGTGTGTTATATTTTAAAAGTAAATAATTGTGAATATTTCCATTTAATTAATGGGTATAAAATTCATAAATGTAATGTATAAAATTTCCAGTAATCCAAATGAATATCAGTTGTAATTAAATGATCACATTAACCACACACAAAGGAAACTAACTTTGACATTGTATGTGAATACAGGTTTTTTGGCAAATTTCACTGACAAAATCTTGTTGGAAAAACAGACATAATGTCTAATGGGATAGCAGCAATCAGTGATTTTATAATGTTACTTATAATCCATCTTGATTGCAAATTTTTTTATTCATATGACCGGTTTCGGTTCATTCAGAACCATCTTCAGATCTGATATTTCAGTTACAGGAGTAACCCATCCAAATCCAGCAACCTTCACATGCTGCATATGAAAGTAACATTATAAAATCTTGTTGGGTTATCAGCAGAATGGCAGTGTCATGTTGTAGCAACTTTTCAGTGAGTAATCCGTGATCAATAGACCACTACTTTCTTTCAAGAAATGCAAGTCCCAGTACAGTTGATAGTTGTGAACAATTTTTATGAATGAAGCTTGTCATTTTGGAGGAAGACAGGTGAGGTCAAAGGGAATAATGTGTATGATTTTCAGAGGAGATAGAGCGATATAAAATGAAAAATGAATTTATGAAGTGAATGGTCTCTTGAAAATGAAGTTTTATTTGCACATTACTGTATGTGGACTGTGCACAGTGCATAATTACATTCATACAACAGAAACAGAGAGCATTGAACTCTCAGCGGGTAGAGTTCTACAGTTCACGTGTTGTTTCGATTTGTCAAGAGATGCTTGAAAGGTTCTCAAGTGTAGCATCAGATCAAATTGTCTAAACTGAAAATATTTTGAGGGGCAGCTGCTTGTCATCTTCAGGTGCAGATGTGGCTAGTTGTTATGGCTTGTCACTGTATACACCAGGTGCTAGAAAAATTTTTACGTGCTTTACTTCAAGATCTAATAAAATCGGTAATTTTTTTATATAGAAGGCTGTGGATTGCTGTGTTATAAAGGTTAAATTACATGTTTGTATTGTTCATATCCAGAGTAGGATGAACACCAGGTTGAGGAAGTTGAAATAAAGTTTGAGAGACAAGAACCTTTCTGATGGTAAAACCATAAGAGGCAGGCTGACAGACAAAATGATTGATGTACTACAGCAGTATTATGGGATGGCCATTAGAAATAATACTAGGATTTGTCAACCGATGAAAAACCGGTACACCACCTTTCCCCTCCTGGACCTGATTCATGGTGCAATTACCACAATGCCCAGTACTCAAACAGTTCATACAGCCATAAACATTCTATCCCAGCAGCAGTCATGGATATCATAAAACCTATTTATAGACACCTGGCAAATCGTGAATTACTGAAGAGGTGTCTGCATGGTCAGATTCGAAATCCTAATGAGTCGTTCAATATCGTATTTACTCGAATGTAAGCCACACTTTTTTCGGTTTTTGTAATCCAAAAAACCGCCTGCAGCTTAGAATTGAGTGCAAAGTAAGTGGAAGCTCTGAAAAATGTTGGTAGTTGCTGCCACAACTAACTTCTGCCGTCGAATATATGTAGTGCTACACAGGCGTGCTTTGCAGGCACAAAGATAAATACTGGCGCCAAAACCTTTGCGTCAGTGAAAAAATTTTAGAAAAGCTGGAAGACAAGCTTTTTTGTCTGCCCTGAATTTCGACCACTGCATTTTTGTACATTATCCAACGAAGTAAATAGAAATTCTGTATTGTTCATCTTCAAATGTAGCAGCCTTTCAAATATTCATGGCAATAAAAATAAATTTCTTTACAAAAAAAATACCAACAATGCACAAGGCAAGAATTGTTGCATCAGTTGATACGCTGGGACTCATCAAGATTTCATGTAGCGGCATCTGTTGCTTCGTGGAATTTTGTGGAGTGCATTATAGTGCCAAATTCAAGAGGAGAGTTATTTCTTTTGTGGAACAAAGTTCCAATCATGCTGCAGGTCTGCGATACGGGATTTATGAGAGCAACGTCAGGCAATGGCTACTGCAAAGAGACAAATTATTTGAATGTTGAAGTAGCAGGAAAGCATTTAGTGGGCTAAAGTGTGGCCAAAATCATGCACTAGAAGTGATTTTAAATGAATTTGTTAAGGAACAGCTCAGAAACTCCTGCCTGTGAACGCTGAAATTTTAAAAATTAAGCCACATTAAATTTCTAGAGAGCAAAAAATCAAAAATTTTAAGGCTAGTCGCAACTAGACTGATCTGTTTATGAAGTGCTGAGGTTTTTCACTTCGGAGGCGAACTTCGGTTGCACAGAAGCTGCCGAAAAATGATGAAAAACTTGAGGAATTTCAGTGCTTCATAATTAGGCGGCTCACAGAATACCTTCTTGGCCAGGTAGGAAATGCTGACCAAACTCCCATATATTTTGACATGTCATCAAATTATACAGTTGATGCCAAATACAAAGAAAGAAATAAATGTTCTTACATCAGGGGGTGAAAAACAGCGAATGCCCATCCTGCTTGCTTCCACAGCAGATGGACACACATTACCCCCATTCATAGTTTTCAAGTGAAAGACTTTACCGAAATCGGAAGTGTTTCCAAAAACTGTAATTGTACGAGCAAACGAAACTGGGCGGTTTTCGGAGGACATGGTGCTTGCATGGATTAGGTGTGTGTGGAATCGTCTTCTTGGTGCAATGCTTGGTTTACGTGGTCTGTTGGTATTAGATGTGTACGCAGGCCATACAACAGCTGCAGTAAAACGAAAATTAGAGGAAATCAAAATGGATTTGGCAGTAATTCCAGGCGGGATGACGTCAATTCTGCAACCACTTCACGTCTATTTGAATAAACCATTTAAGGACAAGCTTAAATGCAAGTACACAGGCTGTCTTTCAAAAAGCGACAGACAACTGACACCAACAAGATGTGTAAAACACACAAGTTTGTCACAAGTGTGACAGTGGATTTATGATGCATGGAAGTGTGTTCAAAATCTGACTGTGCAACAAGCTTTTAAAAAATGTTAGATATCCAATGCACTAGATAGTATGGAGGACGATGCTCTGTATGAAGAAATGAGCAACAAAGACTCAAGTGATAGTGATTCAGAATCATGACTGATATTTTAAACATTTCGTATGAGATGTATTACAAACCTAATAAAATTTTGTTTTAAATTTTGTTTAATTTCTAAGTTGTTGCTACTCTGCATTGCGCAGCATAGAAAAGCATGGAGAGGTGCATCAAACCAGTCTATGGACTGAAGACAACAACAACACACTCTGCATTTCTACGTTCTGAATTTTTTCCTACCTGTGACAAGATTAGATTAGATTAATACTAGTTCCATGGATCATGAATACGATGTTTCGTAATGATGTGGAACGAGTCAAATTTTCCAATACATGACATAATTAATTTGACAACATAATTAAGTTAATATAACAACTTTTTTATTTTTATTTTATTTTATTTTATTTTATTTTATTTTCCCTTAATTTATATCTAAAAATTCCTCTATGGAGTAGAAGGAGTTGCCATTCAGAAATTCTTTTAATTTCTTCTTAAATACTTGTTGGTTATCTGTCAGACTTTTGATACTATTCGGTAAGTGACTAAAGACTTTAGAGGCAGTATAATTCACCCCTTTCTGTGCCAAAGTTAGATTTAATCTTGAATAGTGAAGATCATCCTTTCTCCTGGTATTGTAGTTATGCACACTGCTATTACTTTTGAATTGGGTTTGGTTGTTAATAACAAATTTCGTAAGAGAGTGTATATATATATATATATATATATATATATATATATATATATATATATATATATATATATATATATATATATATATATATATATACTGAGAAGCTACTGTGAATATCCCTAGATCCTTAAATAAATGTCTGCAGGATGATCTTGGGTGGACTCCAGCTATTATTCTGATTACACGCTTTTGTGCAATAAATACTTTATTCCTCAGTGATGAATTACCCCGAAATATGATGCCATATGCAAGCAATGAGTGAAAATAGGCGTAGTAAGCTAATTTACTAAGATGTTTATCACCAAAATTTGCAATGACCCTTATTGCATAAGTAGCTGAACTCAAACGTTTCATCAGATCATCAATGTGTTTCTTCCAATTTAATCTCTCATCAATGGACACACCTAAAAATTTTGAATATTCTACCTTAGCTATATGCTTTTGATTAAGGTCTATATGTATTAATGGCGTCATACCATTTACTGTATGGAACTGTATGTACTGTGTCTTATCAAAATTCAGTGAGAGTCCGTTTACAAGGAACCACTTAGTAATTTTCTGAAACACATTATTGACAATTTCATCAGTTAATTCTTGTTTGTCAGGTGTGATTAATATACTTGTATCATCAGCAAAGTGAACTAACTTTGCCTCTTCATGAATATAGAATGGCAAGTCATTAATATATATTAAGAACAACAAAGGATCCAAGACCGACCCTTGTGGAACCCCATTCTTGATAGTTCCCCAGTTTGAGGAATGTGCTGATCTTTGCATATTATGAGAACTGCTTATTTCAACTTTCTGCACTCTTCCAGTTAGGTACGAATTAAACCATTTGTGCACTGTCCCACTCATGCCACAATACTTGAGCTTGTCTAGCAGAATTTCATGATTTACACAATCAAAAGCCTTAGAGAGATCACAAAAAATCCCAATGGGTGGTGTTCGGTTATTCAGATCATTCAAAATTTGATTGGTGAAAGCATATATGGCATTTTCTGATGAAAAACCTTTCTGGAAACCAAACTGACAATTTGTTAGTACTTCATTTTTACAGATATGTGAAGCTACTCTTGAGTACATTACTTTCTCAAAAATTTTGGATAAAGCTGTTAGAAGCTAGATTGGACAGTAATTGTTGACATCAGATCTATCCCCTTTTTTATGCAAAGGTATAAAAATAGCATATTTCAGTCTATCAGGGAAAATGCCCTGTTCCAGAGAGCTATTACACAGGTGGCTGAGAATGTTACTTATCTGTTGAGAACAAGCTTTTAGTATTTTGCTGGAAATGCCATCAACTCCGTGTGAGTTTTTGCTTTTAAGCAAGTTTATTATTTTCCTAATTTCAGAGGGAGAAGTGGGTGAGATTTCAATTGTATCAAATTGCATAGGTATGGCCTCTTCCATTAACTGCCTAGCATCTTCTAATGAACACCTGGATCCTACTATATCCACAACATTAAGAAAATGATTATTAAAACTTCTGACTTTTTGTTCGTAAAATTTTCATTCAATTTGATGGTAATACTGTCTTCCTGTGCTCTTGGTTGACCTGTTTCTCTTTTAATAATATTCCAAATTGTTTTAATTTTATTATCAGAGTTGCTGATTTCAGACATGATACACATACTTCTGGATTTTTTAGTAACTGTTCTTAATATAGCACAGTAGTTTTTATAATGTTTGATAGTTTCTGAGTCACTACTCTTTCTTGCTGTCCGATACAGTTCCCTTTTGCAGTTACAAGATATTTTTATATCCTTAGTAAGCCATTGTTTGTTACATGGTTTCTTACGAGTATATTTAACTATTTTCTTGGGGAAGCAGTTTTCAAATGCATTTACAACAGTGTCATGAAATAAATTATATTTTAAATTGGCATCAGGTTCATGCTACACCTCATCCCAGTCTAACTGCTGTAGGCTTTCCCTGAAATTTGCAATTGTTAAATCGTTGACTGAACGTACTACTTTGGAGGACTGTTTAGTACTGCTGAATGGAGCTCTGTCATATATTGTAACTAGCTGTGCACCATGATAAGAAAGACCATTCTCAACAGGCTGAGCATTTATCTGGTTAAATTTATCTTGGTCTATAAAGAAGTTATCTATCAGTGAGCTGCTATCCTTTACCACCCCAGTAGGAAAGTCAATAACGGGTGTCAGGTTGAAAGAACCGAGTAATACTTCAAGGTCATTTTTCCTATTACCCTCTTTCAGAGAATCTACATTGAAGTCCCCACAAATAATAATTTGCTTCTTCCTGTCTGACAGATAGCACAACAAGGAGTCCAGATTTTTCAGAAATAGATGAAAATTTCCCGATGGGGACGTATATACAGTTACAATTATAAATGTGCCTTTATTTAATTTAAGCTCACAGGCACATGCTTCTATATGTTTCTCTATATAAAACTTTTTTGTTTCTATACTTTTTGCACAATGATAACTTTTGACATATATGGCAACTCCTCCTTTCTCCATATTTGGTTGCTAATAGGAACTTTTATGAATTGTGAATCACATACACCATTCTCTTCACCATAAGAATAATATGAATGTAAACATTATACCATGTATTCTTTTGTGTTTGCTGCTATTGCATTTAAATCCTATCTCCCTAATAAACTACGAAACTAGAGTGAGACAACAGCCAACACAGAAGAATATACAAATCATGTCATGTTTATATTCGTATTATTCTTACGCTGAATAGTGATACAGTCAGAAGTGAAGCACGGCAACTGACTAGGTTTTTAAATCTAAGATGACACTAATTTAGGTGCAGAATGTAATGTACTAAAGAGGCGTCTGCAAAGATTTTCAAACGGAGAAAAATTTTCGCTAAACTCTCGCTCAGAACATCTCCTATCATATGCAGTCTATTATTTGGTTCTTGTTAATCATTATCAAAGAAGCAGCAGTGTAAGTAACAAAAATAGCAGTCTCTTGCCATTGTTTTGCTAATGAGAATTCCTCTTCTTCTTCTTCTTCTTCTTCTTCTTCTCCCCCCCCCCCCCCCCCCCCCCCCGCTCCCATTCAAGTGGTGGTAGTGTGCACGAAAGCAAGCCATGCGGCGACAGGTCGTGAATACTCATTATCAGAATGTTACAAACAATGCATGACACAGTACAGTAATGCATTTTCAGCATAGAGTGACGTAAACACGTATAACAATGAGAACGGCACTTATCAGATCAAAGCAAAATAAGCAATTGATTCAAACCAGACAAAGCATGTGAAAAAGGAAGGGTACCTGTATAAATACGGATGGACTGTCTGACGCATAGCAATGGGTACCTGGTAAAGCTTAACTGCTAAGCTTACAACTCGAACCAAACTACTGTAGCTGTATCTTCATCCATTCGACCAAAATTGTGTTTCATGTTACAATGGACCAACTTTGTTTTGATTTGGAGTTGCGGTCTTATACTTTTCTCTCCCCTTGAATTTCAAGTCTCAGATTTCAAGTGTAGCTTAGATTCGAGAATTTTTTTTTCCCTTTATTTCGAGGCTCATTTTTCAGGCATGGCTTAGATTCGAGTGCGGCTTAGATTCGGATAATACGGTAATCTTATATGGACTCACTTACCATAAAATGTTTTTGTTGGAATGAAGACACTAAATAGGGGGTCAGTGATGCTGTTATTGTTGCTTTTAATGATGACAACTTTGGTAGGGTGAAAGTGCTACAGCATATGGGAATTAATCCAGGAGCAAACTGAACGGATGGACAAGGTTTGCATTGATAAAGCAGAGTAGGCAGCACAGTTGGCCACTAAAGAGTCTAGAAAGAATAAAAGAAGAAAAAACTTGGAAAAAGATCAAGATGATGATATACCATATGCTGCAGGGTGCTTCTGAATGACTAAAAATAAAAAAATTAAGCATATATTAAGTTAGTTACAGTCTTTTGAAACTTTGGAAGCTGCTCCTGAAAATTTACATTTTCTTTTGCATTTTTCCCTAAATCTCAGGAACCACTTCGAGTAAAGTATTCATATTTTCAGGGAGTAATAACATACATATCCTGAGTCTACTGAACTAAAAGAAGAACATACTGTTATGTACAATTAAAATTATGTAGGCTAACGTACAAGAAAAGTACACAAAATTTTAACCGTGTGACTGAAATGCAATTATTGTAATTCAGTAGACTCAGAACATACAGTTTAATGCCCTATAAAAGTTTCATGTCAATGGTTACAGTGGTTTCTGAAATGCAGGGAATCCAAGTCACTAAATTTAATATTGTCGGGATAGGGCGTTCCAACTCCCCTTAAAGAACTGCATTTTTAACTATCAGCTGTATAGAAAACCTTTATTCTATACTGGTTTAAGTTACTCAAACCATCATCACTAGAAGAAAAGACAAATACTTTAGATGAAAAAGCAACACATTAATATTACAATAACACATAACCAAATGTAAGTTCCATTCATCCCACTGACACAAACAATGATTTGGCACTAAATGTGAAACAGGTTTTGTATCTCTGTAAAAGGACTATCATGCCTCCCAAAGGCCCATTATATTATCTCACTGAAGTTGCCTATGAATTGAATTGTTCATTTCATTGACGTCATGGCATGTCCACAACATTTACTAATCTAGCTTCGAACAACAGACCAGAGCAGCCATCCAAGATTAGCTGCTTGGGACAATGCTTGTTATGCCTCTTCTCGCATTATTCAAAGAGGTTGTACCTATGATACAGGTATCTGTACTGTTGAAGCAGGTAGTCTACTCCACTGTGTCAAACTCCATGTTCAACTTCTTTAGTGTTTCCTCATAATAGTGACACCTTCTCTTTTCCTTTAGATGCTGAATGTGGAGGAAAACTGAAAACCAATGGGATAATATATCATTTTAGCTGCCTGTCTATACCAAAGGCCTCAGTGTTAAAATAGATGAAAAAATATTTTTGCATAGCTTGGTGTAATTGCTTGCATTAAAAGTATTTATTTTCAAAGCAAGGGTCCAAACATTTCTGTGTATTTCATCAGTGGGAAAACATTTACCTACGTCAATGAACTTATGAAGTTCATATGATGGACACAAAAAACGAAAGACAATATAATTAACATTTCATGAATTTCTACTAACACTTTTGTAAGACAGATTTATAATAATCTTTATAAATAAATTCATAACTATTAACTACAAATAAACACTCTTAAATAGAAAATCATTCAAATCTGCTCATCAGTGATATCACTTCTTAGTTAATTCATTGATTTGAGCTCGAAAAAATTGCTAGAAAAAATTTGTTAGATTTAAAACAACTATTGCTATGGAAAGAATATTAGTAATACCTTTCACATAAAATTCTGCCAATAGGCATGTATAAAAGTACAAAAAACTACCCTAGCTTTTGGAACTATTTGCTCCTTCTGTGGTGAGAAAATAGGGATAGGTTGACGGGAGGGGAAGAAAAAGAAAGCAGGTCTCTGAAACCCCAGGATGAGAGGGAACCACCTATGGTGCGAATTAGGGGAGACAAAGTTGAGTGGGTGAGATATTACTTTGACCTGTTAAGAGAACTGACACAAGGGGCTAACGTCTTAGCTCTATGTCTACATCTTCATCTGCACTCTGTGAACTGCTGTGACATGTATAGCAGAGGGTACATCCCACTGTACCAGTTATTAGGGCTTTTTTCCATTCAATTCACATATGGAGCATGGGAAAAATGATTGTTTAAATGCTTCTGTTGCATGCTGTAAATAATCTAATCTTATCTTCATAATCCCTATGGGAGCAATATGTAAGGGGTTTTAGTATACCCCGAGACACATTATTTAGAGCCCATTCCTGAAACTTTCTTAGCAGACTGCCTCGAGATAGTTTCCATCTACTTCAAGTGTCTGTCAGTTCAGTTCCTTCAACATCTCAGCGACACTCTTGCATGGGTAAAAAAAAAAACTGCGACCATTCACACTACCATTTTCTGTATATGTTCAATATCCCCTGCTACTCTTAATTAGTACAGGTGCCACACATTTCAGCAATATTCTTGGATGTGTCACATGTTGTTGTTGTGGCCTTCAGTCCTGAGACTGGTTTGATGCAGCTCTCCATGCTACTCTATCCTGTGCAAGCTTCTTCATCTCCCAGTACTTACTGCAACCTACGTCCTTCTGAATCTGCTTAGTGTATTCATCTCTTGGTCTCCCTCTACGATTTTTACCCTCCACACTGCCCTCCAATGCTAAATTTGTGATCCCTTGATGCCTCAGAACAAGTCCTACCAACCGGTCACTTCTTCTGGTCAAGTTGTGCCACAAACTCCTCTTCTCCCCAATTCTGTTCAATACCTCCTCATTAGTTATGTGATCTACCCATCTAATCTTCAGCATTCTTCTGTAACACCACATTTCGAAAGCTTCTATTCTCTTCTTGTCCAAACTATTTATCGTCCATGTTTCACTTCCATACATGGCTACACTCCATACAAATATTTTCAGAAACGACTTCCTGACACTTAAATCTCTATTTGATGTTAACAAATTTCTCTTCTTCAGAAACTCTTTCCTTGCCATTGCCAGTCTACATTTTATATCCTCTCTACTTCAACCATCATCAGTTATTTTGCTCCTCAAATAGCAAAACTCCTTTACTACTTTAAGTGTCTCATTTCCTAATCTAATTCCCTCAGCATCACCCGACTTAATTCGACTACATTCCATTATCCTCGTTTTGCTTTTGTTGATGTTCATCTTGTATCCTTCTTTCAAGACACTGTCCATTCCATTCAACTGCTCTTCCAAGTCCTCTGCTGTCTCTGACAGAATTACAATGTCATCGGCGAACCTCAAAGTTTTAATTTCTTCTCCATGGATTTTAATACTTACTCTGAATTTTTCTTTTGTTTCCTTTACTGCTTGCTCAATATACAAATTGAATAACATCGGGGAGAGGCTACAACCCTGTCTCACTCCCTTCCCAACCACTGCTTCCCTTTCATGTCCCTCGACTCTTATAACTGCCATCTGGTTTCTGTACAAGTTGTAAATAGCCTTTGACTCCCTGTATTTTACCCCTGCCACCTTTAGAATTTGAAAGAGAGTATTCCAGTCAACATTGTCAAAAGCTTTCTCTAAGTCTACAAATGCTAGAAACATATGTTTGCCCTTCCTTAATCTTCCTTCGAAGATAAGTCGTAAGGTCAGTATTGCCTCACATGTTCCAACATTTCTACGGAATCCAAACTGATCTTCCCCGAGGTCGGCTTCTATCAGTTTTTCCCGTCTGTAAAGAATTCGTGTTAGTATTTTGCAGCTGTGGCTTATTAAACTGATTGTTCGGTAATTTTCACATCTGTCAACACCTGCTTTCTTTGGGATTAGAATTATTATATTTTTCTTGAAGTCTGAGGGTATTTTGCCTGTCTCATACATCTTGCTCACCAGATGGTAGAGTTTTTTCAGGACTGGCTCTCCCAAGGCCGTCAGTAGTTCCAATGGAATGTTGTCTACTCCCGAGGCCTTGTTTCAACTCAGGTCTTTCAGTGCTCTGCCAAACTCTTCACCCAGTATTGTATCTCCCATTTCATCTTCATCTACATTCTCTTCCATTTCCAGAATATTGTCCTCAAATACGTTGCCCTTGTATAGACCCTCTACATACTCCTTCCACCTTTCTGCTTTCCCTTCTTTGCTTAGAACTGGATTTCCATCTGAGCTCTTGATATTCATACAAGTGGTTCTCTTTTCTCCAAAGGTCTCTCTAATTTTCCTGTAGGCAGTATCTATCTTACCCCTAGTGAGATAAGCCTCTACATCCTTACCTTTGTCCTCTAGCCATCCCTGCTTAGTCATTTTGCACTTCCTGTCGATCTCATTTTTGAGACGTTTGTATTCCTTTTTGCCTGCTTTGTTTACTGCATTTTTATATTTTCTTCTTTCATCAATTAAATAAAATATTTCTTCTGTTATCCAAGGATTTCTACTAGCCCTTGTCTTTTTACCTACTTGATCCCCTGCTACCTTCACTACTTCATCCCTCAGAGCTAACCATTCTTCTTCTACTGTATTTCTTTCCCCCATTTGTGACAATTGTTCCCTTATGCTCTCCCTGAAACTCTGTACAACCTCTGGTTTAATCAGTTTGTCCAGATCCCATCTCCTTAAATTCCCACCTTTTTTGCAGTTTCTTCAGTTTTAATCTACAGGTCACAACCAATAGATTGTGGTCAGAGTCCACATCTGCCCCTGGAAATGTCTTACAATTTAATACCTGGTTCCTAAATCTCTGTCTTACCATTATATAATAATCTATCTGATACCTTCTATTATTTCCAGGATTCTTCCATGTATACAGCCTTCTTTTATGATTCTTGAACCAAGTGTTAGATATGATTAAGTTCTACTCTGTGCAAAATTCTACCAGGCGGCTTCCTCTTTCATTTCTTTCCCCCAATCCATATTGACCTACTATGTTTCCTTCTCTCCCTTTTCCTACTCTCGAATTCCAGTCACCCATGACTATTAAATTTTCGTCTCCCTTCACTACCTTAATAATTTCTTTTATCTCATCATACATTTCATCAATTTCTTCATCATCTGCAGATCTAGTTGGCATATGAACTTGTACTATTGTAGTAGGTGTGGGATTCGTGTCAATCTTGGCCACAATAATGCGTTCACTATGCTGTTTGTAGTAGCACTCCTATTTTTTTATTCATTATTAAACCTACTCCTGCATTATCCCTATTTGACTTTTTATTTATAACCCTGTATTCACCTGACCAAAAGTCTTGTTCCTCCTGCCACCGAACTTCACTAATTCCCACTATATCTAACTTTAACCTATCCATTTCCCTTTTTAAGTTTTCTAACCTATCTGCCCGATTAAGGGATCTGACATTCCATGCTCTGATCCGCAGAACACCAGTTTTCTTTCTCCTGATAACGACGTCCTCTTGAGTAGTCCCCGCCCAGAGATCCGAATGGGGGACTATTTTACCTCCGGAATATTTTACCCAAGATGACGCCATCACCATTTAACCATACAGTGTCACGTTAGTGATTTGTAAGCCATCTCCTTTGTAATCTGATTGCATTTACCTAGCATTCTACCAGTAAACTGGAGACTGCTACCTGCTTTGCTCATGGTTGAGACTACATGATTGCTCCACTCCATGTTCCTACTAAGTGTTGCATCCAAGTATTTTGTATGAGTTTACAAATTCCAATTATGAATCACCAATGTTATATTCATAGGGTACTTTTTTTAAAAGCGAGCTGACTGTTGTCACAGTGGTTTAAAATCTAATCAAGATCTGACTGAATATTTGTACAGCTTCGTTCAACCTCTGCTTCATTGTAGGTAACTGCATCACCTCCAAAAAGTCTGTGTTTATTGTAACAGTGTCTGGAAGATCGTTAATATACAACATGAACAGCAAGGGATGCAACACACTTTCCTGGGGTACAGCCAAAGTTATTTCTACATTTGTCAGTGATGGTCCATTCAAGATAAAATTTTGCATCCTCCCTATCAAGAAATCCTGTCATACTGAGTCAAATGCTTTTCGGAAATCAAGAAATACTGCTTCTGCCTGACTGCCTTGATCTATGGCTTTCAGGATGTCATGTGAGAAAAGTGCGAGTTTAGTTTCACGTGTTTTGTTAAAGACACCTGATTACGTTTGAGTTCAGAATATGATTTAAGACTCTACCAAAAATGTATGTTAAGGATATTGGATGGTAGTTCTGTGGATCACTTCTGTTACCATATTTATAGACAGATGCAGCCTGTGCTGTCTTCTATCTACTGGGCACAGTTTTTCGTCCAAGGGATCTATGCTAGATTTTAGTTAACAGAGGGACCAACTCAACAACAAATTGGCTATAGAATATGAAAGGAATTCCATCGGGACCTGGGGCTTTGTTAAACTTTAATGACTTCAGCTGCTTGTCAACACTGCTGACACTAAACCTGTTGAACTCATATTTTCAGTGGTATGAGAATTAGTATGTGAAATGCTCAATCTGTTTAGTACAGTTTCTGTAGAAGAAGGAATCAACAACATTACAGTTTTTGTGGTGTTAATGATTACAGGTGTTGAAAGGAGTGATAAGGAAGATAGGAAAACATTTTACTTAGCAAGTATGACAATTCTCAGTATGTGAACAGTCAGAATTGAACATTCATCATCTTTAGACGCATACATACCATGTTGTGAGGAATGGGAAAGTCTCACTGTGGTTCGGTAGCCATGTAAGCAGATTGCTACAAATGCAGAGAGAGCTTTGTCACTGATTTAAACTAAGTCAAAGCTCTTCATAAAGCTGAAATGAGAACTAGAGGAGCAACACACGAAGTGTTCAATGGATGAAAAATCTGTTGATCTGACAGAAAAATTGTAAGAAGTGTTGATCTTAATTCTAGCCACTAAATGGAACAAAACCATCTATAAACTAAAATGAAAGATAACAGAGAAAAGACCAAGATACTTTCTTCAGTATTTGAAACTGCTTTACTTAAGTCTTGTAGAATCAACAACCAACTAAAATCTCTTAAGAGGAAAGATACAATGGGATACTTTTTTTTTTTAAGTTATTGTATGTTGCTGGAGCAAGAAGAGTTCCAAATGATTACAAAAAGGTGCAGATTATTTCCATTTTCAAGAAAGTTTATCACACATGCACATAATTACAGGCTTATAACGCAGATGTCAGTCTTTTCTAGAATTGTGAAATGTGTTTTAAACTTACATTTTTTTTTCTTTTAAGGAGAGAGATTTCTGTCATAGGGAAAAGCATTGATGTCGGAAACAGCAGTCTTCCTAAACACACCTCACTCTATTAAATGAGATCCATGAGAGCCAGAAGGCAACACATAATGACCCTCAGATTGACATGAGTTTCCTGACTAGTTTAAAATATTTTTTTCTGTTCTGCACTGTTGTATAGTGAACAAAATATGAGCTTAGAGTATATTGCTTCTGTTGTGTCGGTATCTGGGCCGACACTGTGAAGTTGAGATGGCTGAAAAGGCAAGCTAGACTAACGCAGACGGGCGTGATGTACTGGAACAGGATACTTAATTAATGTTAGGAAGAAAAGTACGGAGCAGGATTAATACTTATCTTTAATATCATTGTGGTACATCGATCTTGACGATACACAGGAGACTTTAAGTACAATCACTGTATGGCTAATGGCGCCTTGCTAGTTCGTAGCCATTAACTTAGCTGATGGCTATTCTGTCTCTTGTGCTAATGAGAGAGAAAGGCTTCGTACATCTGGTCGGTAGCTAGGTTCTCGTACAACTGGGCGGTAGCTAGGTTCTCGTACAACTGGGCGGTAGCTAGGTTCTCGTACAACTGGGGCGAGTCCTCTCTCGTATCACGAGACCTGCCTTGGTGGTGGCGCTAGGTCTGCGATTACACAGTGGCGACACGCGGGTCCGACATGTACTAAATGGACCGCGGCCGATTTAAGCTACCACCTAGCAAGTGTGGTGTCTGGCGGTGACACCACATTCCTCCCCCGCAAATCGGCGAACGGTCGTGTGATAAGGCTTCCGCCCGCCGTGGGGAGGACCACATGTTGACGTATGCGATGAGGTGGGGAGCCTAACAACAGGCGAGGCTGTGCCACCCGCACCCGGCCATCCGGTCCGAGGGGAGCTAGGAAACGCCTGAAAAACTAGTCCAGGGTGCACGTCAACATGCGGTGTATGCGCCCGTAAAGAGACAGGAGGGACCGAAGGATCAACCTCCATTGCGTCGGGGTAGCCAACGCGCGATGACGTCATGTGGTCCGGAGCGGGCGGGAGTTCCATGGCGGAGGACAGCTGGTCACGGGAAGCGATCGGCGGCGCGTGACCCTGGGAGGCGCTTGGCGGCTGCAACGAAGCGTCGAATGCGGGCGGCGCCGGCGGGAGAACAAGCGGCGGCGGCGGCTGCTGCTGCGGCGGCGGCGGCGGCGGCGCGTCGCCATGGGGCAAAATGGAAGGCATCGTCGGTAACACCTGGGGATGAGGCGAGCCAGTAGATGGGTCCCCAGGGCGCTGACCGGACGGCACCGTCGCTGAAAGCAGACGGGGAGCGGCAGAACCCGAGCGACGACAGAGGCGCAGCTGATTGAGATGCCGACGCACCTCACCAGAGGCCCCGAAAACCAAATACATCGCGCGGCCGAGGCAGCGAAGAATGCGCCCTGCGAGCCAACGCCGTGAACCGCGATAGTTGCGATAAAATACAACGTCGCCTGGAGCAAAAGCAGGAGTCTGCCGCTGCACAGGAACCTGATGCGGCGGATGCAGCAAAGACATCAAGGTGCGATGAGGACGACCGTGGAGCAACTCAGCCGGCGAGCGACCATCTCGGGGCTGAGAGCGATACGAAGACAAAAAGAGCAACAATGCGTCCTCCCGAGAATGCGACTCTTTCAATTTCAACATCTGTGACTTGAAAGTCCGGACCAATCGTTCAGCGGCACCGTTGGACTGAGGCGAAAACGGCGCGGATGTCAGATGTTGAATACCATTGGACTGGCAGAATGACTGAAATTCTGCGGACATGAATTGTGGGCCATTGTCGGAAACAATAGTCTGCGGAAGACCTTCAATGCAAAAGATAGCAGACAACGCTTGGATGGTGGCGGAGGACGTCGTGGAAGACATCCGGACAACAAAAGGAAAATTACTGAAGGCGTCGACCAGAACCAACCATCGAGCATTCCAGAATGGACCAGCAAAATCAATGTGCAAGCATTGCCAAGGGGAAGTGGCTTTTGGCCACGCAAAGACTTTCCGCGGCGGTGCGGATTGTTGTTCGGCACACGCCGGGCACGAAGAACACATATTCGTAATCGCAGCATCGATTCCGAACCAAGTACAGTGCTGACGAGCAAGTTGTTTCGTTCGCACTATACCCCAATGTCCTTGGTGAAGAAGCCGTAAAACAGAGGACTGTAACGAACGTGGGACCACGACTCTGGACTGATCATTATCAGAACGCAACAACAAAACACCACGTCGAACAAAAAGTCTCTCCTTGTGAGCAAAAAATCGGCGAACCAACGGATCCTCGATCCGTGACTTTGACAAAGGCCATTGTGTAGCAACAAAACGTAAAACAGTAGCAAGGACAGGGTCAGCAGCTGTGGCTGTAGCGACACGACGAAAATCAATCGGAAACGATTCGACCACTTCATCGGTTTCCGAATCAATGAACATGCAAGCAAGTTCGGAAGAATCGAATGCTGGATCCTCAGCAACAGGCAAACGGGACAACGCATCGGCGTTTCCGTGCTTAGCAGTGGACCGATACAAGATATCGTAGCGGTACTGCGAGAGGAAAATAGACCAGCGAATGAATTTCTGCGCTGTACGTGGAGGTACAGGCTTGGTCGGATGAAAAAGCGATGTCAAAGGTTTGTGGTCTGTGATGATGGTAAAGTGACGACCATACAAGAAATCATGGAACTTAGTAACACCAAACACGAGAGCCAAAGCTTCTTTCTCTATCTGTGAATAATTTCTTTGCGCAGACGAGAGCAATTTGGACGCAAAGGCAATAGGGCGATCATGGGAGCCAACTTTGTGCGCAAGCACAGCACCGATCCCGAAATCCGATGCATCTACCATCAACAAAAGGGGTTTCTGGGGATCGAATGGCGTAAGGCAAGTATTAGAAAGCAACGCCGATTTCAACTGGCGAAAGGCGTGTTCACATTCCGTCGTCCAGACGAACGGAACACCTTTACGGCGTAAGCGATGAAGCGGAGCTGAAATGGAAGAGGCATTGCGCACATATTTATTGTAATAATTAATTTTACCCAACACACTCTGTAGCTGTTTCACATTTTGAGGGGAAGGCAATTCTTGTATGGCACGGAGGTGCTCTGGACTCGGATGTATGCCTTGGGCATTAATGACATGTCCCAGGTATGGTAAGTCACGAGCAAAAAACACACATTTGTCCTTCCTCAAGCGAAGACCATTTTGCCGCAAGACCTGAAATAATGTTCGTAAATTCGCAAGATGATCTTCTTCTGTCTGTCCGGAGATCACTATATCGTCCAGATAGTTTGCTGCAGTAGGGACCGACGCACAAATAGTTTGTAAATATTGCTGAAACAAGGCAGGGGCGGATGCACACCCGAATGGCAGTCTTTTGAAGCGGTACAATCCAAGATGCGTGTTAACCACCAATACGCGCTGGGATTCGTCGTCCACCGGTATTTGCAAGTACGCATCGGCTAGGTCCAACTTTGAAAAATATTTTCCCGGGCACAGTTTAGCAAAAAGATCTTCCGGGCGGGGCAAAGGAAAAGTAGCAGTCACTAGCTGTGGATTCACTGTGGCCTTGAAGTCCACGCAAAGTCTCAATTTTCCGGAAGGTTTTGGCAAAATTACTAAGGGTGAGGCGCAGAGAGAAGCTTGCACACGTTCAATTACACCCTGTGATTCGAGATCGTGTAACGTTCTTGCGACCTCATCACGCAATGCGTGGGGAACATTGCGCGCCCTGAAAAATTTCGGTTGCGCGTTTACCTTCAGTTCTAAATGTGCTTCATAGTTTTTAGCGCAACCTAAGCCCGGTGCAAAAATGTCTGCAAATTCGTCACACAGCCGAGAAACACTGTCGGTAGGCACAGTCTGATTCACGGATAGGACCTGATTTACAATAGACATGTTAAACAACCGAAATAAATCGAGACCAAACAAGTTCACTGCAGAAGAAGAACGAAGAACGTAAAATGACACAAGTTTTGTTTGTCCCTTGTATGTTGCAAGAAGGCTGCACTGTCCTAACACAGGAATTTTCTGTCCGGAATATGTAGTTAGCTTAACATTTGCGGAACGCAACAGAGGTTTGCCCAGTTGTTTGTATGTGTCATGATTGAGCAATGAAACTGCAGCTCCGGTATCGAGCTGGAATGGTATCACTTTGCCTTCAAAGTCTAAGTCCACAAAAAGTTTATTGTTCTGCTGACGACAAAAGCGACTGTTTTGTGCAATTGGAACAGACACTGGTACAGAATCACTTGCTAATTGACGTGATTTCCGGCGACGTCGACGCACAGTTTTTGTGGGACGAACACAGCTACTGTTAGAGAAAGTGTCACTGGACGAAGTGGAATTAACGACATGAATGTCCATAGGCGAAGGTCCACGAGCCTGAGTGTCCTTGGTTCGATTCCGGCGCGAAGCAAAGGGCCTGGAATGATTGTGATTGTCTGATCTGAGCTTTTTCTGGCAAACACTTTGAACATGTCCTTTCTTATTGCAGAAAAAGCAAATAGCTTGGCGTGACGGGCAATGTTCACGCGAATGTCTAGTAGCACACCGCGGGCACGATTTCACTACATTTGTGGGCTGGCGCGGCACACGTGGCTTAGCGCGTGGCGGCAGCTGTGCGGACGTGCGCGAGGCCCGGTTACCGGGCCGCGCAGCGCGTCCAGCGGGCCGGTTAATGTTACACACGGCTGGCGAAGTTTCAAAAGATTCTTGAGCACAGTCAAGTGTGTCCTGTCTATCCAATATGTCTATCACTTGTTGAAGGGAGGGATTAACTAGTTTCAAAATTTGCTCCCGTATGCGAACATCAGAAACGTTCTGTGCAATTGCATCACGCACCATTGTATCTGAATAAGAAAGACCACAGTCACATTCAAAGGCACAGTCCCTAGTAAGTCCTTGCAATGTTGCTACCCACTCCCTATTAGTTTGACCGGCCGTACGTTTTGTACGAAAGAACGTATACCGTTTTGCAACCACATTAACTGTTTCTTTGAAATAGGCATCTAATGCAGACAAAATTTCCTCGTAGGACAGAGTTGCTACGTCGCGTCGGGGAAACAATTTCACTATCACACGGTATGTGGACACACCGACACAAGAAAGCAAAAACGGCTGCCGCTCATTACCTTGAATTCTGTAGGCTGCTAGATGAAAGTTGAACTGGCGAGACCACTCGTGCCAGGTCTCATCGGCTGCCACGTATGGTCGAAAGGGAGGTGCAACAGCGTTCAGTGGCAGCGGTAGCGAAGAAGCGGCGGCGGCCGCATCGGTTTGAATGGTACGTTGACCCTGGACGAGCTGTCCAAGGGCATCCAGTAACGCCTGCGTCTGCTGATTCTGCAAGCGATAAAATTCGGACAGTACATCTGGGGAATGTGGCGAAGCCATGACACAATTAAATGTAAGCAATCAGAAAGAACACTTTAAATCGTCGCCAATGTTGTGTCGGTATCTGGGCCGACACCGTGAAGTTGAGATGGCTGAAAAGGCAAGCTAGACTAACGCAGACGGGCGTGATGTACTGGAACAGGATACTTAATTAATGTTAGGAAGAAAAGTACAGAGCAGGATTAATACTTATCTTTAATATCATTGTGGTACATCGATCTTGACGATACACAGGAGACTTTAAGTACAATCACTGTATGGCTAATGGCGCCTTGCTAGTTCGTAGCCATTAACTTAGCTGATGGCTATTCTGTCTCTTGTGCTAATGAGAGAGAAAGGCTTCGTACATCTGGTCGGTAGCTAGGTTCTCGTACAACTGGGCGGTAGCTAGGTTCTCGTACAACTGGGCGGTAGCTAGGTTCTCGTACAACTGGGGCGAGTCCTCTCTCGTATCACGAGACCTGCCTTGGTGGTGGCGCTAGGTCTGCGATTACACAGTGGCGACACGCGGGTCCGACATGTACTAAATGGACCGCGGCCGATTTAAGCTACCACCTAGCAAGTGTGGTGTCTGGCGGTGACACCACAGCTTCAGTTTATATTTGGTTTTAGAGTTTAATATTAGATAAAACTCAAAATATAATTCATGACGAAGGAAACTGTAACTTCAGGAGCATTCCAAGAGAGCGTTACAGGTTCTTCCACATGAAAGTGGAGATAAAAGATCTTTTGCAGTGTATGTTTCAGTAACTGAAAGCATGTATGAGGCTGCAGTAGGCAAGTGGAAATGATTTGTCTGTTGTAGTGATTTATCTCTACACTCAAGAGGGCAGTGAACTGGAGCACCATCATGTAGTATTAGCCACATCTCTCTTCATACCATGAAAGGCATGTCTTTCTAGCAGGGGAGGCAGGGTCACTCAGTGAGGCATTGTGGAGTGTGAATGGTCCAACTAGGTAGTTGCCACTAATCCCTGCCCACACATTGAGGCGGAACTGGTGCTGATGATTTGCTGCCACTGTACCATGGGGATTCTCCATTGCTCACAGGTGAATGTAATGAAGGCTGGCAACACTGCCCCTCGTAATGACAGCCTCATCTGTGAATAGGGTGGATGACAGAAATCCCAGCACTATAGTGACTTTTGTTGCGATGAATCAGCAGCAAAACCATTGCCATGGAAGCAAGTCCATAGGTAACAAAGCCACTCATGTTGTAATACAGCTAGTGGCAGTTGTTGTGTAGACTGTTCCAATGGCTGTTGAGCTTACTCCATGCTAGCAGGCTACCTGCTTGATGCTGATAGTGTGGTCATTGTGAAAGGTCTTTTACCTTCACCCTGAAGTGACTGCACCTCCTTTGGCACACATTTCCAGCCATATGTGCATATGATCTTTTTGTCTCCTCATCCTGTCAGGGATTGTTTTTTTGCAGTTTGTCCTCATTTAAATAAATCACCCTATACAGGAGTCTCCATGAGGCAGTTCATGTGTGTTATGTTATATGAAGAAATGCCACAGTCCCTGAAAATTGTAGGGAAATGCTACATGATCATTTAACCATTAACATAAATGAGTGTTGCGTATTGTACATATCATCATCATCATCATCATCATCATCATCATCATCATTAGTGTTGTGCCGAAAGGCAAGTTTTCACATGGTAGTTCTTCAGGCTGTCCAGTCTTCTGCCATCCTCTTCAGGTCTGCATAATTTCCTCTTCCCTTTATGTCGTCTATTGTCTTGTATCTCCTTCTTCCACTCAGTCTTCTCCCACAAACCAATCCTTCCAAAGCATCTGCTAGCAAGCACTTCCTTCTCACTGAATGTCCCAACCATTTCTTTTTCCTTTCCCTACAACATTCAGCAGACATCTTCTCTTGCCAAACCTTTCCAATACTCTTTCATTACTCACTCATTCCATCCAGCATATTTTCTCCATTCTCCTCCACATCCACATCTCAAATGCTTCTAACCTTTTTTCATCCTCTTGTATCAGTGTCCATCTTTCTGCCCCATTTAGTGCCACACTCGAGACAAAACATTTGCCAAGCCTTTTCCTTAGACCTTTGTCTAATTTGCCACATAAGTCTCCTCTTTCTGTTGAATGCCTCCTTCGCTATGGCAATTTGAGTTTTCACCTCCTGGTGACATCTCAAGTCTTCAGTTATTGTGCTTCCAAGAGATTTAAATGCACTTACTTGGCTAGTGTAGATTGTCCTATTTTAATATTGGACAGTCTGTGTCTTGTACTGATGATCATACTCTTTGTTTTTTCTGTGTTTATTTGCATCCCATATTCCACACAAGCTTCATTCAGATCTTTCAGCATGTTATTCACTGTCTGCTCACTTTGTGCCACTAATACCATGTCATCAGCAAATCTTATACATTCTATTCTCTTTCCACCAATACATACTCCTCTTTTCCCCTCTAAGCCTTTTGCAATAATCTCTTCAAGGTATGTGTTAAAAAACAGTGGGGAAAGGCAACAACCTTGTCTAACACCTGATCCAATGCTGCTTCCTTCTGACATTTCATTTCCAATTCTTATCCATACTTTCTGGTGTTAATATACACTCCTGGAAATTGAAATAAGAACACCGTGAATTCATTGTCCCAGGAAGGGGAAACTTTATTGACACATTCCTGGGGTCAGATACATCACATGATCACACTGACAGAACCACAGGCACATAGACACAGGCAACAGAGCATGCACAATGTCGGCACTAGTACAGTGTATATCCACCTTTCGCAGCAATGCAGGCTGCTATTCTCCCATGGAGACGATCGTAGAGATGCTGGATGTAGTCCTGTGGAACGGCTTGCCATGCCATTTCCACCTGGCGCCTCAGTTGGACCAGCGTTCGTGCTGGACGTGCAGACCGCGTGAGACGACGCTTCATCCAGTCCCAAACATGCTCAATGGGGGACAGATCCGGAGATCTTGCTGGCCAGGGTAGTTGACTTACACCTTCTATAGCACGTTGGGTGGCACGGGATACATGCGGACGTGCATTGTCCTGTTGGAACAGCAAGTTCCCTTGCCGGTCTAGGAATGGTAGAACGATGGGTTCGATGACGGTTTGGATGTACCGTGCACTATTCAGTGTCCCCTCGACGATCACCAGTGGTGTACGGCCAGTGTAGGAGATCGCTCCCCACACCATGATGCCGGGTGTTGGCCCTGTGTGCCTCGGTCGTATGCAGTCCTGATTGTGGCGCTCACCTGCACGGCGCCAAACACGCATACGACCATCATTGGCACCAAGGCAGAAGTGACTCTCATCGCTGAAGACGACACGTCTCCATTCGTCCCTCCATTCACGCCTGTCGCGACACCACTGGAGGCGGGCTGCACGATATTGGGGCATGAGCGGAAGACGGCCTAACGGTGTGCGGGACCGTAGCCCAGCTTCATGGAGACGGTCGCGAATGGTCCTCGCCGATACCCCAGGAGCAACAGTGTCCCTAATTTGCTGGGAAGTGGCGGTGCGGTCCCCTACGGCACTGCGTAGGATCCTACGGTCTTGGCGTGCATCCGTGCGTCGCTGCGGTCCGGTCCCAGGTCGACGGACACGTGCACCTTCCGCCGACCACTGGCGACAACATCGATGTACTGTGGAGACCTCACGTCCCACGTGTTGAGCAATTCGGCGGTACGTCCACCCGGCCTCCCGCATGCCCACTATACGCCCTCGCTCAAAGTCCGTCAACTGCACATACGGTTCACGTCCACGCTGTCGCGGCATGCTACCAGTGTTAAAGACTGCGATGGAGCTCCATATGCCACGGCAAACTGGCTGACACTGACGGCGGTGGTGCACAAATGCTGCGCAGCTAGCGCCATTCGACGGCCAACACCGCGGTTCCTGGTGTGTCCGCTGTGCCGTGCGTGTGATCATTGCTTGTACAACCCTCTCGCAGTGTCCGGAGCAAGTATGGTGGGTCTGACACACCGGTGTCAATGTGTTCTTTTTTCCATTTCCAGGAGTGTAGATTATGTATCAGTTGTCTCTCTTTACAATCTACTCCTTTCCTCTTCAAAATACTCGTCATCTTGTTCCATTGAACCCTGTCAAAAGCATTTTCTAAATCTATAACAACAGCAAAGATTTTTCTACCTTTTTCCTATATTTTCCCCCTATAGTTTTTAACAAGCCAATAGCATCTCTTGTTAATTTTCTTCTTCTATATCCAAACTGCTCCTCTGTAATCTCTCTTATCCAGCTTGCCATATAGCCTTCTATTCAACACTCTCAGCAACACTTTAGCTGCATGAGAAATTAGACTGATGGTCCTATTATGCTCTTCACATTTTTTAGTGTTTCTCTTTTTCTCTATTGGTATCATAACTGTAGCAAAGAAGTTCCATTGTCATATATCTCATTACAGAGGTAGACTTTTACATTTCTTGCCTTGTTTCCCAGACTCTTCAACAGTTCTGCTGGCAAATCAAATCATCAATTCCACATGCCTTCCTATTCTTCATCTCCTTCAGCACCTTTTCTGCTTTTGCTTCCAAGATGGTGAATCCCTTTCCATATTCCAGCACATTTTGCTCCTCTTCAACCTTAATTTCGCTTTGTCTTTCATCCCCCTCATACAGACATTATATATATTCTTGCCATCTGTTCAAAACCTCCAGTGGTTTTTCTGCTAGAGTACCATCTGCTCTTTCTGTTTCCATGTTATTCCTCTTTGTTTTACGTTCAAAAACTATCTCACTAGCCACTCTATACATCATTTCATACTTTGCCTCTTTCTCCATTTTCTTTATTTTGTTTCATCCATTTTTCCCTTGCTTCTTCAGTTTCTCTTCTTAATTCATTATTCAGTTTCCTGTACCTCTTTTTGCCCTTTTCAGTTTCTAAATTTTTCCACTTTCTCTGCTCTTCCATCTTTTTCAACATGTTTTCTGTTATCCATTCATTCCTGGTACTTTAGGATACTCTAATTCCTAGTACTTCTTTGGCAGAGTCCATGAGTCCTTCCCTCATTTTTATACATTTGTCACTAACACTTTCATCAACACTTGTACATAAAAAAAGATCCATTATTGTTTGATTAAACTATTGATGACAAATCACTGGAAACAGTAAGAAAAAGAAAGGGGGATGTAATTCATCCATGAAAAAAGCAACTTACAAAACCTCTTGTAGCTAGCCCACTTTAAATGTTGCCCTCCATAGCTGTCATCTGTTCTGTTGATCATTATGGTAGGCTGAAAACTTTGATGACAGAAGGATAATTCCAATAGCATAGCCTACACAGCATATAATGTTGCATATTAGCCACTTTTAACACCACTTTTGAACTATTAATTGTTGATGGCCGGTTCAGGTTTCACAGTTCTCTTTTATAAGCAGGTAAAGTAATGTTACATACTGCACTTGGTTCCTGTTCTTTCTATTCAGTTTTAGTGCTGTAGGCCTACCCTTGATGAAATAATTAGTAATTTTTTAGTGTGGCAAAAGTACAGTCAAAATTATAGTCACAAGATTAGTCACTATGTTGTGTGGGAGAATAATTCCACCTGGATAACACACTGTTAGTCAGACTGAGCATAAAACAGCACAATGAAATGAGATTACAGTGTGAAAGTATGTGTGCACTAATTAACACTGTCTCTTGTTGCACTGGATTGTTATTGTAGCAGTACACCATTGTCAACATTAATCACAGTCATCAGAGTCAGATGCAAATTTACAATGCAAAGTTATTACAAGATACTATCATTGAGTTAATAAACAACTCATGACATGACATGAGATCCGACTCAAACACAGTACATTTTATGAGCCATTAACCTCTACCAGATTGACTATGGTGAACTTGCCTGAATGATTGACGTAGTTGTTTTTGCGATTTCGGCCACAGACTGCAGACTCTGGGGCTGAAATGTTCTTATAAATACTAGCATAAGAACAAACTATTATTTTATAAACTACATAACACTTTGAAAATTGGCTAGGTTGAATTTGGCTGTTTTGAATTAACTGCAAGCATTTACTAACATTTGCCTTCTATAACTGTTATTATTTACAAATTTAGAAAAGTGTATGGCTACTATTATGCTCCTCCAGTGTGAATCCCTTTGTTTACAAGTGTGAGCATCATACTGAACCTCATTGTTAATTGTATGAAATTATCAATTATTAAGTTAATTAATTCATCCTGTATGTCATATTGTATAGAAAAATTAAGGCAACGAAAGTAGGTAGCTGAAGGCTGATTAGGGCAAAATATGGAATGAAAATTGCTAATAGCTGAGAATTTCAAGTTTAATTTTTGTGAAACATAATTAGTTTCAGATAATTTGAAATATGTTACTGGAAAGTCAGATTGCGTAGCTTTTGAATGGTGTAGGTCATTATAATGAATTCTGCCTATTAGCTCATACGTTTTTACCACTTACAAAACTCATTATTACCATCAGTTAACTATAACTTTTAATGAACACAATCCCTCATCAAACCAGTGGTATCAGGTCAGTGAGAAGAATAAACTAAACAGTGAATTTAAATTGAACTTTATCTGCTAACCAATTTGCAGGTTTTTATGTACTCATCATGTGTTACATAAACAACTGTATTGGAAATTTAATAAACTGGAAAGAAATTGATAATTATTTGGAGACAATGCCATAACAGACAGGGAGTACCCACATGTTGCGTCTCAGTCTGTTTCAGTAATTCTTGTGTATTGCTAATCAGACTGTTAGCTTGACCAGTTAAGAGCACTTAAAGACAGAGAGAAGATCCAAAGAAGACCGTTACATTTTGAGACCAGTTCATTTGGTAAGCACAAGATCATCATGGAGATGCTCATTGAACTCCAGTGGCAAACTCTACAAGAAAAAGATCACAGACAGATCCACTGCTGAATTTTAACAGTCAGGCACCATATTAACTCCTCCCATATACAACTGATAAATTGACCGTGATGACAAAATCAAAGAAATTTGTGCTTGTACAAAGACTTACCAAAAGTTCCATCCTGTGAACCATTCACAAATGGAAGAGGAAAGGGGGAAAATGGCAATGGTATCAGAAGTGCCATCAATCATATTCCATAAGGTGCCTTTTTTGTGTATAGATGAAGGGCGTAGATGTAGACATAGAGAGAAATAGCGTGCCAGTGCAAAAAACAATTAGAAAAAGGAAAGCATTGAGGCTGAGCAGAATGTGCGAGAGCACAACACTTCATTTGATGGTGATAAGTAGTTCTGTTGTTGCACAGGATTCTTTCTTTCCTCAGAAAGAAAGTGCCTGTTCAGTACAGAATGCTGAATGTAATTATTATATTTATTTTTACCACATTCTTTTAAAGTGACTGACTAGCTGACTAGCATTAAGGACCGTCAACATCGTTGCTTGGAGTCCAATGACCGAATCATTCTCAGCAGTGCTAGCACGATAAATTACTGCAAGATACTTCAAATGACTGGTGATATATCTCAGGGCCACTTTGTATTTTATTCAAAGGCAAATTAATAATTGAACATGGTACGTGTTTGGTCTTTCCATCACCCAAAAATCTGTTGCCAACTTCACTGCCCCTGCCATTGAATGTTCTGAAAAAATATTATTTAAATATATAAACATGTCAAAGTTCAAGGAAAGAAACTTTCTAGACAATAACAATAAAGTAAATTACATTCTCAACTTTAATCTCAATTAAGGTCATACACTTACAGAGTAAGTGCAGAAGATGGAAGTCTAGGCAGAAGTGACTACCATGTGAAAAACACTAGAGGTATTAACTAACTCCTTTTCTGTTTTTGCCAACAAATACTTGTAGTACAGCTCACTGGTATGTTTTGACAAGCTATCTGCATTTTATAATTTCGATCTGAATAAAATTTATCTTTAATTAATCAAAGAAATTTCTCATACACGCTAGAGCTAGGCTCTTCTCTGACTCTAATAAGAGAGAAAATGTATATTTTCTAAAGAAACATTGTAGCGGTTCCATCTGCTTTTTAATTCTTCATTTGTTGTCCTTAGTGTTGACGTACTGCATTGCTACAATGGCTGAAAAATGGGGTTTGTAATTTGTACACTGACTACTGTAAATAATGTAGCCGACAGGTACACATTTGCGTTTCACCATAGTTTACTTTCACTTTGCACAACCTCCCAATACTACCCAGTTATATATGTATGACCAGTGCACTATCGTTTAAACTTTCCATAAGCCTTATTAATAGTTTCCAGGCGAAATTCCACATACTGCTGCAATAGTTTATTGTTGAACATCTACGAACAGTAAAAACATAACCACATAGTTCACAGTGCTTCAAATAAATTGAACAGTCACTGCCTATTGGTGTAACACTTATTTCGCTGTTAACTTGTTACATTGGTGTTGTTCTAAGCAACACAGGTTCCTTGTCTGAAACTCGGCTGTGGACTGGCTGTCTCATGACCAAAAATTGGGCCCTTATATATCATCACAATAATAGGGGTCGAAACTACACATTATTCGAAGTTAAATTTACAGAAATTACAATTAAAACTTAACTCATTAAATTAACTGAATACATAAAAAAATGTGTCTTTATAACAATTTCTTCTACTGTAAGAATTTGGCCAAATTATTTGTTTAAATCATGAAATTAACAAATATCATTACACAAACAATACTTTTGACAAAACTGTTAATTACTTTGGAATTAAATCAGGGCTGATTTTCCTAACCTGTTTTTGAATAGAGCTAAATAGATGCTTTAAGAATACTAGTATTTCATCTTCCAAATATTTATAATTAGTATAGAATTATATTTGTTTATATGTCAACAGTAGAATTCAAGTCACGAAACAATCACTGATTTGGTCCTATAACAAAAGTTACTAACTAGGCATAGTCAGAATAAATTAGAAAATCAATTACATACATAAATCAGCACAAAATTAGATCTGGTGCTATATTCTTTAAAACTGAGGGCCAGCCTTTCTCTTTTACGAAAATGCAGATTATATTCACATATACTAATGGTACGCAGTTCAAAATTGAGAAAATGAATTTTAAGGAGGCATGTGGCAAAACAAGAGGAGAAGTAAAAATATCCCAGCTTACTTTGTCACATCATCTCCAGTTCCTGTTATGTCATATGAACTTCAACTTTTACAGTCCTCTTAAGTAATATTGTGGAACAGTACTTCAGAACAAATAAGCCCAATAAACCTAATAAGCCTAATGCATAGAAACAAACTGAGGAAGTGAATGTGTATGCTGCTTAAGACACTGTGAAAATTCTGTACTACTCTCGGTGAACACAGTTTTCATTTTGGGGTTGAAGCTCTTTTGTCCATGTTTGCTTTAGCGATACATATGTTTATGGATGGGGTCCACCTTTGCTAAAGGCAGACCCCATCCTAAAAACATGATACTGGTTTTCATTAAAATAATTGGAATAAAAACAAATTATATCCTAAATTGATATGTTGGAGTCCATTATATGGTAGCTGTTATTGTGTCCAGGATGATAGCATGAGATACAAATATGCAAACAAACCATACCTAAAATGGTCTTTCATGTAGACTTAGGGCTCATTTCCAGAACTGAGTTGAAGTGCCTGGAACATGGATTTTTATCTATCTCCCTGCCCATATTACATAGAAAACTAACAAGAGACAGGTTTTTCAGAAAATGCTCAAAGTAGTCTTAACCAACTATTCCAATTGTAAATTAATTGAAATTTGAGAGATATAAGCTAATCTGTAGTATTAACATAAACTTACTTAACACATAGCTTCACAGTAACAATTAGCACTTTATGTTGCATGCCAAAAATACAATATGTAGTGAAAGTAAAATATTTTGCAAAAATAAGCTCCAGCAGTGGTCTGCATCTCTGCCAGTTTATAGTCAGCCATTGACAGGAGAGAAGGATAGTTCGCAGATCCAAAAGGAAGTAGCTTCATTTGAAGGGAAGAGAGTCACTATGCATTCCTGAGAGCAGCTAGAGGATGGATCAGAAAATGCTAAATTATTTTTTATGTTGACACCAATGACGTGTCTCACATTGGATCAGAACCATTATTTTCCACCTTTTGGAAATCAGTCTAAATGGTGACAACATTTGGGCTCCCTTGCAAATATAGCTGTTGAACTGCATTATTGTATGCAGGATTGACTGAGGTCCTGTCAGGGTTGAGAATAGCAAATCTATTGGTCTCATAATTGCAATACAGGATGGACGCTTGTAGGGTTTTCTGAAAAGGACAGATGTACGTCACACACAAAAAGTGACTGCTTGTGGAGTAAAAGTGATAAGTGTATGCAAATATTTAAACTTATGAGGTGTACACATGTATCCAAATAAAATAATAATTTCCACTCAACAAACAAAATGTGAAGTACAAATCTGAATAGTGCGTGAAGAATAAGAATATTAATATTTAGTTTGTAATTGCTGGAATGTTCGCAGCAAAATTTCATTCCTTTCTAAGTCATACTCATATTATCTGGGTGTGAAGAACTGGTTTACACCCATGGTGTTAAGTTTTGAAGTCATTAGCAGAATGTTAAATTACATCAAAATAGCAGGAAATGGAAGTATTATGTCTATCAAGATAAAAATAGAATCAGACTGTTAACTTATTTTGACTGAAACAAGCGACCAAAGAAGATTCTTGGTTAGTAATAGCATTTTTTTTTTTTTTTTTCGGTTGCCACATGCAGCCTCTGCAGCTGTAGAATCAAAGATACTGTCAAATCAGTAGCAGAGGAATACACTTGTTGAATTATGATAAAGAAAGATGACTTTAACTTACAAAGTATCAACTGGGATATTTATGAGTCCATTACTCTGACAAAAAGTCTTTCAAATTAACTCTGACTACATTCTGTAGTAGTTATCTTGAACAATTTGTTTGACGGCTCATGCATGACAGAATTGTTTCAGACTTATTCCAATTAATATATTTCTGCTACCAGTGATACAGGAATTAATAGTGTGAATGTTATATGTGCAATGATGGTTATTAAACACAGTAGACCTGTCAGGAAAGCAAGGAGACATTGTATGTATGCAAGGACAGATAAGCACTCTCTAACATACTGCCTGTAAAAACAAATTAGTGGATTAAACTGAAATTCAACAGACCTCTCATACTAGGAGACTAAAAGTTCGTGCACCAAATTATGTCTCACATTAAGACTAGAATTCTAAAAATCAATTAACAAAAATAAATGCTGGATGTGAAAACTTGAGATGTATTGTTAGCCTTAGAAGAATTATGGTACAAGTGTAGTACTTCTATTACACAGTTGATAATTATAAAGTGTGTAACAATACTGAATGTCTCCACAAATATATAAGTTCCAAAATAATATGAAGTGCTACAAACACTTAAATTAAATTTTGGGATAAACGGATGATTTGAATTTGTAGGGAACATTGTATGAAAGTGTAGTGCAGTTCCAAAGCAGACTGTAATAAAGACTTTTTAGTGATCTATTCTAATCACAGCTCAAGTGTGTGAGATTGTCAGGACAGACTGAAGGAGGTGTTGAGGAACTTCAGAAGCTGCGATGTTGATGTCTTGACTTACTGATCATTGGGACCTCATCTTTTCTAGGAAGAGGGTGTATGTGATCACTTGCTCACTCATATTGATTAACAGTTGACTGACTGTGGGTGTCTCACCTGTGCTGTTGCTTTCCAACTGATATACTTGCACCATTTACAAATAGTGCCTGCGTGTTGTCCTGCTTAAATTAGGATGTGAATTAGGGCTGGTAAGCCAATAATAAAAGTGTGGGATGTAATTTGAGAACACTGTTTAATGATATCAGTTTGACATAAGGAAATCCTCCTGTTCCACTCCATGGCTTACAGCAACTAAATACTGTGCAGAACATAGGCGTAAAGGCCCTGCCATTGCCTTTGATTCAGGAAAGTCAACAGGAGTAATACACTAAATTACAGGCCCATATCATTAACATTGATATGCATCAGTGTCAATAGAGTGTTCCCTTCCAGGTAATTCATAATGTTCAAACACAGTATATGTTCCAAAATCCTGATGCCTTTGATAGTAGCATATTACTGAAAAATGCAACAACAGAATAAATTAGATGCAGATGTAATGTCACTGAAGTGTTCCAGTTCCAGTCCGGTCATTAACATCACCTATCCCATCAAAGGCAGGCCTTCCCACCAACACCAGCTTTTCTGAATTGCGCAGGTGGGAACTTTCCCTGCAATACATCCTACGTTCCCGTAAACCTCCTGGCCTCAACCTTTGTTAGTTACCGTCCTCACCCATCCATCCCCCTCCCTGTTCCCATTCCAGCACTCCACAGCCGTCATTTCACCGCCACATCCAGTCTTTTATTTTCTCTCCTTTTGCTACTTACCCCCTCGTCCTCTGCACCTTCTCTCCTGCCCTCAGTGTGAACTGAAACACTTGACTGTCCGCCACTCCCACCATACTATCCCTCCCCCTCCCCACCTCAACCTCCTCCTTACCCCCACCCAGTTGCCACGCCCATCATGCACTGGTGATACTGTTTGCAATGGGGTCTCAGCTCTCTGAGACTGCAGATGTTTGTGCAAGTTGTATTTATGTGAGTGTGTGCGTGTGTGTCTGTGTGTCTACTTGTGACAAAGGCCTTAATGGCCGAAAGCTTTAATTGTGCGAATCTTTTTATTGTGCCTATCGCGACTCAGCATCTCCGCTATATGGTGAGTAGCAACTTTCCTTCTCTGGTACTGTTACATTCCATCCTGGATTTTCCATTGTTTGATTTTTGCCCAAGTGGTTTAGGAGACAATTTGAGAAGTCGTCTTAGGTTTTTGCAGATGATGGTGTCATTTATCATTTAGTAAGGTCATCAGAAGCCCAAAACCAATTGAAAAATAATTTATCTAAGATATCTGTATGGTGCAAAAATCGGCATTTGATCCTAACTAATGAAAAGTGTAAGGTCATCCACATGAGTGCTAAAAGGAGTCCATTAAACTTTGGTTACACGATAAACCAACTGAATCTGAATGCCATAAATCCAACTAAATATCTAGGAATTACAATTATGAGGAACTTAAATTGCAAAGAACCCACAGAAAATGTTGTGGGGAATGCAAACCAAAGACTGCAATTTATTGGAAGAACACTTAGAAGACGCAACAGATCTACTAAAGAGACTGTCCCTACACTATGCTTGTCCATCCTCTTTTGGAGTTCTGCCATGTAGTGTGGGATCCTTACCAAATAGGATTAACTGAGTGGATCTGGAAAGTCCACACACTGCTCTAGAACATAACAACAGAGAACTATTGTGAAGGTGGTTTAATGAGCCCTCTGCCAGGCACTTAAGTGTGAATTGAATCTCAATGTAGACAAGTGTAATGTGCTGCGAATACATAGAAAGATAGATCCCTTATCACTTAGCTACAAAATAGCAGGTCAGCAACTGGAAGCAGTTAATTCCATAAATTATCTGGGAGTACGCATTAGGAGTGATTTAAAATGGAATGATCATATAAAGTTGATCGTCGGTAAATCAGATGCCAGACTGAGATTCATTGGAAGAATCCTAAGGAAATGCAATCCGAAAACAAAGGAAGTAGGTTACAGTACGCTTGTTCGCCACTGCTTGAATACTGTTCAGCAGTGTGGGATCCGTGCCAGATAGGGTTGATAGAAGAGATAGAGAAGATCCAACGGAGAGCAGTGCGCTTCATTACAGGATCATTTAATAATCGTGAAAGCATTACAGAGATGATAGATAAACTCCAGTGGAAGACTTTGCAAGAGAGATGTTCAGTAGCTCGGTACGGGCTTTTGTTAAAGTTTCGAGAACATACCTTCACCGAAGAGTCAAGCAATATATTGCTCCCTCCTACGTATATCTCGCGAAGAGACCCTGAGGATAAAATCAGAGAGATTAGAGCCCACACAGAAGCATACCGACAATCCTTCTTTCCACGAACAATACTAGACTGGAATAGAAGGGAGAACCGATAGAGGTACTCAAGGTACCCTCCGCCACACACTGTCAGGTGGCTTGCGGAGTATGGATGTAGATGTAGATGTAGATTTGCTGAGTAGCCATGTAAATTTAGATGTAGTTGTCAATGTACCCTCGCAACAGTCAGTTTGTGACATCATCAGACCTCTGCCTAAGATTGCAGAGTCAGGGCGATGTATTATGGGGTGATCGTAGGCAATGGTCTGATGACATCACAAAGTGACCTTTGAGTGGATACATATAAACAGCTCAGCTTGCTGTGCTTCTTTGTGATTGTAACTGCTTTCTGAGTCATTATAGCTGTAAGATGAATCATTAAACAGAGAAATTTGCCTTCGATCATGGCATAATAGTGCCAGTAAAAGAAAAATCTCCAGAAATGCCAATACTGGACATGAAAGTCACCAGTATATCATTATTTACATAGTTGCTTTTTAATAAAGTATCATAAGTGATCAGATGTGTTATAATGGATGTATGATAATGAATGGCATAAACCCACACAGTTGAAAGCACACGATCCTAGAAGCAAAATAGTCTCAGTAAACATGGGCTCTATAATGCACACCTTTATAGCTACAAGCACTTTTTTCAGTGTTGATACTGTAAAGCAAATTCCTTCTACTGCAAGCTCTCTGCTTTGCATATTTTGAGAGGTGGTATTGTGAACACAAACAAGGAAAATATCCAGTAAACATGTGCTCCAAAATGCATGCTTTAAGAGCTATGAGCACTTATGTATCTTTACTACACTTCATCTTCACTACTGTGAAACACATCTCTTCCCCAAGTGCTCATAGTTTTTAAGGTATGCGAATTAGAGTCCATGTTTACTGGATATTTTTTTCTCTTGTTTTGATCCATACTACCTTCTCCCAGAATATGGAAAGCAAAGAGCTTGCAGTCTTACAGTATCGAAGATGAAGTAATGCTCCTAGCTCTTAAGGTATGCGTTTCAGAGCCCATACTGACAGTTTTTTGCTTCTAATGTCATATTCATTCAGCTGTATGTGTTTATGCCATTAATTATGATACACCCTTATAAAGCACATTCAAAGCTGATGCTAAACTCCAGTTACATAATTTTAAAATGATGATGTAAAATTTTTTCGAACAATAATTTGCAAGTGTTGTATTGTTAAAATTAATTATACAATAGCAGTACATTTTATGAAAGTATGTGTTGTAATTCTTAATTTATTACACAAAATTATTTCCGTTTCTGTGGCAAGATATACAAGCAATAGTATGAAAGGGATAGATCGCTACTCTCTACATAGAGCAAGCATTTAGTCACAGACAGGCACAATGGAACAGACTGCTAAACATTTAAGCTTTTAGATAAAGAGGAAGTGTTGAGTCGCAGACAGGCACACTGATGCAGAATGCTAAACAGTTAAGCTTCCAATTAAAAAAATCATCCTTCCAAAATAAACACACACACACAAACACACACACACACACACACACACACACACACACACACACACACACACGTATTCACACAAGCATCACTCACACACATATGAGGTGATCAAAAAGTTAAGGAATTTTTTTAATCTCGCAGATTTTATACATTAAATTTTGCTTGAAATATGAAATAAAGTTCTGCACCACATTTGAAATGTTGACTGTGGCTTTTGGTAAATCGACTATGAGTAATACAAGATTTTACACATGGTATAAACATTTTATAGAGGGTCGAGAAGACATTGAAGATGACCACCTCCCTGGACAACCTAGAACCTCAATCACAGATGACATTGTTGAAGAAGTAAAGAAAATGGTTCTGGAAAATTGCTGAATCACCATCAGAGAGGTTGCTGATGATGTTGGCATATCCTTTATCTCATGTCAAGCAATTTCTTTGGATGTTTTGAACATGAAATGTGTAGCAGCAAAGTTTGTTCCAACATTGTTGAATTCTGATGAAAAATTACAGCATGGAACATCATTCAGGATGCTTTCAGAAAAACAAAAATTCTCATTACTTTTTGTACACACCTTGAATGGCACTATCTCCAGGCACTGGGGCCTGACTGCTCACTATGAATGCTTCTGACCTGATTAGCAATCTGCTGGGATGGGTTGTGGGAGTAAGCAGGCAGCATTGGGCCAGTAGAGGTAGGGTTAGGGTAGGGGAGATGCTGTGCTACCTGTGGGAATAAGCAAGGATGTCATGGGGATGGGATGGGCTGCTAGTGGCAGAGACCCAAGGTCAACACAGTGTCCCAGCGTATGCACCTGGTAGCTCATCCTGTCCCCACCACATCCCTGCACATTCCCCCAGGCAGCACACCATCTTCCCACACCCCTACATTGCTGTTTCTCCCCATCTCCACCCCTTGCCACATCCTTACCCCAACCACCCCTCCCAGCAGATTAAGGCTTGTGTCAAACACAGTCACAGTCTGCAATCCCCAGTGCCATATGTGTGAGAGTTGTGCCTGAGTGAATGTGTGTTTCCTGCTCTGGAAGGAGGACTTTTTTGTCTGAAAGCTTAATTGTTCAGCAGTGTTTTTCATTTTGCTTGTCTGTGACTCAATGCCTCCTTTATGTGCTGAGTAGCAATCTATCCTTTTCATAATGTTGTTATTCCATCCTGGACTTCTCATTGCTTAAAGATATACAAACAATTAGTGTCTAATTGTAAGATTACCATCAGTACAGTCCTAGCAGAAATCTTTATGGACAATTTTGAAAAATGTTGTTTGGAAAATAACCCACTCACTTCCAATATTGGATACTGGTTTAGGTATGTTGATGATGTGTCAAGCTTGTGGGCAGGTATTACCAGACAAATTCAAATGTTCCTCAAGCATCTAAATTCTAAGCTCAACACTATCAAATTTACAATTCAGATTTGGGGTAACTCCATAAATTATTTAGTCCTAACTGCAGATATTCATGATCACATTTACACTTCCAAGATTTATAGGAAGCCTACCACTACTGACAATGTAATACCTGCCGATTCTCAACACCCTGTGACTCAGAACCATACTGCCTTTCATTCAGTGATACTTCACATACTATCCATTTCCAAGAGTGTTATGACAACTTCTCAACTGAATTAAACACAGTCAGACAAAGTGCATTAAGCAATGGCTATACTCCTGCCAAGGTGGACTTCATAGTGCATAAAAAAACAAAAATAACAGGTCTTCTCTCTCTCTCTTCTGCACCCTGTATTTGACCCACCATCTCAGACCTGAATAAATGGTGCACAGTTCATGTTTAGCAAAGTGTCTGTGAATGTGGCCAGAGAGTTTAAATCCATGAACTTTAAAACATAATTTTATGTGCGCGACACTGATGGACACTTTTTTCCCCAGTGGTAAAGACAGTACTTCAGCTTTGGAAAAGAGTGAAATATAGAAAATCACTTGTAATTTTGATAGGTTCTAAATAGGCCCATCTGGCAAGTCAAATATCCACCCACTCGAAGGAAAACCATAGAAGTTGGTGACTTGGAAATGGAGACTCTACTTTTGCAGAGTACCTACTTCAAGAAGGCCAACATGAAATCTTACATAGCATCCAAAATAGAAGGAAGATGAATCACCTTGAAATAATGGAGATTACTAAAAGTACAGCCACTTGCCAAAGCTTAGTACTAAACAATCAGACACAGTTCACTTACTCACCATTTCTGACTAAAGATACTGCTAACAGTTTCATCCAGACCAATTTATCAGTGACTCCTCTTACTCACATGCTACATTTTTTTCCTTTATTTACATTACTACAGTCTCATTTGTCCACTGAAAATTTTGCTATGTATAATTACAGTTCCGCGACTGGTTGCTACAGTCTTTATAATTTTATATTCCACAGTCGCTGCACAGAAAGGGAACCTTATGGAGCCCAACATTTAATTAACCCATTTAGTCTCACGTGTTAAATTGTATCTGTCTGTAATATTGGGCCTTTTAAGGAGAAGTTTATCTTGTTCAGTCACCCTCTGGGAACATGTTATGAAATTTTACTATATATTGTTCAACTTATTTTCCTTCTTGGAACCATTTTGTAATTTTTCATGTAGTTCATTATTTAATGTCTCACCTATTTCATTTGTCCTAAATATTTTTAAAACACATTTTACTTAAATAATTCCACTTGTTTTAGTAATTAATGAGAAATCAGCCATTGTCATCATTGGAAACCAACTGAGGTATTCTATAGTTGCACTATTTTAAAATCTTTCAGAGCCGTGTATTTATCTTTGTACTTGATTATGGTGTAACAGCCAAAAACCAGTCTGTAGAATATTATACCACTGTCATGTATTCTTTCATTCAAAATGAATATGAATTATTTGGTATCACATCTTTAGCATGCTGCTTTTAATTTTCAGGAACGGGAGCGTTCTGAAATGTTGGAACAATTCCGTGGCCTAAGCCTGGAAGCAGAAGCTCTGGAAAGTAATAACCATAGTTTAGAAACAGAAGCACAAGAACAAAAATCAAAACTGCGGCTTGCTGAGGACCGCATTGCTGAGCTCGAAGGGGAACTCGAAACAAGGGATTCCTTGGTACACAGCTATGAGTCTCAGGTACTATTGTACTTAAAGCAAGAAATGTCATGTGAAAGTTCAATTATGCTGCTAAAGATATTTGTTTTGAAGTATAGCCTATTGCTTGTAGCACAAAATAAAGGCATGTATCATATGGTACATGCTCTAATAGCTATTATATAAGGATGTGGTAGAATTGTAGTAGAACAGTTTGGAGCAGTGAATGTAATTGGAAATAAGGAAAAGAGTATATTATTGAAAAACATCATATTGTCATGAAGTATTGGTGTGAAAGAGAAGGGTGTGAGGAACATAACATACCAATACTCGTTTGATTGATTGTTGATGTAATAAACGTATTTAAATCATACAAAATATTTTTAAAGCTCTACAGTCTGAACTAATATGGGAATATACTAAATAAAAGGCATAACAATTTTGAGCTTCTAGGAATAGAAAAAGGTGAGAGAGCATTATATCATCATGACCTTAGTAGTTAGCATCCAAGCTACTGCTAATATTTTAAATGAAAATAATAGGGCTTTTTATTATGTACTTGACTAGGATTCATATGTGAATCTTTGCCTTTAGTGGACATCAACTGAGCTTTTCCAGTATGTCACAACCTGACTTGCTGCTACAACCTACCAGGAGTTTTAAGAATGATATCATTTGATGATTGGTGATCTCCAGTAAGAGCAGAGACCCCTCATTCAAGAGAGAGCAGGGATGCTGAAAGCAGTTTTGTACCCTTGTTTGCCTTTGGACTGGAAAGCTGCCCCCTACAAATTAAAGAATTGCCAGTTATCAAAGACTAAGGAAGCACTTAAAATTGGAACTCTCTACTTTCACTATGCAGAATTGTGTGCACAATGCATACAGTCTTGTAAAATAATCTCAAGAGAATATCTTGAGAGTTAAACTGGTCTCCGTTTCTGATACTCTGATACTGATGAATTTGTGCATAGACTGTGGGAGAAATGAAAGTGAAGGCCAGGTTTCTGTTACTTCAGTAGATAGTGGAACTGTTCAGTTATATAAGAATATGAAGTGATAATGCTGGCAGAGCTACAGTAGGTAGCCATGTTCATGGCAATGCACACTGACTGTAGGTTTTGTATCTCCAGTTTCTCATACAGTGCTATTTGCATAGAGTCTTGTGTTGTGTAATCCTGTAGTAAGCTGAACAGAACTCTGGAAGTTATTCATACATGGTTCATTAGTTTCACAACCAAATGATGACTGTAAAATCAGTTACTCTTAAATGAATTGTGTGTCTCAGATTTTTAAGTATAATCTGTTTTTAACAGAAAATACTTCACACTGACTTTTTCTTTCCTATTTAAGACCTTAGAATTAATAGGAAAGATCTGTTGATTTGCTCCAAAACATGAGCTGTTTTGCCATGATTTCTTCATTTGATGTGTCAATGTGTGAATTTCCTTTGATTGTTATGTCCTCTTTTTTTCCACAAGAGTTTTTGGGCAAGTCCTCTAGATAGGGTAGATGATTTGGTAGTTTATAATGCTGCTTGATGGTTTTGGCCATGACCATGGCTGGCAGCAGTTCATTGCAGTGATAAAAGAGTATGTTTGCCTTCATTGAATGTGTTCACTTTTCATTTGCCAATTCCTTGTAAAATGTTCCCACCTAAAGAGACAAAAATTTTCTCAATTAATAAATATCACTTGTAACAACATCTTCCCTCCAAACTTGCACAAAAAACACCTGTCACTACAATTTCACGGATGATGGAATGTTTTTTAAACTTTTAAAGGGTTCAAATCCCAAGTTTCAGTCCATAACAATTTGTTCATTAAACAAATAATTTCCCTATAGAGCACTTAAAAACAACTCGTGTTCCACTAATCAGGATGCAAGACTTCAAAAATAAACTTGGACCCAGCATAGACATGTTCAACCATGCGTGGCTGGCAAATTCTATTCTTTTCTTAGTTTTGAATTTATGCTGGTACAATAATCCTTTGTGAAAACATACAGATGATAAAAAATGTACATCAATCTGAAGTTGCACCTTAGTATTTGAGTAACATGTCACAGAGTACTGGTGTAGACACAGTGCCAATCATCCAGTGGTAGTGGCAACAACAAATCTCAGTGCATTCTCAAATTTCAAAATGAACTTAATTTTATGAGAAGATGAACAAGTAAACATAAAACTAAGCAACTTTTGAAACATTGTTCCTGGAAAACAGTGATCAAAAAATTAGAATAAAAGTTTTTAAATAAAAACAGCCTAGGATCATATACAAGTTATTAAAATTTAAATTTTATTAATTAGTTGACCATTTTTAGTCATGGCACAATAATTTTCAAACAATTAAAACTCCCTGGGGATGGCTGGAGAGAATGGTGGGGAGCAGTCCACTATGTTGTGATTATAAACACTGCTCACAGTATTTATCTCTGCCACATATTATAGATTTCATGTATATTGCCTTATTGATTATTGTTTGTACTATAGTTACCAACTGTGTAACCAAGGTTATTAACGATCCTTCATCTGGAGATTGCAATTTTGTATGCTGTTGGTAGAATAAAGTTTCATCTTCAGTGTTTAACCAACAGTGACTGTTATTACTATGAATATGTAAGCAATGGCCCCAACTGACTGGTGGAGACTGATTCCTTAGATACAGCTATTAGTGACTGACTCATGTTAAATGTGGCTTGCCAGTGGCTTTAGCATTTATTGTCCATCGTGCCTATTTAATATAGGAAGTTATCCACAAATTCTGTAGGAAATTTTAAAATATAGAGTAATTAGATTTATAATGATGATATAAAAGGCAGGAAGTATGGGCAACGCTTATTCATATTTGATGATGAAGTTCTGTTGTTTAACTGTTGCCTTTATTTTCTTTAATGGCTTTAATACTGGGTTCTTTTTTTAAAGCTGCACAATTTTCTCACATCTTTCCTAAATAAAGTGTACCATGATTATCACAGAAACTCAATCTTATACTTTAAATATTTCATTGTCTAAGTTAATTTACATGTGGTAGTACATATTTTCCATAAGGAAAATTGAAATATACAAAATGTTGATATCAATTTTTTTAAGGATTTAAATTTTATGGTTTTTGCAGTCTTGTGTTTTTCAAGAAAACTTCACCAGTGACTAGTGGTAGATTTTATGTGATTACGGGTATGAGAGATAAGCCTTATTTGGTCTAAATACCTCACTCAGTGAGTGCTTTAAAAGAGGTCTTGATAAATTGTCACTCACAAAACAAACTTCTTTGAATAACTTTACATGATGCATCAGAATGTTAGAAAACTAAAAACACAAAGTTAATGGTCTAGAATGTCACAAAGAAGTTGGTGGATTATTTCTGTCTCAGCACACTGTAAAGCCAGGGATCCATGTGTTAAAATATAGAAGACTATAAATTAGCAACCTATTTCTATAGGGAAAGTATGGCAAAAGGAGGATTGCCAAGTATGTACAAAATATGAGCAATTTCAAATCTACTGAAACCAGTAGTTTCTGCTTAGATCAGTGATTGGAAACCTGTGATAGTGAATTGCTGCTACTGGTAAACTTCCATATATTCTTAAAGACTTAGTATTATGTCAACAAGCAGACAGAAAAAAGCAAATGGTGAATGTAGAGATTTTAACATTAATTTCTAAAATACCCAGACAAAAGACATCTTTCGGAAATGTTACTTAACACTTACATTAGTTCTGTTGTTAATTTTCCCACTGGAACTACACCAAAAAGCAATACAATAATTGTCAACATTTTTGTAGGTGATATAAAAGTTTACCTACGTCTACATGTACATCCATACACTGCAAACCACCGCAAAGTGCATGGCAGAAGGTACGTTCCATTGTACCACTTATTCTGTTCACATACAGAGCGGGGGAAGAATGTGCATGCTGTAGTTATTCTAATCTTGTCCTCACGACTCCTATGTGAGCAATACATAGGGATAGTTTAAATCTATCGTAAAGAGCCTGCTAATTCAGTTTCTTAAGTATCTCTGTGATTCTCTCCCACAGAGAGACCAACCATACTGCCCTTCTCTGTATACATTCAATACCCTTTGTTAGTCTTATTTTGTATGGGTCCCATATACTTGAGCAATATTCTAGAACTGGTTGCATGAGTGATTTTTAAGCAGTATCTTATGTAGACTCATTACACTTTCTCAGTGTTCTTCCAATAAACTGAAGTCTATCACCTGCTTTACTCACAACTGAGCCTACACGATTGTTCCATTTCATATCCCTACAAAGTGTTGAACCCAGGTATTGGTATGAGTGGGCTGATTCCAGCTGTGACTTGATATTACAGCCATAGTGTACTAGATGTATTTTTTTTCATTTTGTGAAGAGCACAGTTTTACATTTCTGAACATTTAAAAGAAGTTGCCAATCATTGCACAACTTTGAAATCTTATCAAAATCTGACTGTATATTTATGCAGCTTCTACCAGACAGTACTTCACTATAAATAACTGTATCATCTGCTAAAAGTCTGAGGTTACTATTAATATTGTCTGCAGTGTCATCGGCATACAACATGAAAAGCAAGAGTCCCAACACACCAAGTAGTGAGTGGATGACCCCTCTGACCGTGATGCACAGCTAGCCATATGAATAACTTAACTGACTAAAGTGAAGTGATATCATGGAAAACAGTTAGAGTAATTAGTAAACTGAAAACAATAAGTTTCAAGGCAGCCTTACAGAAACTTGACTGAAGGAATATGCGTAATGTGACAGATGTCTATTCTAAATTTAATGTCTTTATGGAACCCACGACAGAACCCAACAGGCAATTTATCGATCAGTTTCTATCAGTCTTCAACAGCTACTTTCCAAAGAAGATTACGAGACTAATAAAATGTAATGAAACACAGGATTAAACATTTATATTGGAAGCGACAGGAAATTGTTTGAAATGGTAAGGACAAACAGAGAAATAGGAATGGCTAGCGATATACCCGTGCTTTGCAGCACAAGTTGTGCCTTTGTGTACCATCAGTTTTTAGGGTTCTGTATTTCAACTAGTAAAAATACAACACTTATAGGATCACTTTGTCAATAAGTTCATTTTTCTAGTCAAGAAGTCAAATATAAATAAAACCTATTGGAAGAAGTAAAGCAATTTGATTAAGTTTTAAATATACAGAGTGAAATCAGTAAATTCATATATCCTAGCTGAGTAAATTCTATGTTAATTTTCATTTGTGAAGATAAGGTTGTGGCATTTAGCTCTGTCACTGATAAAGATTTGGAAAATACTTGTGTCACTGAGGGAAAAGAACCAACACTGCCATCTACTGGATCTTTGGTGTACCACATCTGAAGGCATACTACCAAAGTACTAAGCTGAGCAGACTCCTAAAACTATAGCTACAATATCTTTTTTTCTGTGATCCAATTTTAAGTAAGCCCTATATGTTGCCCAAAGCTATGCTCAAATTATCTGTAATAATCTCATGAAAATTCATCTACTAGTTTTGTAGAGTAATGTATTCAAGCAGGACATGACAGTTTTGCAGTTTTATTATTAGTGTAGATTACATTTTATAAGAAATTTATTATTATTAAGGAAACTGATTAAAAATAACATATAAACCTTTATAATGTTCAGAATTAATAATTCGCACGCGCGCGCACACACACACACACACACACACACACACACACACACACACACACCTGCAGTCTCAGAGAGCTGAAACTACACTGCGAGCAGCAGCACCAGTGCATGATGGGAGTGGTGACTGGGTGGGGGTAAGGAGGAGGCTGGGGCAGGGAGGGGGAGGGATAGTATGGTGGGAGTGACGGACAGTGAAATTTAGACGGAGGGCAGGAGAGAAGGTGCGGAGAGAGGAGGGGGTAAGTAGCGGAAAAGAGAGAAATAAAAATACAGAAATTAAAAGACTGGGTGTGGTGGTGAAATGACGGCTGTGTAGTGCTGGAATGGGAACAGGGGCTGGATGGGTGAGGACAGTGACTAACGAAGGTTGAGGTCAGAGGGTTACGGAAAAGTGGGATGTATTGCAGGGAAAGCTCCCACCTGTGAAATTCAGAAATGCTGATGTCACTGATAATATCTCAAGTAATATACTAATATCCTGTTCTTCATATATGCAGCACATCTCTATCACATAGAATACTTGCAAGCAGACTGAAATATGCTCCTCTTGTCACACTCTTTTACTTGAAAGCTAGTAACACAGATATTAATAAGTGTTGACCAGTCCTGCTGTGTATGTGCTTCTTCAGGGTTTTGGAAAAGATTATGTATGCAAGAACCATAACACACCACTCTCAAAATAAGGTACATAGTCGTAGTATGGGTTTTAAGAGTGTCTTTCCACAGAACATGCTATTTTGCAATTCACCAATGAGTTTATACAAAATTAAAAAGACAAAATATTGCCAAATTGTGTTCACTGTGACTTGTTAAACAGCATTTGAGTGTGCAGTCACAATATTCTCCTAAACAAGCTCAAATATTATGTCATCAGAGATCTTGCTGATAACTGGGTTTTATACTATCTGAATAAAATTATGTATAGTGTTGTATTAAGGAGCTCTGGGGGTGTACACAATGAAACAGTATCTTTGGAATGGAGAATAATCACAAGAGTTGTACAATGGGGCTTGGCAATGGGTCTGCTCATGTTCTTGTTGTAGATAAATAAACTGCCATCATATATCCAATAAGCAGAAACAGTTCTCTTTGCTGACAAAGCAAGTTTTAAAATCAAGTCTAGTGGAAGAACTTCAACGCTTGAAAAAGTAAATAATAATTTCTTGAAAATTAATATCTGGTTCTCTGCAGATGTAATTTTTACATGACACTCTAATAAATATTCGGTTGGGCATAGGTTATATATTCTTTTAAACATGAATGTACATATTTTCTGTTAAAATTGACTCTCAGAAGAAAAATGCGTTTGAAAATGTGCAGTTTCGTTTTCTTTCTCCATAGTTAGTTTTAACTACAATAGCAGGGCATTTAAACCATTAGACATATTGTTTCTTCCTTAAATATTCTTTCTTCTTACATGGAATTTTAAACAAAACCATATATTGTTTCATTTTCTTCCTCACATTTGATTTTAACAGAAAAGAGGTAGATATTATTTATGGCTTATTATTAGCAAATTGTTACATAATCTGAATTATCTGAAACTTCATAATCCTAGTCATTTTCAGGTTAAAACTATTTTAAATACTAAGGTCTCTGATATCCGGTGTTCTAATGAGCCCAACCAATTTACCAATTCATTTTAAGTGTCTATAAAACAAGGGTCAAGGTCAGAGATATGGGAAGGGGGGGGGGGGAGGAGAGAAGAGGAATTTTCCTAAGTGTGGCCAAATATTGAAATTCTTGCCCAAAATCAAGTGTGAAACAACACTATCGGTTCCCCAACATGTTACTTCAAGACTGATCTGTACAGACTGACTACCAGATGCAAAAGGCCCTCTCGAGTCATATTACAAGGAGCAGCTGCTCCCTTGTACTCCTGATAAAGCCGGTGACCACATGGCTTACTGGGGCAGTCCAGCTGCCTACCCTAGATTTGGCCTCGCAGTCTGAACCAACTCTTACAATTCCATGATTCAATAAGTTTTACTTAGCTGTTCGCTCACCAGCATATGCATTGTGTTAGGAGATACGAGACAGTAGATAGTGAAGCAATGATGAAATTCATAGAATGACAGCAAAATTAACAGACAATAGATGAATGGAGCAAAGTAAAAGTGCTGTGGGTGGGAAACAGAAACATAAAGGATGTGAAAGAAATAAACAAGTGAAGGAAGATATTCAGAGGGAGATCCTTTTTAATTACTCTCTGTTTCTATGTTACTGAAGATTATTTATGTATTGCTCTTTGTTAATTACATGATTGATTACAATCAATCTGTTTTTCTTTTCCAGATTGCAGAACTGACAGGAAAAGTTGCAGGCTTTGAAACACAAATTCGACAACATACAGACAAGCTGCGGAGAGCAGAGGCAGACCTTGTCACAGTTCGGGACCTCTGTGTCACTCTGGACAGCCAGAAGGAGGCCCTTCAGGAACAGGCAGCAGAGTCTGATGAACAGAGGATAAAGGTCAGTTTTATAGCTATGTTGACTAGTTGCTGGTGGTGATGTAGAAGAGTGATAAGAGGTAAACAAAATTTCAAAGAAATTGTCGAAATTATTACTTCAGCTTGTGATTACTGTAGTAGAAAGAAAATTCAACCTGAGATATATGGTGAAAGACTTGCTTCACACTATCGTGCTACCCCCTCCTTGACTTGTTCATCCTTTCCTAACCCCTCCCCACCTCCATCCGCCCAACAACTGCTTTTTGTAACCAATATTCAATAACCGGTCCAGCTGCTACTTTGAGTGTGTATGTTTGGCTATCTGTGTGGTTGTGTGTGAATGTCTATACTCTTACTAGAAAAAGAGAAGGAGCTCAATAGGTAGTGTTAAATTTTTTCTGTTATGTGCTTGACGCGCAGGGTACCCACACGGTCTGAGGCGTCTTGTTACGGTCCACGCGGCACCCCCCCGTCGGAGGTTCGAGTCCTCCCTCGGGCATAGGGTGTGTGTTGTCCCTAGCATAAGTTAGTTTAAGTTAGATTAAGTAGATAAGTAAGCTTAGGGACCAATGACATCAGCAGTTTGGTCCCATAAGACCTTACCACAAATTTCCCAAATTTGTAACTTGTTTCTGTGCACCACACACACCAACATTCTGTAAGTAAATGCTCACTTTTGCCTTATTTTACATATTTTTCCATTCAGGAATTTCTGTTATTATTCTGCCGAATTTCTATGATTTGAAATATTAAATCACAACAGGAATGATGTGAGTAAGAGCTACAATGCTACAAAATGAAAGATGGATATATGAGTAGCAGAAATTTATAGGTGACAGATGGAAAGTGTCCTGCCATGTCCTGTATAGTGGCTTCCCGAGTGTGTGTGTGTGTGTGTGTGTGTGTGTGTGTGTGTGTGTGTGTGTGTGTGTGTGACATAGACACAAAATTCAAGCTTTCGCAACAAACGGTTTCTTCGTCAGGAAAGAGGGAAGGAGAGGGAAAGACGAAAGGATGTGGGTTTTAAGGGAGAGGGTAAGGAGTCATTCCAATCCTGGGAGCAGAAAGACTTACCTTAGGGGGGAAAAAGGACAGGTATACACTCGCACACACACATATCCATCCGCATATACACAGACACAAGCAGACATTTCCCACTTTACAAATTTCAATATTACTTTCTGTAGTGACTGTGTAGACTTTTCCAGCATCTTAACTGAATATATTATTGTTTTGTCTGCAGCCAGATTATACAGTCATCAAAACACATTATTTCAGTGGTCCAACTGGCTGCCATCTTCATGTGAGAACACTATTTATTAATGAGATTAGCAGATATTGTTCTCACCTTAAGATGGTGACCATTTCAACTGCTGAGATATTGTGTGTAGATAATTATATGATCTGGCCGCAGATTCAATTGGAAGACTTTTTGTGAATGATTGTTACCTAGTTGCAAAAATAAATATCATTATTCAAACTGTTGTTGTTGTTGTTGTTGTTGTTGTTGTGGCCTTCAGTCCTGAGACTGGTTTGATGCAGCTCTCCATGCTACTCTATCCTGTGCAAGCTTCTTCATCTCCCAGTACCTACTGCAACTTACATCCTTCTGAATCTGCTTAGTGTATTCATCTCTTGGTCTCCCCCTACGATTTTTACCCTCCACGCTGCCCTCCAATACTAAATTGGTGATCCGTTGATGCCTCAGAACATGTCCTACCAACCGATCCCTTCTTCTGGTCAAGTTGTGCCACAAACTTCTCTTCTCCCCAATCCTATTCAATACTTCCTCATTAGTTATGTGATCTACCCATCTAATCTTCAGCATTCTTCTGTAGCACCATATTTCGAAAGCTTCTATTCCCTTCTTGTCCAAACTATTTACCGTCCATGTTTCACTTCCATACATGGCTACACTCCATACAAATACTTTCAGAAATGACTTTCTGACACTTAAATCTATACTCGATGTTAACAATTGCCAGTCTACATTTTATATCCTCTCTACTTCGACCATCATCAGTTATTTTGCTCCCCAAATAGCAAAATTCCTTTACTACTTTAAGTGTCTCATTTCCTAATCTAATACCCTCAACATCACCCGACTTAATTCGACTACATTCCATTATCCTCGTTTTGCTTTTGTTGATGTTCATCTTATATCCTCCCTTCAAGACACCATCCATTCCATTCAACTGCTCTTCCAAGTCCTTTGCTGTCTCTGACAGAATTACAAAGTCATCGGCGAACCTCAAAGTTTTAATTTCTTCTCCATGGATTTTAATACCTACTCTGAATTTTTCTTTTGTTTCCTTTACTGCTTGTTCAATATACAGATTGAATAACATCGGGGATAGGCTACAACCCTGTCTTACTCCGTTCCCAACCACTGCTTCCCTTTCATGTCCCTCGACTCTTATAACTGCCACCTGGTTTCTGTACAAATTGTAAATAGCCTTTCGCTCCCTGTATTTTACCCCTGCCACCTTTAGAATTTGAAAGAGAGTATTCCAGTTCACATTGTCAAAAGCTTTCTCTAAGTCTACAAATGCTAGAAACGTAGGTTTGCCTTTCCTTAATCTTTCTTCTAAGATAAGTCGTAAGGTCAGTATTGCCTCACGTGTCCCAGTATTTCTACAGAATCCAAACTGATCTTCCCTGAGGTCGGCTTCTACTAGTTTTTCCATTCGTCTGTAAAGAATTCGTGTTAGTATTTTGCAGCTGTGGCTTATTAAACTGATTGTTCGATAATTTTCACATCTGTCAGCATCTGCTTTCTTTGGGATTGGAATTATTATATTCTTTCTTGAAGTCTGAGGGTATTTTGCCTGTTTCATACATCTTGCTCACCAGATGGTAGAGTTTTGTCAGGACTGGCTCTCCCAAGGCCGTCAGTAGTTCCAATGGAATGTTGTCTACTCCGGGGGCCTTGTTTCGACTCAGGTCTTTCAGTGCTCTATCAAACTCTTCACGCATTATCGTATCTCCCATTTCATCTTGATCTACATCCTCTTCCATCTCTATAATATTGTCCTCAACTACATCGCCCTTGTATAGACCCTCTATATACTCCTTCCACCTTTCTGCTTTCCCTTCTTTGCTTAGAACTGGGTTTCCATCTGAGCTCTTGATGTTCATACAAGTGGTCCTCTTATCTCCAAAGGTCTCTTTAATTTTCCTGTAGGCAGTATCTATCTTACCCCTAGTGAGATAAGCCACTGCATCCTTACATTTGTCCTCTAGCCATCCCTGCTTAGCCATTTTGCACTTCCTGTCGATCTCATTTTTGAGACGTTTGTATTCCTTTTTGCCTGCTTCATTTACCGCATTTTTATATTTTCTCCTTTCATCGATTAAATTCAATATTTCTTCTGTTACCCAAGGATTTCTACTAGCCCTCGTCTTTTTACCTACTTGATCCTCTGCTGCCTTCACTACTTCATCACTCAAAGCTACCCATTCTTCTTCTACTGTATTTCTTTCCCCCATTTGTGACACTTGTTCCCTTATGCTCTCCCTGAAACTCTGTACAACCTCTGGTTTAATCAGTTTGTCCAGATCCCATCTCCTTAAATTCCCACCTTTTTTGCAGTTTCTTCAGCTTTAATCTACAGCTCATAACCAATAGATTGTGGTCAGAGTCCACATCTGCCCCTGGAAATGTCTTACAATTTAAAACCTGGTTCCTAAATCTCTGTCTTACCAATATATAATCTATCTGATACCTTTTAGTATCTCCAGGGTTCTTCCATGTATACAACCTTCTATCATGATTCTTAAACCAAGTGTTAGCTATGATTAAGTTGTGCTCTGTGCAAAATTCTACCAGGCGGCTTCCTCTTTCATTTCTTAGCCCCAATCCATATTGACCTACTATGTTTTCTTCTCTCCCTTTTCCTACACTCGAATTCCAGTCACCCATGACTATTAAATTTTTGTCTCCCTTCACTATCTGAATAATCTTTTATTTCATCATACATTTCTTCAATTTCTTCATCATCTGTAGAGCTAGTTGGCATATAATCTTGTACTACTGTAGTAGGTGTGGGCTTCGTATCTATCTTACCCACAATAATGCGTTCACTATGCTGTTTGTAGTAGCTTACCCGCACTCCTATTTTCCTATCATTATTAAACCTACTCCTGCATTACCCCTATTTGACTTTGTATTTATAACCCTGTATTCGCCTGACCAGAAGTCTTGTTCCTCCTGCCACCGAACTTCACTAATTCCCACTATATCTAACTTTAACCTATCCATTTCCCTTTTTAAATTTTCTAACCTACCTGCCCGATTAAGGGATCTGACATTCCACGCTCTGATTCGTAGAACGCCAGTTTTCTTTCTCCTGATAACGGCATCCTCTTGAGTAGTCCCCGCCCGGAGATGCGAATGGGGGACTATTTTACCTCCGGAATATTTTACCCAAGAGGATGCCATCATCATTTAATCATACAGTAAAGCTGCATGCCCTCGGGAAAAGTTACGGCCGTAGTTTCCCCTTGCTTTCAGCCGTTCGCAGTACCAGCACAGCAAGGCCGTTTTGGTTATTGTTACAAGGCCACATCAGTCAATCATCCAGACTGTTGCCCTTGCAACTACTGAAAAGGCTGCTGCGCCTGTTCAGGAACCACACGTTTGTCTGGCCTCTCAGCAGATACCCCTCCGTTGTGGTTGTACCTACGGTACAGCTATCTGTATCGCTGAGGCACGCCAGCCTCCCCACCAACGGCAAGGTCCATGGTTCATGGGGGGGGGGGGGGGGGGTATTCAAACTATAAAATCAATATTGATGTAATTGCATCACACTATTGTTACTAAATCATTCTGATTTGGCTACCATTCTAGAGAAATAATCACATTTAGGAATCCTGTAATCAATATCTGTAACTGAACAAATACCTGGAACTGAAAAATATAGCAGCAACAATAAACAGTTTTTGAAAATTTACTGTTATTGGATGAATGAAAAATTGATTCAACAAGCAGGAGCAGGGGAAAATACACATAAAGGTATTGAAACCCACAAACTTTCAGAGCCAGTGTATTCGTCTTCTGGCAGAAGGGTGAAGGGGAAAGAAGAGGGCTGAAGGTAAAAGAGTGGTGATATTTAGAGAATGGGAAGAGTTTGGAAAAGTCACCCAGAACCCTGGAGCAGTGGAGACTTACCAGACTGGATGAGAAGGAACAGCTCTGCTTTCACAGAAACATGAAACACAGGCATAGGCTGACTGCCTTATGAGAGGAGGCTAGGCTTGTTTCTCCACACTGCTCCATGCCACTCTTCTGATGATAATTCTAACTTGCTTACACTTGTGGCAAACTGTCCGCTTATTGTGTCTGCACATTGCACTGTAGTGACCAGAAAAGAAAAACAGTAACTATACATCGACCACACCGAAAGTGTGCCCCTGCGAACAGAGTTATTTTTGGTCCTACTTCTACATAAGTACGTTGTTGGTTTTATCTGTAGTGTTTCCAAGTCTGGGTGACATGGCCATGAATCCCCATGAATGGTACAAATTGATATTCTGTAGATTCTGTTACTAGACTTCTTTTGTCTTTTAACCCCTACCTTTCTAGTCTTAGTATATACAGATTGTGTTGTCAGACTGCTTTGTTTGCCACAAAGCTTTTGTTGTGTGTCTCCACAATACTGGTGTCATTGAAGATTTTTAGGCTGAAGCTATCAGACATGCAGAGTCTCCTTGATCTAGACAGTAATTTGGCAGGCTTGACCACAGTTCAGTCAGTTGATATAGCCTTAATGTAACTGGTCAAACTGCAGCTTGCAATTCTGAAAATTCATTCTGTGTAAGTGACCTTTCCGTAATGGCAGTTGTGCAATTGCTTGCTGGTGTTGCCAGTGTTGTAAACAAGGAAGTTCAAGCTTGACCTCTACCAGCATTTGATGCAAGCGTAGTTCATACCTAAAACTCCCATGTTGAAGTGTACACATTGTACCAATTTTTGTACATTAGCTGGCAGACAAATGTATTCGTTTCATTGTTCGAAGATGCTAGGTCCCCACAGTTAAGTCCTACATTGAATTACATGGTGTGTATCTTATATAGACCATTCAAGTGTGAAGAGATGGCATGGCACCAAAGTATCAAGTGCACCAATATATTGTTATCTTGGTGTACTTTTTATCTTGCAGATGTGTTCTTATGCATATTAACTTTCCAAAGTGGGCTTTGTCATATGATCTGCAGTACCAGTATCCAAAAATTGGTTACATTTTCAATAATTATATGCAAAAAATTAAGCTATTTCAAACTCTCTCTAATAGAATAGTTCATGTGGATACAATTCACTGTGGAACAGCACCTATTATGCAATTTTGCGTTTTAGCGTTTTGAGGCAAAATTTGCAATTATATTTGCATTTATTGTGAATGCAAATTGTTTAGGTTCCTGCTTGTGATTTAGGTTCTTTGTGAAATGCTCTTTGTAAGCATAATCATTTAATTACATTTGGGAGTGCAGGCAACAATTTGAAGTGCAACCTTAACTATGTAACTGAGAATGACGTCAGGCACATGACTTTGTATGTTCCTCACTCTCATGTGAAGAGTGCATCAATTTTTGAGCAGCCCTTGGATGAAGCATTCCTTGTAATAAGTCATTCAGACCTGGGAAAGCCTTTCTGGAGACAATGAATATCATACTTGGCTGTGACTGGCATGTCATCCATCATCCAATCACATCACATGGGGTGCAACAGAATGCCTCTGGTAAGAGGCTGCTTTCAAGACTAACTGCCAACAGCATCCAGTCTGACCAAGGCACTTTCTATCATATCTCAATGACTTCTAATTTTTCCACTAGGTATTTTTGTTACAGAAAATTTGTATAGAAGACAGACATACAGAGTCAGTACAGTTGCAGTAGAAGCAGCAATTGCCAAAGGAAAATACTGCAGATTGGACAAATCTGTTTATTTTGATAGTGCCCTGCAATCAGTTGACATCCACAAACTTTGCTGTGATGCACAAATTTGCAGTATACGTTGCCCATCTACAAGTGCCAAATTTACTTGGAAAGCAATGTAACCTAAAAATTGCAGGGTGGCCCTCTGACAAGTCAAATGTACCTGTATGATGAATGCATATGAATGAAAAGAAAGAAAAAGCTTTCATCAATATTTAACAGCTGATGCCCCTGTTCCACTGTTGAATCAAGATTTTACAGAAGAATCATTACAATTGTTAGTATCAAAAGTCAATCTCATTGTCATTCATACCATCTCTATGATTTCTCCCTTGTTGAGTTACTATGATATGTCATTTTCATTTACTGAGATAAGTCTGCCTTTGCATAACAGGAAAATGAGGAGAATAATGTTCTGATGGTAATACTGAATAATCGAAAATGTAAGGAGAAGTCAGAAACGTCAACACAAGATTCCAAATAGCATGCAGGTATTTCAAATAAGCTACTTTAACCTTGAGCAGCCAATTGGAAACTGGCACACAAAAATAGCTGTGCACATTAATACATCCACAGCATACACATACCTGTGCAGCAGCAAGTGTACCTCATCAGTCTGAAGGTTTCGAGACTGGATTAATAAACAATAAAGAAACACTATGATGGGAGTTTTAATGCTATGGGTTTTATACAATGTTTTCCCCACTGCAATACAATGTACAGGAAGTTCATGCAACCATGTGAAGCTGCTAGAAAAGTTCTTCTTTGGGATTTTGTTCAACTTGTACGTCACATTGGCTTGAATGTTGGTTATGTCCTCAAAGCATTACCTTTGATGTGAATTACTGCATGTTATCATTTTGTGGGTGAGTTTGTTTTGATATCACAAAATCTCATCACCCATAATGATTTGTTCCAGAAAAGAATTGCCTGTTGTGTGGTAGTCAAGGAGAGCAGGACATACTTTGTACATACTTTTCTGTTCATCAAAACATTCTGGAGAATGTCTTGACCACTTAATTTAGAGATGTTCAGTTCGTTACCCAATTCTGATGTAACATAACACCATTGACACACTACAGTCACATGTCCGGTACTTAAACACAGCCTGCTCACAACTGATTGGTTGAAAGTACATCTGTTGTTTATAATAGTTAGTTCAAGGTGCCACTATAGTTAACTGTGATGACATCACTTATATCCCAGCAATAAAAGCAGTCTCTGAAGTTTTTGGGTGAACAGTGTAAACAAAGGCATAGCACTCAGAGGCCAACTGGGTAGTGTGAACATGCATGTCCCGAGGGAATTGGACAGCACAATGTATCAACATGTCTACGGCTCCCAAAGGGCTAATACAGACAGATTGACCATGTCTATCCATACCTAATGACAGCTTTATAATTGTAATGGTGATGCAGCAAGCTAAATGGATGCTATATATAATCTTGTGTATTGTGCTCAGCAAGACAGTTGTAAGAGATGGTATCAAGGTGAATTTTCCGATGGATTCAGTCATCTTGATAACATACATGTAGCAGAAGAATAGGGTGTAATGTGGCAAAGAGGAAGAGGGTAGAAGGAGCAATGTAGCATATTATCAGGATACTCGCAAGAAGTGAGACAAGAAGAAAGTTAGGATTAAATTATTTATTTACAAATAATGGACTGAAGGAGGTGTTAACAATAAATTATCAGTGACATATGGTCGGAATTTTATTTCAGAATTTAAAATATGCAGAGAGCTGTTGATAATAAAATTAGATTAAGAAGGCATCTCATGACACAGTAGTAAAATTTTGTCTATTTCCTGTCCAGCAGCACTGATGTATGTTATAGTTGTATAGTAATAATTATATCTTCAGTTCTATCACATCATAACTACCTATTGACAATGCACTGATTAGCATTTGGTGATGCTCTAATGATCTTTCTCATCCATCAGCTTGAGAGAGAAGTGTGTCAGCTACGGAAAGAGGTGGAATGTTTACAAGTGCAACTGTCAAAGGAACAAGCAACTGTCGTCTCTTTGGAAGAAATCCTGGACAGTAGTCGTCAAGAGGCATTGAGGTTTCGGCGATCATCCCAAGATGCTGAATGCGAGGTGACTCGCCTGAGGCAGAAAGTATCAGATCTCCAAGCTGATCTGTAAGTTTGATGTTTTATTGTTTTATTGTGAATGTAATTTTGATTGAAAATTTCATGGGTGATTGTTATAATAGTTTTGTAACTACAAATGAAATATTATGTCATTAAAAGGCAACATTTGTTTTGGTTGGATTGCTCTGAGGGGTGGTGGTGGAGGGCGGGGGGGGGGGGGGGGGGGGGGGGGGGGGGGGGGGGAAGGTTGACTACAGGAATGGCAAATAGGCTTCCTGTTCATTATATTCAATAGTATGTGGCAAAAAGCCTATCCACTGACTAGCAGTGACAATTGTTACTTCCAAGTAGAAGTGGAAGAAGTTAAGCAGACAGTTACTGTGTATGCTGGTGGTGTAGTGTCAAATGGCTTGCTGTATAAATGTACATGTCTGTCTGAGATCCTAGCAGCAGCTTTGTTGCTACTGTATTATTTTGCTCAAAAAATTCCTCAATAAAAGAAAAGTATAGTGTCCAGTGCACATTCAGCACCAGGGCAAGTACTGTCCGTCAACAGAAGACGTAGATGGCTGTCATGATTCTCAAGCCAGAATGCTGACCACCTCACTGCAAATTCTTTGACTGCTCAGAGACTGTGATCCTATTCAAAATTCTGATAGAACAATTGAGACCAGTGTTGTGTTATAAACTTTCAGAATACTTGTGGATGTGACAGCTGTCCTAAGGAACAATAAAATTATTCAAAACATAAAATGACATGCTTAGAAAAGGAAACTAGGAAATGCTGTGAACTTCACTGTCATTGTTGACAAACATATAATTGTTTTTCCTATATAACAAGAATATGCCATGGCAAGATAACTATCTTTAAAATTTGGTTCCTTACTATTACAAGCTCTCTTGATTCTCTTTGGCAGAATGAGTTTTTAATTATTTTACTTATTACTGTACTCGGTAACATACATTTACAAACAAATGATTTTCCTGACTACAACAGTGAAGTACTTTGCACTTGTCACCTAGTACAACACTTGGCAAATTTCACAAGCAAGCTGCAGTCATTACATCTTAAAGGAAGTTCTGAAATTAATATTTGCTGTGCAAACTGAAACACATTCACCATTGGATAATGCCCTACTCAACATGGCAGCCTATTCTAATAATTTGTCATAAGAAGAATTTTGTCATTTGTATCACAGTTGCAACATGAATTGAATAGTCATTGTTTGACACTAGTCAACCCTGTACTAGACTAGGACATCATTCATTCTTTTATTTATCATTGTCAAGCAGACAAAGAAAAATCTTACCATCACAGTCTCATATTTCTGTTCCACTTAATCCATCTGTATGTCTCACTCTATCATTATCTGTGTGCTGAAGTTGGCACAGTGCATCAATGTATTATCTCTGGCATACTCTGTCTGACACCATCTCGTTCATATTTGTCTGTTCTGGTCATCACTACAGGTGGGCCTATTTTATCCCTGGGTGAAAGTAACCTAGTTTTTCTTAAAAACCTTTCCAAACTCATCCCTCTCATCCTCCCATGGAAGTGAGTGTTATTTCTGAAAGCCAAGATAGTACCCCAATTTTATTTTTAAATGTGTCTATCAGCAGTACTATACATTCTGTCTTCTCAAGTTAAGTACTGGCCATCAATTCTGTCTCTCATCATATTAATACTGGTCCTAATTCTGTTTTGTGTACATAAAATTCTTCTGGCCTTTAATGCATCATGTAAAATGGCTGTTACAGTGTTACAAAGTTATATAAATGTATTATACCTGCCGTGCTTTCTTTGTTCTGTGAAAACTGTTCTGCAGTATCTGTCTGAAATTCTCTTGTGGTATGAAGAAATACTACTAAACGTTTGTGCTTCCACATGTACCTACTTGTTCTCCATTTTTGTGTTACAATGTTCACTCCAAGCACCTTTAGTCCATCCATAATTCAGAATACACACCTTGTCTATGTGCTGTACATGTATACTTTTCTCACAATTTTCTGATGGCATGTTGTGATATTTTACTTGCAATAATTTATGTATAGGTTTATCAGCAATTTCTTGGAATTTTTATTGTAGCTGGTATATTTGTTTTGTTCACAAGAGATGCAGGGGCAGCAGATCTTCGACGTTACCAGACCCAAGCAGCTGAGTACAGCAGGCAAGTGGCAGACCTACAGAGGCAGATTACAAATGAACGTTTTGAACGGGCACGCATGCTAGACGAATCTAGAAGGTGAGGTATATTTGTTACTCCTGTATTGCTTGATATTCAGTTTTAAAAAATATCTTATCGAATTATCTCTTGTTTCTTGAGTGAAGCTGTCAAATAATAATGCTGTCAGGCATTGAAATTCATTGTGCTTTACTTACAATCAACTGGCACGTTCACACACACACACACACACACACACACACACACACACACACACACACAACCACTCTGGCTCACTAGATCGTGCTGGCACTGCAGTTTGACTGGGATGAGGAGTTGTGTAGTGAGGAGTGGGCAAGGGGAGAAAGGAGGTGGGGAGTGGTAGGGTGCTTTGCAGAAGTGTGGCTGATGGTAGGGGAGAGAGGGAGCAGATGAACAGGAAAGGAATACTGGCCATTTACAGATTGTGACTGATTACTTATTTCTCTTCAAAAAAAGAAATCCTCTAAGGCCTACAAGCTTGATCCATGGGACATTGTATTTCAAAAGGCAGATTGTCAAGGAGTTTTATAACTTGTTATTTCACTCTTTTCTGTGTTAAAGCTAAATTTATCAGAGGAGAGTCTAGATCATTTTTCTTTCTTATAATATATTTGTAAATGTCTCTGCTACTTTCACGCTGCAATGAACTGTGGACAATAAATTTCATCTGTGAATAAAAGTTATGTGAGGTTTTAGTTAATGTCCCCAGTTTCTTAAAGAGATGCCTGCAAGATGCATCTGTGTGAAATACATACTTGATTCTATTCACATTCTGTCTTGCAGTACCTCCCTAAGCAAGGAGTTACTGCAGTATATCCTCCCATAGGATGTCAATGAATGGAAACATGGAAAATATATCAACTCACTTTTTTTGAGTTCCAAAGTTGGCAATTATCTCATGACAGAAGTAGCTGAACCTGAAAGTTCCAACATGTCTACTATATGGTTTTTCAGTTTACGATTTCATCAATGTGCACACCCTAAAAGTCAGAACTGTCTATTCTGTTCATTATTTTTTGTTAGTACACTGCAGTTATAGGAGGTGTGGTATTTTTGACAATACAGAACTGAGTGTGACGTCATTTTCAAATGTTTAAAGACAATCAGTTTGTGTAAAACCAGTTAATATCTTTAACAAATACATCTTTTACTACTATCCCTGTGAATCTGAGCTTCTTGTCTACTGCAACAAATACACCACTTCCTGTTCTCAGTAGCCTATCCTTTCAAGCCTGTCCTTTCAATATACTGTTAGATTGACTCTCAAGAATTTAACTACTATCAATTTCAGGTACCTAGAATTATATGAACTCCACTGTGTTTTGGAATTGCTTCAAACTCTCGCAGTTTGTTACAAATGCTTCTCACTTGTTCACTAGGATTTTAGTAGTCTCATGTGGAGGAGGAATGGGAACATTTCTTTGGATCATACACAGCACTTCAGGATCTCCTACAGCTATCATTACCTGGACTGGAGCGGGGAGGGAGGGGGGGGAGCTGAACAAGTGCAAGTAGGACTCACAGACTGAGGTTTCTGTGCAAACTCAATTATATTTGTTGATGATGATGATGATGATGGTAATAATAATAATAATAATAATAATAATAATAATAATAATAATTTCGTGTGGCTCAATGGCCTGCTGCATGTCTTTCTATTGGATGCCATTTCTGTGACTTGGTGTGTCCCTGACATACCCCAGTTATCCAACTGGGGAAAGGGAACATACAGTTTAAAGTGGAATCTGAACTACTACTTGTTTCTGGTGGCTCCTCACATTGTTGAGAGGTGAAGGCTAGATTAGAACGAAGTTGAAAAATCCATGGTCCAGCTGAGATTCAATCCCGGACCAATCAGTTTCCAGGCATATGCTTTACCGCTGAACCAGCAGGCCCGACGTGTATATAGATAGTTTATCTATAGGTTTTGAAGAGTGAATATGTGAGTAGCAAAATATGTCACATATATGGCCCTATCTTTTGATCACTTTGCCTTAGAAGCTTAAATTATATACACTGCCAAGAGACCGTAGACCTTGGTGTTCGACATAAATTTCAGCTTGATGCTCCTGAGAAAAAGGGGTCCTTACAGGTGGCCCTATCTTTTTATTGCACTGAATAACAAACTTAAATTTTTTACAACACCAGGGGACTGTAGACCTTGATATTTGACATTAATTTCAACTTGATACCTCTACCCATTCATAAGAAAAAGGGTTCTTGACAAACTAAACAGATGGGTGGACGAAAAATAGAAAAAACAGGTGACGTAATTACCAATTAACAGCTTTGGATTTTTCTCTTTACTTGTACTGTGAAACTTATCTGTCCCTGACAAAAACAAGTCTTCATAGACTGACAGGCAAACAGATCGGCAACAAAGTGATCCTATAAGGGTTCAAATTTTGCCAGTTGAGGTACAGAACCCCCTAAAAATCTTTTGTATGCTCCAGACACAGTCAGGTGTAACTCAGTAGTGACATTGGTTGGTGCATTTTGTTATGTGACATGGTCCCTGCAAATCATTTATCTGAGGTATGTAGAAGCACAGATTGGTGCATGTCAACTGGACAAACTATTGAAGGAAGCAAGGAGGACTCACTCTGATCACTCTCAAAGCCATTGACCGCTTCTATCAGCAGTTTCATTAGTGAATCATGAATAACAGCTAGCACCAGAGCAATGTTACCTGGAAAAAACTTGATTTGTAAGTGCCTTTTTAAGGTTGGAAGAGTTTTTTTTTAAAATTCAGGATGAGTCCTTTTACTGTGCAGCAGTGTATAGGCTTGTCAAATCCAAACTGTATGTCAGACTGAAACCTAGAACTCTTCATGTGCAATGCTTTTAACAGTTGGGTATGCAGTCTCTCTCTCTCTCTCTCTCTCTCTCTCTCTCTCTCTCTCTATGTAATGTTGTCTGTCCTTCAGAATGTGTGATTTATTTCATCTGTAATCTGTAGGTATCAGTGACAGTTCTTATTGCAGCAACAAAAGTTTCTATCATGTATTTGCAAAAGATTAAGGAGCAGATCACATCTATCAGCTGGAAGAAGTAGAATTTCTTATGAGAAGAGATGGTAATATTTGTAGTACAGACAGTGTTGTTTCCAGGCTCCTTGAAATGAGAGTTTTGTAACGGAAATGGAGACTGATTTCAAGCAGTCTACATAAATAAAAATTTGAGTGTTCATTTGTTGAAAATCATATATCTCCAAAAGTTCTCGACCAATTGCTTTAGTATGCATTTTTAGGCACCTATTTCTTTAATATATGGTATATAATATGTATAACTTTTGAGATTTTTTGTAACAGCCTTTCTTTATTATTAAATTTGTAAAAAAATTATATATTAAATTACATTAAAAATCATGTATATAAAAACATGTACATATTCCAGTGCAACATTATGTCAAAATTTCAAAGCATTCAGTCAGAAACTTTGGGAGATTTGCAGTTAGGAACATCTACATTTTCCATATGTAGATATTCATTTCTTCAAAACTGCAAATCTCTGAACATTCTTCATGCTGTGAAATTTTGACACAACATTGCATTCGAATACCCGGATGTTTTTATATATCTACTGGAATGCCATCTGGTATATATGTAATAAAAATGTAAATGTTAGTTTGATAAAAATCATTATTCACTGAAACTTCTTGACCGACTGTTCTGAAATTTTGACACAACATAGATTCCCAATTTGGGTGTGTGGTTTTTAGGTATATATATATCTTTTTAATGCATATAGGGAAAACTTTGTCACCATAAATCTCAAAATGAACATTTCCAATTTAGTTCCAATTTTTTCACGTTACTGTAATAAACGTTTAGACATGTGTGTGTGTGTGTGTGTGTGTGTGTGTGTGTGTGTGTGTGTGTGTGTGTGTACAAATACATATAACGTTGGTTTATTTACTACAGAATCTGAATGTGTAATAACAATAAGCAAGGTTCAGGGCCAGAGAGAGGAGGGAAGAGGAGATGGACAGAGGGGTGGGAAGAAATGGAAACAGAAAACAGGAAGGAGGAGATGGACATAGAGGGGGGGGGGGGGAGGCATGAGGAGATGAAGACATGGGGGATTAGAAGATGGACAGAGACACTGGAGAGAAGAAGATTAGGATATATATCCATTTCCCATACATATGAGAAATGTGTATTTTCTCTGGTTCTTTCTTTTCCTTTTAAGTGGAGTAAGAAACAGCAAAGTTTGGCCAGGTACAGCTAGTACAAAAATAAATTTGAACAATTACTTATTCTATTTGAGTTATGAAAAAGTAATATTTTGTTGTTAGAACACTTAAAATCCACATTTACTCCTGACTCAGAGAGCTAAAATGTCAATAGTGAACCAGAATACCAACAATTGTAGGAAATGACAGCATAAAATGTAGTCCATAATTATCATTCATAATTTTAGTATTGGAAATTTTGGATTTTTAGGTGCAAAAATGTGATGATAGTGTCTTGCACTGACAAACTGTGTTTCTTTCTTCATTGTGTTGTACATGAAGAGTCAAAACATTCCTGCAGAAGATGTTAAGATACCTTTTCTACTTCTCTCTCTCTCACCCCCCCCCCCCCCCCTATTTCACTATTTTTTTAAAACCAAAATGCTGTGCAAACTTTTGAATTCATGTCCATGCAAAAGTAAATGAAATCTATCATGAAAGAGTTAAAAGTACAGAAGTAGCAAAGAAAAATGCTACAATAGTAGTGTATAAGTTCCCTGATCATACAGACATCAGTGGAGGAGACTTTAATAATCCAACAATCAGTTGGGATTGTTACAGTTTTGTAAGTGGTGGCATGACGAGATATTCTGTGTTGGTTGTCATGTCCATGTAGAAATCTGCACAGTCCGTGCAGCTAAGAATTCTTTGCCAGGATTTCGACCATCTCTCGTGGTGCTCTGATATGAGGAATGTCCTACCCACTATCCTTCCCACCCCTCTCACAGTTGTATTCCACTGCCCATCCCTTTTCCATCCCTGGTCTCCAAACCATTGCTTCATGGCCCATATATCTGCAATAGATCTAGATGCAATACATGTCCTGTACTTGCTCCCACCACCACCACCACCACCTATTACAGTTCAGCAATAGGCATCACCTACCACATCAAGGGCAGGGCTACCTGTGAAAGTAGTCATGTGATCTACAAACTTGGCTGCAACCACTGTGCTGCTTTCTATGTGGGTGTGGCAACCAACAAACTGCCTCTCTGCATGAACGCCCACTGACAAACTTTGCCCAAGAGACAGCTGGACCACCCAGTTGCAGAACATACTGTCCAACATCACGTGCTTCACTTCAGTGACTGCTTATTAACCTGTGCCATCTGGATCCTTCCTACCAACACCAGCTTTTATGAACTGTGCAGGTGGAAACTCTCCCTGCAATATATTCCATGTTCCCATAACCCCTCTGACCACAACCGTCACTAGTTCTTGTCCTTACCCACCCATCCTCTTCTGTGCTCCCACTCCAGCACTACATAGCACACACTAGTCATTTTCTCCCTCCTCTAAACTAAACTAAGTTCCGTCCGAACAGGCCAGGAAGGTCCAAAGGTACTGACCGACCACTGTGTCATCTTCAACCTACAGGCGTCACTGGATGTGGATATGGAGGGGCATGCGGTCCCTCTAACCTCCGAACAGGCCAGGAAGGTCCAAAGGTACTGACCGACCACTGTGTCATCTTCAACCTACAGGCGTCACTGGATGTGGATATGGAGGGGCATGCGGTCCCTCTAACCTCCTCCCCCCCCCCACCCCCACCCCCGCCCACCCCCCTCCTCCAGCAGTCCTGCCTGGTTCCTACCATGTCCCTGCACACTCCCACAAGCAGCACTACACTCTCTCCCACTCACACTCTGCTATCCCTCCCCCTCCCCCACCACACCCCAGCCTCATTACATACCATCACTCACAGGTGGCTTCTCCCATCAGGTTGCTGTATGCAGTCTCATGTTAGTGGACAGAGACAGTGATCATGAGCGTGTGAGTTTAACCTTAGAAGGCCCTTTGATTGAAAGCTCAAATGTATAGCAGTCTTTTTGATGTTTCTGTTTGCAACTCAACGTCTTCTCTATGTGATATTTACAGAATGGAATAGATGATTGCTTCAGCCATGAATCATATTGCTTATACACAACTCTTAACTGACACACATGTAATTATTGCTTTTATTTGTTGTCTGTATTGCTTTGTGCATTACAGTGTGTTAAGATAAATTTTGATCGACCAGATCATTTAATATTTGATATGCAGTGTTAATATATTTGTATACTACACTAGTATAATTATACAGTTTTAACAATTTTTATAGTACTTGTATATAGTTTAGCAGATTGAATTAAACTAGTTGATATTTATAGATTTGATTAACATTAGTGGGATTGTTACACTAGAAGTTGTCAATTTTTCAATAAAACTTCAAATGTTTGAAATGCAAAAGGAAGTAATATAACAATCAAAATAGCAACCATGTGCTATTTGGACTCTGATTTAGACTGAAGCCATTGAAAATGTGTACAATAATGGCTCCTTCACATTCCCACAAACACTCATAGAATTTCACCATTCTGCACTGCACTCTCTCAAGACTGTTTGCACAGCATGTTTTATTGATGAAAATGCATGAGTCATGAAAAAAAGGACTCCAGAAAGAGTAGCAAATTTATTATGCAGTGTGTACAGTTGGTGCACAGCTCTTATTGCCATATAATGACTTCCCATTGTCAAGTAACAATAAAATAGAATTAGGGAATTACTTTAATTTGATTAACTTTGTTAATCCAGCAGAGTACAATCCTCTCAGTGCTGATTATCTGAGAAAGAGTTAGTGTGGAACATACATACATACATACCTACATACAATAACAGAAGAAATGGTAAATCCTGTAATATTTTTAAAAGTATTATTGAGTGGTTTTCCGCAAAAGATACTGCTCTCAATTTCAAAGACATGACATATTCAGTTCTACACATCTGCGGACACTAAAGCACTTACATGGTAGGGAAATAATAAATAGGGTGGAAACTTCAAACTTTTTAGTTGTCCATATTGATAAGATTTAAATTGGAACAAACACATCATTGAACTCCTAAAACAACTTAGTTCAGTGACACTGAAGTGAGAACATGTGGGTATTGCCACTTACATGCCTGTCATACAGTGAGCCTGATTTCTGCCACACCTATGCACTGTGTTCAGGATGTAGTCTATAGGGACAGTGTGGTGACGGAAATGAATAAGTACATGTTCACCAAAAAATATATTTATTCTTCACAAATGAGTAAATGAACAAATGACAAAAAGGAAATCTGATTGCAATGTCTCTTAAATGGCAATCTTAGCAAGGTGATGCATTGCTGTTCCACTGGAACACTGTCCTAGAGGATATACACTCCTCAGTGATGAGCCCATTGACTGATCACCTGACCATGGGAGAATTTTGGACATGTGTCCAGAAACGAAGTGAACTTACCCATGATCATGAGGTGCCATGTATATTGCAGATGTAATGAAGTGAGAGCAAAAATAAACAGGGTGCACCAAACAAACCTCCATATGCGTCCATGGGGAGCCTGCATTAAGCTCTACTCAAGTAGTCCGTGGATTGCAGTTATAGATTGTGGAAAGACTTGTCTGTACTGTACAGTGCTTAGTTTGGACTGCTGTTGCTTTTTGTTGACCAATGCCCATGCACACCACTTGTTTCCAACATTATGGCTGTTAGTAAGTAGGCACACTGATGGATACTTGATGCAGCTATCTTTTACTGGCTGTGAACAGTTGTGGTCAGTTCACACATTTTTGCAACACAGCTGTCACAACATTTCCACTTAAAATCTTTACAAATCTTGCTGAGAGACTAGTAAGTTGACATTTTTTCACATTTCCATTCAATAATGTCATATGAAATAATGTTCTGGGTAACAGATTTTTGAAAACAAAAAAAAAGTTTGCATTGCCCAAAATTGTGCAGTGCAAATAATACATGGTTCTCACCAATGATTATTTTGTAGATATTTTTTCAAGGAATTAGTTAGTTCACATTGTATTTATTTCCCCATGAAGTTTGTTGTAAGTGATTACACAATAACAATATCAGAAGAAAAGATGATTTACATTACTCCATATAATATTGTTTTTAGCACAAAACTGGATGAACAGTGCTGCAGCCAAAATATTTGATCTCTTGCACAGTGATATAAAATGTCTGACAGACAGCAAAGTTAAATTTAAAGACAAACTAAAACAGTTTTCCCTTGACAGCTCCTTCTATTCTGTAGTATAACTTTTATTTCTTTAATCTGTGAAAGGTGGTGGGTAGGAATTACTAACTTACATTTGTATTTTTTTTATTTTAATGTAAATGGTCAGCATGTATTCATAGCTACAAACAAATGTGTAATATGAATGTAAAATGACTTATTCTGCATCATTACGATTAAGCATGCAAATGATCTATGGAACATGAAACTAACTAACCAGTAGTACACCAGAGAAGTCGCTACTATTTCATGTGGATGAAGATTCAGTTGTAGCACATCTTCACAGACCTCTCAGTGACATGGCAGTTGTGTAGAGCAGCAGCAGTTATTGTACAGAATCCATTTTCATCATACAATAAACACTACAAAAAAGTGCAATACTTTGGTCCTGCAGCAGCAAAGAAATGCAAACTCCGTAGTAAAGTGTTTACCAGATCATTTCTCCTAGTGATGTTATTCACATATACCCCATGGAAGAACATCTGTATGCAGTATTTTGTAATTGTATGTGGAAATATCATTTACAATGAAAAAGTGATTAAGGTGACTGCAACCAAGCCCTGGCTGGCAGAAATTTGCAGTTGTCACAACATATTCATTACACTGCTGATTAGGGTATCTGAATGGTTTGCAAAGAAATCATTTCATGTAAGTACATTTAATTCACTTCATATAAAGTGTCATGTGCTGTTGCTTACATTTCTACATAGCTAGCCCAGTCGTTATCCTCCTAACTTTTCCACACTCTTATAGTTTCACATCATCAAGGCTCAAATTCTGTTATTAAAATTACTTGAATTTTGATATGATTTATTTTCTCAATGTACCAGGTCCAAATTCGAGTCCAAACAAGTGGTACCTGGAGCTTCAAATTTTTAATTTTTGTCACTTGTAATCCTGCTTCCTTTGTACAATAACCTACTATATCTTGCAGCCTGTTATGATTACAACATAGTTTTAGCTGTAGTCTGTACCATGTCATACAGTATTCTATGTAAGTACAAGCTGTGGGCAGGTTTGTTGTGCTGTTACTGCAGGACTTGCCCTGCCACTCGTGCTCTGTCTCCGACTCGGCGATCTGCCAGCCCGGGCGCAACAGCTTCTTCCCTTCGTTACAAGATTCCTTCGCGACCATGTTCAGCACGATCTGCTCTTCTGCCTACTCACTGCTTGTGTCCTGACCCTGAAACCAGTAGTATCTAAAGTTCTTTGCTACAAAGTACTAACAACAAACATGTTATACCTTAGCACCAACAAGTTCTTTCTGAAACACGTATATAGTAGTTGCCAAATTTTGTTTTGTTGTATTTAAAATTAATGCATGTGTCATCTGTGTAATAAAACATTTGCCAACAGTTTTGTGGTTTTTAGTAGACATTGAATATGAACTCTGAAAGTTATATCAATACTCCTTTTATCAAAACAGACACTGACACGTGATATATAGTAACCCGTGTTTGTTAAGCACATTGTGAATATCCCCTTAGATGTATTGCTGTGGATTATTTTTGCATTGTTATCAGAACACAGGCAAAGTAATACTTGGTATTTGAAGAAGATGTAAATGATTACCCAAAACACCATGTATTGGACAGTGGTCCATGTCTGTAATTGGGGATGTCCGTGTCAGTTTACATTGTGCCCAAGGACACATAGGATGCATGTACAAGGACATATGTAATTCACATTGCATCTCCGCAAACAGCCATTGTGAAAATTATTTATGTAATATATCACACCCACCTCCACAGATTATTGCTGAAAATAGTTGGAAAATTAATCTAACATGAAGTAAGAGATGTGCTAGCAACCATTATAGGAGACAAGCTGTTACCTTACTTAAAAAAAATCTGATGATTATTTAGTTAATGATAACTTTAATCAGAAAGAGCACAGCAGTCATTCAGCAATGGGAAATATTGTTTTGCTGTTGCTTTAAGCCTTGCTCTGCTAACCATTCTCTGGCAACAATTTGCTTTGTACCTCCTACAAGACAATACTCCAGCCTTGCCTTAATCAACGTCAAACAGTAAGCCACCAGTACAAGAAGTCACTGTCTGGGCAGCTGGCTACATTCACAGTCTCTCACAACAATAATCAAAGTCACAGTAAGCAAATGATATAACAAAATAATGATCTACATAAACACACATAAACAGAAAATCTAAATTAAGGCTAACTCACTTCTGATTGGTTGATTTGAGATAAGGGGACCAAACAGCGAGGCCATCAGTCCCATCAGATTAGAGAAGGATGCGGAAGGAAGTTGACCATGCACTTTCAGAGGAACCATCCTGGCATTTGCGTGCAGTGATTTAGGGAAATCACATAAAACATAAATCAGGACGGCTGGACACGGGCTTGAACCGTCGTCCTCCAGAATGCGAGTCCAGTATGCTAACCACTGCACCACCTTGTTCGATCTCCATTCTGAATTGGGAATAAGGCAAGTGTAGAGTGGTTGTAAGGTTGGAGTAATCAAAACAAGCCTTTTTGAGGCATCTTCAGAATTTCTGCATGGAAAAAATACATAAAAACAGATGAGGGCTATAGCCCTATCTGGCAAGAGAAGGTGGTAGTAACTTATTCAAAATACAACAATAACATCAGAGTGGAGATGGACTTAAGACTAGCGTATTACCCACAGTTCCTAAACATAAAGTAGCCATAACTTTTGGTATGCACCTAGAATGTAAAATATGTATAAATATTTATTTTGCCCTAGACTAGTAACGAAGGGCCAGATTGGTATGGAATCATGAAGGAGACGATAATTCTTATCTTCTGCAAAGGCATGCACTTATGGTAAGGTAGGGCTACACTTCTAATCTTGACACAAATATTGGAAAACAAATTGCAGTGGCTGTGAATACATGACCACGTATGTGCACAGTCTGTGAGACTGGCAGGCTGGATGCTGCTGATGCAGTGCAGGGAATGTCCACTAGGTGGCTTTTGGATGTTTTAAAGTACAGTATATAAAAATAAAGTAAAACATATAGTGGTAGTTAATGTCAAAAGGGTAGGGATCTATTATTTTATTTATTTTTTATTTATTTATTTATTGTTCCGTGGGACCAAATTAAGGAGAAGTCTCCATGGTTATGGAATGAGTCAATACATGAAATTATAACACGATATTAGAAACAGATAAAATGGAATATAAAAAAAAAAACATATTCAGGTGACAAGTCGTAAGTTTAAATGAAGAAAACCAACAATGTAACACTGGAATTTGCTTAATTTTTTAGCTCTTCCAGGAGCTCCTCGACAGAATAGAAGGACTGAGCCATGAGGAAACTCTTCAGTTTAGACTTAAAAGAGTTTGGACTACTGCTAAGATTTTTGAGTTCTTGTGGTAGCTTATTGAAAATGGATGCAGCAGAATACTGCACTCCTTTCTGCACAAGAGTCAAGGAAGTGCATTCTACATGCAGATTTGATTTCTGCCTAGTATTAACTGAGTGAAAGCTGCTAACTCTTGGGAATAGGCTAATATTGCTAACAACAAACGACATTAAAGAAAATATATACTGTGAGGGCAATGTCAGAATTCCCAGATTTTTGAATAGGGGTCGACAAGACGTTCTCGAACCTACACCACATATAGCTCGAACAGCCATTTTTGAGCCAAAATACATTTTGAATCAGAAGAATTACCCCAAAAAATAATACCATACGACATAAGCGTATGAAAATATGCGAAGTAGACTACTTTTTGTGTTGAAGTGTCACTTATTTCAGATACTGTTCTAATGGTAAATAAAGCAGCATTTAGCTTCTGAACAAGATCCTGGACATGGGCTTTCCACAACAGCTACTATCTATCTGACCGTCTAGGAACTTGAACTGTTGTGTCTCGCTTATAATATGCCTATTCTGTCTGATCAAAATATCAGTTCTTGTTGAATTGTGAGTTAGAAACTGTAAAAACTGAGTCTTACTGTGATTTAGCATCAAATTATTTTCCACAAGCCGCGAACTTATTTCATGAACTACATTATTTGTTACTGTTTCAATATTACACACAAGATCCTTCACTATCAAGCTGGTGCATCAGCAAACAGAAATATTTTTGAATCACCTGTAATACTAGAAGGCATATCATTTATATAAATAAGAAACAGCAGCGGCCCCAGCACTGACCCTTGGGGAACGCCCCACTTACAGTGCCCCATTGGGACTGAACATCACTACCACTCCAATATTGCGGAGAATTACCCTCTGCTTTCTGTCTTAAAGTAAGAGGCGAACCAATTGTAGGCTACTCCCCTTACTCCATAATGGTCCAACTTCTGCAGTAATATTTGTGGTCAACACAGTCAAAAGCCTTCGTTAAATCAAAGAAAACACCTAGCGTTCGCAACCTTTTATTTAATCTGTCCAAAACCTCACAGAGAAAAGAGAATATAGCATTTTCAGTTGTTAAACCATTTCTAAAACCAAACTGAACATTTGACAGCAAATTATGTGAATTTAAATGCTCCATTAACCTTGTATATACACCTTCTCGATAACTTTAGCAAACACCGATGGCATAGAAATAGGTCTAAAATTGTCAACATTATCAATGTCTCCCTTTTTATAAGTGGCTTCACTACTGAGTACTTTAATCGGTCAGGAAACCGACCACTCCTAAAGGAAAAGTTACAGATATGGCTAAGTACTGGGCTAACATGCATAGAACAATACTTAAGTATTTTGCTAGATACCCCGTCATATCCATGAGAGTTCTTGGTCTTTAGTGATTTATTATTAACTCAATCTCCCTCTTGTCAGTATCATGAGGAGCATTTCAGGTAACAGTCTCGGAACACTTTTTTCTAAGAGCGCTATATGATTCCCTGTTGGGACTAGGTTTCTATTTAGTTCACCTGCTATATTCAGAAAGTGATTATTAAATACTGTACATATATGCAACTTATCAGTAACACGGTCATTCCCACTATGCACTGATTCTATATCCTCGACCTGTCTCTGCAGACCAGCAATTTCCTTTACGATTGACCATATGGTTTTAATTTTATCCTGAGACTTAGCTATTCTATCTGCATACCACATACTTTTTGCCTTCCTAATAACATTTTTAAGCACCTTACAATACTGTTTGTAATGGGCTGCTGCATTTAGATTTTGACTGTTTCTAACGTTTTCATATAATTGCCACTTTGTTCTACAAGATATTCTTATCCCTCTAGTCAGCCACCCAGGCTGCCTGTTTGTGCTAGTACCCTGTTTTAAACGTTCTAACGGAAAGCAACTTTCAAAGAGCATGAGAAAAGTCTGAGAAAAGCATTATATTTATCGTCTACTGTATCAGCGCTATAAACATCTTGCCACTCTTGTTCCTTTATAGGTTTACAAAGGTCTCTACAGCAACTGGATCAGCTTTCCTGAACAGCTGATGACTATATTTAACACGTGTTGCAGCACAAAAATCTTTTAAAGTTAAAATTTGTGCATCATGATCTGAAAGGCCATTCACCTTTTTGCTAACAGAATGCCCTTCTAGTAATGAGGAATGAACAAAAATGTTGTCTATGGTTGTTCTACTGCTCCCTTGCACTCTCGTTGGAAAGAGTACGGTTTGCATAAGATTATATGAATTAAAGAGGTCTACCAGCATCCTCTTCCTTGCACAATCACTTATACAATTAATATTGAAGTCACCACATATAACTAACTTTTTGTATTTCCTATAAAGTGAACCAAGAACCTCCTCTAGCTTTAACAAAAATGTGTGAAATCGGAGTCTGGAGATCTATAAATAACAACAGTTAGAAGTTTAGCTCCGTTAAATTTAACCACACCTGCACAACATTCAAACACCTTTTCAGTGCAGTACTTTGAAACATCAATTGACTCATATGGGATGCCGTTTTTCACATACATGGCTACTCCCCACACCGCAAAGAGCTCCTCGAAAAGCTGCCAGCCAACCTGTATCCTGGTAAAGGAGCCTCTGAATTATCTCCTTATTTAAGAAGTGTTCAGATATACCAATAATTTCAGAGTCAACATCTATAAGCAGTTCACTAACTTTATCTTTAATACCTTGTATATTTTGATGAAATATACTAATTCCTTCATTACTCGGATACCTAAGCTTTGTCAAAAGTGATTCCCTTGTTAGAGAGACTTCCCTTAAGCAGGAATACCTATCAGCTGACTTCAATCTAAAAAAGGTGCAGCTCTAACACCCGCTACTGCAGGAATTTTCCCATGAGTGATCCCACCAACCCCACCTATGCTGTCACCTATAAGCTTTGCCAACCTCCCCTTCCCATACATGTTGAGGTGCAGGCCATGTCTAGCGAAACCCGTCTGCTGATAGACTCCACCGACACCACTGAAATTTGACCCATGCTTTCTGTCATCAGCGCACCCCAAGCCTCATGTTATTACGCCTGACAGCTGTATTAAGATGAGGCAGATCGTGACGCTGAAACAGTTCCACGAAATGCACATTCGTGTTGCCAGTCTGAGTGGCTGTCTTTTCCAGGTCACCATCTATGTTATACTCCCCATCCCTACCAATACTATTACCAGCCCCAGCCACAATCACTACCTGATCCTCTTTAGTAAAATCCCTACATAACCCCCCCTGTGTTAACAGTCACCTGAGCCAACCCTGCATGAGCTTCACAATGCTGGTGACCTGGTACTCACTCCCAGCACTTCCTGTAACTGCTGGCCTACACCTCTGCCATGAGAACTACCTAACAGCAGAACCTTCTTCTTCCTCTTCGACTTTGCAACTGTTCTA